>NW_021604653.1:2329231-2360089 GCF_004785775.1 Grammomys surdaster
ACACACACACACACACACACACAGAGAGAGAGAGAGAGAGAGAGAGAGAGAGAGAGAGAGAGAGAGAGAGAGAGAGAGAGAGAGAAGTTAGAAGAACTCTCCTCATAAAAACAAAAGGAATGGAGGTGTTCAGCTCTATACTCTTGGTGCAGTGGCATCCATTTTTAATCCCAGAACTGAGGAGCCAGAATTGAGGAGATGTTGTCATTTCCACAGCATTGAAGGCATCTGGCTTGGTTTAGTTTTCACGGATTCATTTGGTTCTGCAGCCCCAGATTTGTAGTATTGACTTATCTAGGACTGTATCCTCCTTTCTCCCTTCTGACCTTTAAGATAAAGGTCATTATTGAGTATATTCCTGCAGTCAGTCATCTCAGAGTCTCAGAACAGAACATCTCCTGTCACAAATGAAGAAACTGAGCCCAAGTGGTTTGCCCAAGTTCTCCAAGGCCCAGATCACAGACTGTCTGTCTCATGCCTGAGACATCCTACCGTTGACTGCCAATGGAAGCTTTTGTGTTGTTGTAGTTTGTGGAGAGAGTCCAGGTACAGGCTCAAGTGTTGACCTGTCATCATGGGATGCAGTGGAAGAGACATCTACACCACTGACCATATTCCGTGTTAAAACTCACTCTCCCTCAAACAAGCATTCCATGAAATTCTGAGGTACATAATTCCCACCCAAAGGAACATGAAGACTCCAGCATGAGACAAGCAAGACTGTTTAGGACACTATGTGAGGTTGGAACATGTGCTGGCCTGACCCACAATGGCTCTATCCATTTGAACATGCATCCATCTGTCATTTATTACCTACCTGCTCATCTGTTCCTTTACTTATCCATTCATCTATCATCAGCCTACTTATCATCTGCCATTTATCTATGTACTGATCTACCTGTTATCTTCTTGTTGTTGTTGAAGACAGGGTTTCTCTGCATAACAGCACTAGCTGTCCTGCAATGACTCTGTAGACAGGCTAGTCTCAAACTCACAGAGATCCACCTGCCTCTGCTTCCCAAGTGCTGGGATAAAATGCATTTGTCACCATTGTGCAGAATATTTATTTTCTATATATCCATCATCTATTATCTATCATCATTTGTCTATCTTCCAGCCATCCAGCCATCTATCATCTATCAATTTGTTTGTTTGCTCATTCATTTTTCTGTTACTGATCTTTCATCTATCTATCTATCTATCTATCTATCTATCTATCTATCACCTATGATCAAGCATCTTTCCCTCTATTCTTTTTCATTTATTTTTCCCTCTGTCTATTCTCTCATCCATCATCCATCACCTGTCTTTTCATCTGTCCACCCAATCTTCCATTCGTCTTTTATCTGTATGTCACTTAGTGAGCTGCCTAGCTATTATTTATCTCTCACTTAACCATCTACCCATCTATCTGTCCTTCTGTCTTACATTAGTACTTACAGAAAATTTGATATTAAGCCGATATTGGTACCATCATTTGTAATAGCAGCACTAAGAAAGTGGAGACAGCCAGCCTAACCTATTTGAATCAATTAAAGACCTTAGCTTAAACAAATGAACAACAAACAAACAAACAAAGGCTAGGACCTGAGAAATAATATTCATGGTTGTCTCCTGGCCTCCCCATACATACACACATGTACTTTCTTTCAGACAAACATCCACAAACACTCAGAAAATTGTTACAGAATAGGATTGAGTGAGTAGAAAAGATCTGGAAACTTAATGTCTATCCCCCAAAAGTTGTTTTGTGTGACTGCAGTAATCCTCAAAGAGTTCCTTCCCACTTGGGTCAGAGGCCCACTTTGCTGAGCTATAGAACCCTTGTGGATGCAGAGGGTGGGCAGAGTGTGACGATATTTCTGCAGTTGGTATGTCCTTTTCCTGTCTACTTCTATTTTTCTAATTCTGACTCTAGTTGCACTGTATGAGGACTATACAATTCTTTATTTCCATTTGTTTGTTCATTTGTTTCCCAATTTATATTCCCTGGAGTATCTTTATTCATGCAGCAGACATCTCCCGTACAGCAGTGGGCTATTATGGATGCTGTCTCCTAGGCATTGATGCTGAGAAGAACAAGGTAATCTCAGCCTAGTTTTCTCAGAGCCATGAGAAAGGTCAAAGCAGAGAGTTAAGGCAACAAAAGACAGACACTAACCAACTTTCCCACAAGCAGGAACAATCAGATTTTGTTTTTCTTTTGAAAGAACAGAAATTTCAACTTAACATAGCCCAGAATCACCTGAAAAGGAAGTCTCAATTAAAGCAAAGCCTATGAAACTGGCCTTTGGGGGACTGATTTGATTACTAATTCATATAGTAGCACCCAGCCCACTTCGGGAGGTACTACTCCCTTGTCAGGTGGTCATAAGCTCTATCAAAAAGCTAATTAAGCAGAAGCCTGTGAATAAGTCAACAGTGCTGTGTTCCTTCATGGGTTCTGCTCTACGTTCCTTCTTGAATTCCTATCCTGACTTTACTCAATGAAGTACTTCGTACCAACATAGACCTCTGACCTCTGCATGTATATATGGTTACACATGTGCACGTGAACACATGTGTGTGCATGAGTGCACGTGCGTGCGCGCACACACACACACAATTAAACGAGAGTAAGAATTAGTCTCGAAGAGAGCAACTTAGGCTAACCAAGACTCAATTGCTCGGACTTGGGGTATGAAGTGGCAGCTTCCTTCTGAGCCTGACAAGACTCAGCAGGGCTGCACAAAGGGGTGGGTGAGCCAGTGGAAATCCAGCATGGTTAGAGTACACTCCACCAGGTTTTGTGGACTATAAATTAACTTGTAGATAGTAGGGCGAAGGAACATCTGCTATCAACTGACATTTAAATCGCAATTGCCAATGGAAAGTAAGCATATGGTTAGTTGAATGAAGAGCCAGAGAGAGACAAATAAACCCCATAAAAGGTTTTAGCGCTTTTCCAATTTATACGTTAGTGCTTGCCAATCTGCTTCCACATGCTATCAGAAGGCATTGATCTTACTCCCTGACCTTGCTTGACCCAAGAAGTCCACTTTGGTTTAGTCTTCAACTTCTGAGACAATGGTTCTCACACAAGGGTAGGAGTGATAGCATCAGTAGTACATGGAACTTTTTTAAAATGCAGATTCTTAGGGCTTCAGAGATGGCTCAGTTGGTAAAGTCTTGCTTTGAAAGCATGAAAATTTGAGTTTAATGCCCAACACCCATGTTAAAATCTCAGAGTGGTTGTCTTAGTTAGGCTTTTCTATTGCTGTGAACAGACAATATGACCAAGGCAACACTTATAAGGACAACATTTAGTTGGGGCTGGCTTACAGGTTCAGAGGTTCAGTCCATTATCATTAAGATGAGAACATGATAGCATCCAGGCAGACATGGGGCTGGAGGAGTTGAGAGTTCCACCTCTTGTTCCAAAGGCAGCTAGGAGAAGACTTGCTTCCAGGAAGCTAGGATGAGGGTCTTAAGCCCATGCCCACAGTGACACATCTACTCCAACAAGGACTTGCCTCCTAATAGTGCCATTCCCTGGGCTAAGCATATACAAACTATCACAGCGGTAGACTGCACCTTTAATCATAGTACTTGGGCCTTGCTAATCAGACAGGATTATTTGGTGCGCTCTAAGCAGCTCCTGAGCGAGATCATCTAAGGTTGTCTTCTAGGCTATACACACATCCCCTAAGGAATCCTGGGGTCTGACCTGGACTTACTAAATCAGGCTTTGGAAAGGTGGGTTCCATGATCTGGAATTCATAAGTCTTTGGGAAATTGTGCTGCTTGCTCTAGTTGGAGAATAATAGTTTAAGACACACACAGAGTAAAATTAGGCATCAGTGGGCTCTGGGTGGGTTCTAACACCCTTTCTTGCTTGCTTTTGAGGTATTTCATTTAATACATATTTGCAGTGAGAGCTGACAGTAACTAAGAACAGCCTCCCTCCCATTCATCTCCTTGACAACCACATGTCCATCTCTGATCCTGTCTTTCCTCATCCTTCTGCTCGCCATTCTCTCTCTGCCCCCATTTCCCAATGCTCTCCCGTCCCATCTCCATTTCTCCTCTTTCTTTCCAATAGACAAAGCAGTGACATCTCTCTTTTCTCTTCTCTCCCCTCTGTCCCACTCCCCAACTCTCTCCTTTCATCTTTTTCAAGTTTGCAACATTCAATTTTAATAGCAAACACATTATTTTCTGGAATGGTCTTGAAAGGGCAACTGGGTCCGTGACTCTAAGGTCCTCATGGTTTAAAAACTGGCTACAAAAATGATGATCATCACTCATTGTTAAATTGGTCAAAGGAAAGAGGAATGTGGGCAACAATGGGAATGGGATATAGTTGGCCATAAAGTAAGGACACGCACTCCACAGAGCCAGCTGCACTTCCTGTATCAATGAGAAATGGCCATGAACTCAAGACACCCACTCTGTATGCCCAGCTACATGTCCTGTGTTCTCTAACCCTGTTCCACTTGCTTATAGTCCCTGTAGTGACCCTTAAGCTTGATGGCCTTTGTTTAAACAAATTGGTCTTGTTGCCCTCTTTCTTACTGAGAAATGCTATTGAGGAGAAGATAGAGAGGCTCCTAGGGTTTGTTTTCAGAGAAGAGCACAGACCATAGCTTCAAAATGATGCAAACGCCACAGATGGCTGCTTCCATCCATGAAGACAGATGGCTTGATGTTCTACCCTTGTCCTGGAAATTTGATGGCGTCCAGGAAAAAGCTCTTTCTCCCCAAGATGGCCTATCCACCATGTGGAGGCCAATGACACCCCAAAATGGGCCACAGGTTCTAAATGGCCTGTGATTTGCTAAGCAGTCTATTCATCTCATTCTGTGCTATAAGCCGAAGCACAAGATGAAAACTACAAATCTCTACAGTAGCAAATATATGTTTCAAAAATGAGCCTTCTTGCCTGGGAGTTGAGCACCCACTTGACCTAGAAGCCAATGGCTTTCTGGGTTCCTTGCTGTGGTTCACTGCCTGGTTTCCTTCATGATGCCTGATAAATGAGCAACTGAAAGACACAGGACAAATATTTTCTATGTGCATCTTAACTATATACAGATTTTTTTTTATAAAAACAGACTTCTCTGAGATCCACAGTAGCATGGTTGCAAAAGCCTACAGTGATTTCTCAGCATGAAAACCCAACAATTTCTTCACCAGTCACACAGAGTACGGGAGTGGGTGGAGGGAACAAGGGCTTGATGCCTGGCAAACCTGCTGGGCAAACTGTGTACCACTTAAGGAGCCGCTCACAGCTGGTGCATCCGCCAGAGCAGATCTACTCTTACCACCTGGGCAGGGGCAAGCCACATTAATGCTGATTAATGGCTAAAAGCCTACACTTCCATTTTTCCATTTGAGATTTTTATTTGCATGTGAGCATGGGGGTGAGCACATATGAATGAAGGCTATAGGTTGATATTCAATATCTTTCTCAGTTGCTCTTAACCTTGGCTTTCAGATTGACCCTGATCTCACTCAGAACTGACTAATCTAGATGACCACTGAGTCCCTAGGAGCCCCCTGTCTCTTCTTCCCCACTGCTGGGATTACGGGTGTGCAACAAGACATCTGGCTTTTGCTCATGGGTTCATTCTGTGGGACAAAACTCAAGACCTCATGCTTGCATGGTAAACACTTGTCCAACTGAGCCCAACCAGAGATACAGCTCCCTGTAGTTGCCTATAAATAGTAAAGAATTAAAATCACAAAAGGCTAGCACTAAGAAGACTTCAGAGATTGACATATTGGTGAAACAGAATCTCAAAGCAGTGGGATGAGGCGCATAATTTGTACAGCTTGGGAGTGTAGGCTTCCCAGTGTGTGGCACCCATCTTCCTAGGAGTTTCCCTGGCAGCTGGAGCTAACCAATCCTAGAGTAGCAGTAGGGGAGTTTAGGGATGTGGAGAAAGACCACTATCCTGTCCTCTATCTTTTCCTAAGATTTCTGCATGTGACTCAGAGACTCGGAGAATCAAGGCTAAGATCTTGTGACTGAGAGAGAGGTACAGTTAACCAAGACTGTCTTTATCAGTCTGGGATGGAGTTTGAGGCATCAGAGAGAAGATGGTTGGCCAAGGGATTTCTCCTGGGAAGTTAGAGGAGGTCTTTCTGATGCTGTACTGGGACAGAGAGAGAATCAGCTTCTGGAAGGATTGGTGTTAGGAAATATGGGTAATGTATGTCATACAAAGAGTAAATTAGACTCCGTTACCACATCGTGCTACTGCTGTAGAATTGGTGCTAAGGATTAAATGCTGGATGTGACTTCTGTCCTTCCTGATCTAAACATGCAGTGTGTAAGATGGCTTGGGCAGTCAGAGCAAATTACCTCTGACTGATGGGTTAGGCAGGCACATGTCTCTCATAGCATAAGAGGCAGCTGTAGCCTTAAGTCTCCTCTGCTACTAACTGTTCTTGTGCTTTCTACACTAAAACTCATTTCTTTCCTGGCTTCTTGACAAAACAGCCCCATGGGGTACATGGTACAACAAAGGTCAATGGATGGAACACGATACTGAGATACTGAATACCACATTCTCCGAAGAGACCTGTTAAAGGACATTCATTTGTCTCAGAATAATTCACCAAGCCTTTGAGGCCCAGTCTTACCACAAAGACACCACAATTCTTATCCAAAATGCTGGAAGCTAAGGCCTGGAATGGAGGGTTCTTATGTGACCCAAACAAGTAAAGTAATAATGATAAGGGAGGTCTCCAAAGAGTAGATGGTCCAGGCCAAGGGCCACCATGTCTACCCTCCATGCTGGATGGCCTCTATGGAAGGAAAGTTCATCATTGCAACTCTAAATTGCCATTAGAGTACAATTAGGTCTTCTTGGAAGGGGCCTTGGGAAGAACTGAACATGAAGATCGAAAGACTGGCTCCTATTCTACCTGTGGCTAACCACTTATATACCAAGAAAGAATTCCCTGGTCCCATCTGACGTTGCCTCCATCTGATATGGTAAGTGTTACCAGCAAAAGCATTCCTAGTCTCTGTTCTACCAAATAGAAGTAAAACCAGCTGCTGAGAAGTTTAAATGAGGAAATGGAAGCTCATGCTAAGTAGAATACTTACTACCACGTGATGGCCACCGTCAGTTACGACTCCCACCACCATGACTACTATCTCTGTGCTCTCCTCCCAAACAACCACACTGTTGCTACATCTACAACCGTCTCCACTGTACTTCTACCACATCCATCTCTGCTACTACCTCCAAGAACACCTCCATCTTTACCACCATGGTAGGACTATGAGCACAATCACCTCCACCTCCACCTCCACCATCACATTTTTTTCTACCACCAACACCGTGAGACTATGTCCAAAACAACTGCACTTCTATCTCCATCATGATTTTCCCTGCCTGAACCACCACTGTATAAGTATACCCACAATCTTCTCCACATCTACCACCATCTCCACCTCCACCATCATCTATACCGTCATCTCCACCTCCACCATCATCTCTGCCTCTACCATCATCTCCACCTCCACCTTCATCTCCACTTCCATCATCTTCACCCCCACCATCATCTCCACCTCAGTCTTTTCCACCTTCATCACCTCCACCTTCACCAATAGCACCCCTGATACCATTTTGAGTATCATCAACTCTCTATCCCCTCACCCACCATCACCACATCCCTGTTTCCTTGCTACCAGCATCATACCACAAGGTATCTCCTTTAGACAAACTGTTAGACTCATCTCAACTCCGAACTCACAGATAAATTTCAGAAAGATTCCTCTTTCTGCTATTAATACAGGGCAAGGACCAGAACTTAGATCTGATTGAGTATTTAGGGGTCTCTCTACTGCCTGGAAATGGAGCACCTACCCTGAGGCCTCTTCTTACTTACCACACACACACACACACACACACACACACACACACACACACACAGAGAGAGAGAGAGAGAGACAGAGAGACAGAGAGACAGAGAGACAGAGAGACAGAGAGACAGAGACAGAGAGAGACAAAGAGAGAGAGACAGACAGAGAGAGAGAGACAGACAGAGAGAGAGAGGAACACATGCATAGAAGCACATACACATGTACAGACACTTTGATTTTAAAGGATATAAACTGAAAACTGATAGAGGATAGTAGTGTAAGAAGAGAAAAATAAGCCAAATCCTAGGAAACTGAGTCCATGAACACCCTCTCAACTTCCTGACATCAGAGAGTTCTCGAAAGAATAATGACAAAGCACAGATATGCTCTAAAACTCCCTAGGCTCCTAGTTAATTGCCCAAGAGAGCCTTCACTCCAGCGTCTTGGCCTTTGCTTCTCTGTTCCATCCTTTACTCCACTATATGAGGAAAGGGGAAAGATGTAATTAACGATTTGAAATCTTAGCCCCTCTATTTACTAGCCCTAGGACCATGGGCTTGTATTTCTGTGGAGTTGATAAAAGAATAGCATCCATCTCATTATTGTTAGGAAAGCCCAAGGACGTGCATGCACATCCGGCACTGAATATAGCAGTCACTCATGAACGGCCATGCACAATACTTATTACACAGTCCAGTTAGCTGCCCCAAGACAGAAGCTGCTCCATATAATGCAGCACATGTATATAGACCCTACTTCTAAATACTTCTAATAAACTTACACTTATATATTTACTTATTTTTATGTATGTGTTCATGTGTGCAGGTTCCTATGCACATTGGGGACTTGTACGTGAGGGGCTAAAGGACATTTCAGGTACTTTTTCCTAAGCAGTGTCTACCTTTTTGTTTGTTTGACATAGTAAGCCTTTTAGGTAGGCTAGGATGACTGGCCAGTGAGCTGCAGGGATTCTCCCATGTCCACCTCTTCAGTGCAAGGGTTATAAAATAAATGCTATCATACCCTGCTATTGGGCATGGGTTCGGAAGCTTGTGTGTACAAGCCCTTTAATAGCTGAGCCATCCCCCTAGCCCTATGTATGTTCACTTAAACCTTACCGAAAGCTCTACAAGATTTCCCACTATGTATTCTCATTGCCAATACACAGTAAAGAAAGCTGAGGTCTAAGTGGGTTAAATGACCTAGCAAGTTCACGTAACTGGCAAACAGCAATGCCAAGGGCTTGACCCTGGCCACCCAGTCCAAAATCCATGCACTTAAGCCTACTGCCCGCAGCTGACCGTCCTCATCCTAGAAGCATGCCAGGGGATCAGAGATGAGATGTTCCCTGAGTCTCTGTTGCAAATTCAGATAATTCAATTACCAAATGGCCATGAGTTCATAAATGAATCTCTTCCTGCGGATGTCTTCCTGCGGATGTCACAGTGAAGAAGGAAGAAACTCAGCTGTCAAGAAATAAAGAGCTTCTAATGCATTCCTGTGACTGACAAAGGGTATTGTCATGAAGCAGCTACAGCAAGCACAGCAAATTTCCTTGTTACTAGAAAAGAAACTGGAAGGATCTCAAAGAATACAACTAACTTTGAATAGCAGCCCAGCAGGCAAGCTAGAACACTGCAGAGTGTCTGCTTTTGAAGGTATTTACTTTATGACATGCAAGAATCTCCACCTCCACCTATTACTGCCCTGCAGAATGTGGTTCCTGGGAAAGGGTCTTTGCTAAGAAAAATGTATTTAAATTCTGTGTGAAAGGCTCTTTCTCATCCATCCTGGACCGCCTTGGTCCCTCCCCAGAAATACAATCTAAAATTTAGCCTGAAAGTACATTAGAAAACGAGTTCAGCTCCCCATTATCTGTCCATCTCTTGTAAGTGAGCAGTGAAATTCTTGTAAAACCTTTAATCAGACGATGGGAAAGATACCGGGACAAGGAACATACAGGAGCCGGGCTCCTACTATACCTGATTTACAGCCCAAGGTCCCCATTGGAATTTGTAAGGCTCTGAAGAAGGTAGAAGAGATGGTATCAGCTTCTAAGATAGGGTTCTGTCTCAGAACCATCAGCTGGGGATGCATTCCTGCTAACGACTTGAAAACAAAATGACAGTTGCATGCCAGAATAAGAATAAATCCTACTGGTGGATCCTTCTGCTAATAAGCACATTATAAAATCTTTAATGAAATGGCCTCATAAAATTGGAAGTGTTAAGTCCAATTTCTCCCATCGAAAGTGACAGACATCTACATCATCACACACATAAGCACTGGGAGGCAGAGCAGTGTAGGATCCTCCTGTCAATTTTAAGCCCATTCCTCTTCTGTTTTCTCCTCACTGAGTGGTAGACCAGCTGCACACTTTCCTCTCCTTTGTCCTTCTCACCATGGCACTCCCGTCTGAGGGTCCTTCTCATCACTATGGTTTGATTTGCCATCTCTCTGGAGATATGCAACTTCCAAGCAAGAGCTCCGGTCTCAAGAGATTCCCACAGATAGATGCTTCTAGAGTAGTGGTTCTGAGCCTCCCTAATCCTTAGACCTTTTAATACAGTTCCACATGATGTGGTGAACTCAGTATAAAATTATTTTCATTGCTGCTTCATAACTGTAATTTTGCTACTGTTATAAATCATAATGTAAATGTTTGTGTTTTCCAATGGTCTCAGGTGACCCCTGTGAAAGGGTTGTTTGACCCCCAAAGAGGTATCAACCCTTGGGTTGAGAAATGCTGCTCTAGAGGGAAGATCAGTGATTCCTTAGGAAGGCCAACCCTGGCCTGTGACAAGTAAAGAACAGAATTCTCCCTGATCCCTTTCAGGGACCCAGACTGGTATATAACAATCTGTAGGTCTCTCAGGTTTGACATGACAGCAAATATACAGCATTCTCTACCAAATCTGGGAAAACTAGAGGAAGATAAAGGAGACCAGGACTGGAGAGGCAGCTCTGTGGTTAATATGTATCCTCTTCTTGCAAAGGACTAGTGTTAGGTTCCCAGCACCTATACGAGGCAGCTCACAATCACGTGTATCTCCATCTCCAAGAGATCCATTGCCATTTCCAGGACCCCGTGAGCACCTACACTTACATGTGCGCACACACACACACACACACACACACACACACACACGTTGTAAAAGAAAATCAAATTAAACTAAGTATTTTATTCAGGAAAATAAACCCAGCCCAAAAAAGAGTCTGGGACATCAAGTTACTTGAAGGAGGCCACCAGCAAGGATAGAATCAAGTGTGTGCGGTTTAGGGGAGACGTCTATGTCTTGAGATGTCACTGGGATGGGGAAATGTGTCAATCACAAGCTATAAGAGAAGAACAATAGGCATAGGGACCAGCCTGACCTTTTCCCATTGGAAGAAAGAATCATCAGCAGGCAAGAATATAAGGGTGGCAAGATGATTCAGTGGGTAGAACCCTTGCCATGCACATGTAAGGACCTGAGATTTGATCCCTAGACCACATATAAAGCTGAGCACGGTGGTGGTGGTATTCTGTAATCCCAGTGCTTCTGTGGGGAGATGGGAAGCAGCTAGACCAGGATACACAGTAGCAAAACAAGAAACCCTGTCACAAACAAGGTGCAGACTAACACCTGAGGTTACACACACACACACACACAGACACACACACACAAATGCACGCAGAAGGACAGTTAAATCAAGAAGAAAGCCAGAGCATTACTCCAGAGCAACCTTGGAATGAGTTTGTGTCTGGATGGTCAGGCACCCTCCTGATCCCTAACATTGCCTTGTCTGGGTATAAACTTGCCCAACCCCACAGTGCTTCAACCAGGATAAGGGAGGCCAAGAGCAGATGAGACAGTGTTGGGGATGGTTTTTTGCACTGTATTTTTAGATACTGATTACTGTTTTCAGAGCTCTTGTCAAGCATTTCCTGTCTCGGTGTCATGTAAAAATTGTTTTTCATCACCTCTGATTGATTAATAAAAAGTTGATCAGACTATATCCTGGCAGAAGAAGATAAGATGGGACTTCTATTTGCAGAGACAGAAAGAGAGGGTCTCAGATAAGAGAGAGGAGATTCAGCACAAGAGATTCACCATGAGCAAGTTGCCAGGGGAGTTGGCATGAGGACACTGATGGAGCAGGAGCAGCCAGGGAAAGACAAGGATGGTAGGTAATGGGACAGATGACCGGAAGTAGGCAGCTGATCACCTCATTATTAACCAATCAGAGGTATAACCAGAGCTCTGGCCGTGGTAATCTTCATCTGAATACACAGTGCACACAACCCATCCTCCAACAAGACAGAGACTCATCCAAGGCCATCTGGATGGGCAGAGGGGAGGAACAGAGTAGGATCTTGGTTAGATTGTTTTCTCTTCCTCTCAGCTACCACTGGTCCCTATAGTTCCAACTGCCCCAGACACTGAAATTCTACTCTTGAAGGCAGCACTGCTTCTACTCTTGAAGGAAGCATTGAGGAGAGGAGAGCTTACAATCAAATGGCCTCCTTCACTCACCAGCAGATGACCCTGAGGAGCAAGTTATTGACCCCCTGTCCTTGTTTTCATTGATTTTGAAATTGAGAAATGAATATCTTCCTTACTGGATGAGTGGAAGGAATATGAAATGAGATGTTTGTCAATAGCCCGTATATTGATAATCAATGTGATTTCCCTTCTGCTTTCTAAATCCTGGATTTGAGACAAAGACAACATAAAGTCTTGGCTACTCTCCTGACTCATATATGAGTTTCTGTCCACTGGATGGTAAGGTAGACAGTAATTTTCTACCAGCCTAGAAATAACTCATCCTTCTCTGCTAAAACCATCTGTCTATAAGTGTGTGTGTGTGTGTGTGTGTGTGTGTGTGTGTGTGTGTGTGTGTGATGCATGCATTTGAGCATGTGCATGTAGGTGTATGCACACTATGGCATGTTCGTTGAGGTCAGAAGACAACCTTGAATATTGGTCCTCACCTTCTACCTTGTTTGAGCCAAGATATCTCTTTGGGTTTTCCACCCCTCTTTATACCAGGCCCAAGAACTTACAGAGAGATGTTCCTATCTTTGCCTCACATCTCCCCAGGGGTTCACCAGGATTATAGACATGGCTTTTACATGGGTTTGGGGGATTTGAACTTAGGTCCTCATGCTTGCATGTCAAGTACTTTTCTCACTGAGCTACTCCTCCACACCCCCACCATCCTTGACTAAGAACATTTTTATATTCCTGTGGGCATCTTTACTTTTCACTCATCCTCCCCTCCGAAGACAAATAGCTAGTGAAAAGTGGATAGTCAGGGTCCTAGTGGCTGGTTTCATCCCTGATGAACATGAGACCCAAAACAGACAAGCAGAGGATTGCCGGGACATGCGCTAGAAGCCCTAAGAAAACATCTCACATGAACTTGCTTAGTCAGAAAAAAATGCAAGTCTATAATCCTTAGTTCATGACTTCCCAATGCAGGAGAACTGCCCTGAAGTACTCCTTTAGCCAAGACAAACAGGCAAAGAAATCAAAGGGATAAGATGTGGGGTGCAGGGTACGTGCCTGTAATCCCAGCACTCAGAAGGCTAAAGCATTATGAGTGAGTCAAAGGCCATGAGAGGTCTATGTATAGACTTCAGTCACATGAGCTAGTACATTTTTTCCTTTGAGATTTGTTGAGATAGGATTTCGTGTAGTTCAGGGTAACCTCAAACTGGCCATAGCCATATAGCCAAGGATTATGATGACCTTGAACTGCTGGTCTTCCAGCTGCCACCCCCTGAGCGGTGAGATTATGGGTGCAAGTCACCACAGTTGGCTGACTCTTGAATATTGTGAGGCTGGTCTTTGTACTTCTGCTGAAGCCAAACTGAAGACAGTTCTTGTGTCTGTCTGTGTATATGTTCACATGTATGTACTTGTGTGTAAGTGCATGTACCTATAGGTTCACCTATGAAGATCAAAAAGTATCATTTAAATGTCTTCCTCAATTGCCCTCCACATTATTTTTGAGACACAGTCTCTTCACTAAATCTGGAATCTATCTGGACTTGAGTGTCTGCCCAGGAAGCTCCAGGAATCCTCCCCCATCCACGCCACAATACTTGGGTCAGAGTCACGCACAACCATGACTGACATCTCAACTTGAGAATAGATCTCAGGTCTTCATGCTTGTATATCAAACACTTTAGTCACCAGCTGTGACTGAGTATTTTAAATATCTAACCCTAAGAGTCACAGCCTCAGTTGGCAATGCTAATAGCACTCAACCACTTGGGCACACCTGGAAGCCCCTCCAGCTGTAACAAATACATGCTTTTGCCCATTGGAAGTGAAAAAGAAAGGGACAAGGATGCCTGCTCGTTATCACTTAAGCCAAGGGGACTTTATTTAAAGTTCAATTTCTCTCTTTTCTCCTTATTGATAAAAAAGAAATCTGATCTTCCCCTCCCTTTCATAGGAAATCTATACTTACTTGTTTCCTGTTAGACATCCCAGCTACCCCCTCTCCTATCTCATGTAAGGTATCATTGAGAATAGAGCTTCCTGCTGATAACAGAGGTCACAGAAGATTCCAATGGGCCATTTGTCATTTGACTAAAAAGAAAACTGAAGACAAATGCCTAGCCAACACTTTTACAGGCTGAGTCCTCTGGGTTCCAGGCCAGTTCTCCTGATTCCTAATGTTACAGAAGACATCAATGCCTCTCAGTGACCTTACATATAGACAAAGGAAGCTATGGGTTAATTTACTATTTGAGCTCTTTTCAAAGAGCTGTTGGACAAAGTATGGTGGCTTTGCATCCTACTGAGCTGTGTCCTGACCAGCAGTGTGACCTTAGGGATGTCATTTAACCATTCTGGACTTGCTTGTTCATTATTAAAATTAGGGGGCTGAACTAAGAGGCCCATAAAATGTCAGAAGTTTAATGAACCTCAGAGAGTTCAGGCAGATAGGCTGCTGAGTCAGCATCACAGGGAAGTAAGAATCTCCTCAGTATGGGACAAGAAAGGTGAACACCTTCAAAGATGCAGGCAGAGAAGATGCTGAGAGTCCTGCCACGTTGTCCGTTAGAGATAAGCCTCCATCTTCATTTTCATCCTCCTAGGAGTGCTTGGTACCTTTGAATTTGGGATCCGAAGTTATGCCAGTTACTTTTCTCACTGCTGTGACTGCCTGACAAAGAGCAATTTAAGCAAGGAAGGGTTCTTCTGCCTCATGGGTGAAAGTGTACAGTCCATGGGGCAAGAAGCGCAGGACAGCAGGAACAAGGGACTGGCAAGACACATTGTATCAACAACTAGAAAACTGAGAGTAAAAGTATCCAGAAAGTGGGGCCACAGCACAGATCCTTATGAAATAGGAACACTCTACCTCTAGGTTACTGATGTTTGTCCCTGCTGGCTGGATTCTGCTTCGCAGCACTTGACCCAGTTTATTTATTTGTCTCTTCACTTTTACTCCCCAAATTATTTCAGAATCAATAGAGGATTCTGATCATATAGAAAACATTCCCATGAAATGACGAAAAGGCAGATGATCCAGTAGAGGAAATGGTCAGAAGATGTGAACAGGCACTTCACAGGAATTTATCCAAATGGCTAACACCCAAACACAAGATGGCTGTGATCACAAGTTACCAGAGTCATATTAAAACTCTGTGGCAGGCTAGGAAGATGGCTCAGTGGGTAAAGTGTTGGTCTTGTAAGCATGAAGATCTGGGTTCAATCTCTAGAACTCATGCTATTTTTTAAGACTAGGCATGATGATAACTGCTTGCAATCCCAGTGATAGGAAGGCACAATCTCTGGAGCTCCCTAGCCAGCTCATTTAGTCTACTTGACAAGTCCCAAGGCAACGTTTCTACCTTAAAAATACAGGGTAGATGGTGCTGAGAAATGATATTCAGGGTTATTTTCTAGCCTTCACATACATCTACACACAATAGGCATACACACCTTCATACAAATTCACCCAGAGTCTCTCTTATGTCCACAAGTCCTCCCCCTACTTCCTTACCTGCCCCCTACAACAGAACAGGGACAGGAGAGAGTGCTTGTAGTTAGATATAATGCGGACTCAGCATCCTTAGGGTACCTGATCTTTATAGCCCAAGGATGCTCCCTGGTTCTTAGCATTTTGTAGATATAGCTAGAAGCCATCTTGCTCATAGAACAAGGAAACCAAAGGTTGTAGTGAATAAATTAACTTCTCCAAGATCTCCTTTGGGGTTCTACAATTATACTCTTCACAGTGACTTTGGAAGGTAGGCATCTTTCAATCCACTTGGAAAATGGGACCCCACATCAGCTACACAGGCTGGAATCAGGGTCAGATCCTAAATCTTATTGACACTGTTCCCTTTACCCATTATATCCCTCAGCCTCCAGACTTGTACCCCAATGACAATTTGACAAGAAGACCTCGTGTATCTGCCTGAAAGGATGGCAGGAGACCCTCAGGCTCCGGCTGCACCACACAATCTTAATAAGGAGCCAACTGGAAAACAAAAAATCAGGACTTGGCCAAATTCTGCCATGACATCCTCTGTGTGGTCCACTTAGACCATGGGCACCAGTAGCTCCAGACATGAGAGACAGGGACCTTCTGGCTTCATGGTGTAGTCATCCATGGGAATGCTGTTGACAACTGTATGTATCTGTTAACTTTCCCTTTGAAAGACACTTGGAAATGAGCTAAGGGAATTCACCTGAGCCCCTTGGCTAGCTTTCAGCACTGAAGGTTCTGGGAAGGAGAAAGGAATTTAGGAAACTGGCATTGCATTGGGGTATGGGGGCTGCAGCTAAGGCCAGGCACATGGCTGCAGCTGACGGAAACTTACTCAGGCAAGGCTTGCAAATCAGACTTTCTAGATTCCCATGAGAGCATGTCAAGGAAGAAAGAAAGGAAGAAAGAAAGAAAGAAAGAAAGAAAGAAAGAAAGAAAGAAAGGAAGGAAGGAAGGAAGAAACCACAAACAAACAAACAAACAGAATGGGAAGGTTGTTGTTTGAGTTAAACAGGACCGATAGATGAAGGAGAAAGAGGAAAGAGGGGCTAAGGGTAAAGAGTGAAGAGAGATATCTAGGGAAATTGAGCCCCAGGAGGTACAAGGGTGGACAAGGACATCATTCTGCACAAGCTTTCTTGTCTTTGAAGCACACCTGGTCCACTGGGAATGTGATGCTATCACAGACTATCAGCTAGACAGGATGTAATGTCACCTAGGAGTCAAGCTTCTTGACAAGTCTGTGAAAAAGTTTCTGTACTTCATGAGGTAAGGAAGTAAGGCCTGCTTGAATGTGGGCAGCACCATCCCCGTGGGCTAGGGTCCTAGACTGAATTAAAAAGAGGAAAGGAATCAGTCACATTTGTGACTCTGCTTCCTGACTGTGGATACAACCAAACCAGCTGCCTCACACTCTAGATACCATGCCTTCCATGTCATGACAGAACATCCTTTGAACTGTGATATTGAATAGACCCATCTTCCATTAAGTTGTTTTGGTCGGGTATTCGACCACAGCAGTGAGAAAATCAATTAACACTGAGTAAAGAGTTAAGAAGTGTGGGCAGCTTTGTTCCCAGTTCTTGGTTAGCCTGAGAGACAGAGACATCCTGGTCATGGAGATGGAGGCAACTAAGGAAGTAGGCAGGGGAGGAGGAATGGTCTAGTGGGTACTAGAAGGTTCCTCCTCATTCTGATTCCTGCATAATTGGATCACTAACTAAAACCATAAAATGTCTCCTCATAGAGCTTCAGGTCTTCAGAGAAACAACCTGTTCACTGGGCCTTACTCAGGAGCCTGGAGAGTAACCATGCAAGGGCCTGGGCCCTCTAGACTATGACTGAACTGTGTCGGTGTTTATCATCTATCAGGCCAAGAAGGACTTCCTGGGGAGCTGTCAACAAGTATGAGATACCAGACTCCATATCTTCAGATGCCTGCTTACTGGGCAGGCCTATTTCAGCTAACTCAGGGAAGTGCATTGAGACTCCAGGAAGCTCAACAACAATCCTCTCTGATTTCTGTTCCAGGGCTAGCCTTACCCTTGGCCTTGCTCCTGCCTTCTAAACCCACCCTTACCCACAGTTCCCTGAGGACCCTCACAGCCACTGGACATCAGCATATCATTAAGCGAAGCTGGCAATTATAGGTACTGGGGAAGCACCAAGAATGAGTGTGCACTGAAGTGGGCTGGGAGATGCTGGAAAAGCCCAGGTAGCATCATCCTTACGCTTTGATCATGAGGAAAAGGGATTCTGTTGTCTCTTGCCACATAGATGGAGTGCCCCACAACTAGCCCGGCCCCATCCACTTCCTCCAGCCACAGATTTCATTTCTCTGGGTTTCTTGATACTCACAGGAGAAGTGGCTGTGTGCTTAACACGGCTTTACTCTCTGTCCCCATTTAGTCATAATAGAGTCGTGTTCTCAATCTATTGTCACATTTACCATCAAGAAAGCCCTAATTCCCTGCAATAATCTTAAGTGACAATTCAAGGCTAAATGTACTTTAATGTTTGGTAATGTTCCTCAGACAACATCTCGAAATTATAATACAGCCCATGAAATTACTAGTCTGAGCAAAAGAGGGAATGAGCAACTTGAAATTGAAATGAAAATCTAGCAAATTGGTATGGGGGCTGAAATGATGAGGTTCAGTGAATTTCAGTGATGGAAGGGGGAGGGTGCTGGGGTGACCTCTGTCAGATGGCCAGACGGCCTGGCCAATGGAACAGACATTTATCTCCGAAATGTCTTCTGTTTTCATGTCCCCTGTGGGAAAGCCAGCTTGATGCAGCTTGCTTGGCTTTTCTTGGGGGTAGGAAGGGATGTAATATGCTTACAGGAACTGACCCTACAGACAGAAGAATTTTTAAATTTTAAGGAAGAATCCCAGAAGGAGTGTAAAAGGAACCCAAAGAAGTATTGGGACAAGGCTGGAGAGATGGCTCAGTGGTTAAGAGCACAAGTTATCCTTCTAGAGGGCTCAAGGTCAGTTCCCAGCACCCATGTAAAGAGTATCAAAGCCACTAGTGGCATGCCTTCTTATAGACTCGCTGGGCACCTGCACACACACACACACACACACACATACAGAGAGAGAGAGACAGAGAGAGAGAGAGAGAATCAAAAATAATTAAGAACCAACAGTGTCAACTAACCTGGACACCTGGGAACTCCCAGAGACTGAGCCACCAACCAAAGAACATACACGGGCTGGTCTGAGGCCCCTGGCAAATATGTAGCAAAGGGCTGCCAAGTGAGGGCTCAGTCAGAGAGGATGCACCTAAACCTCCAGAGACTTGATACACCAGGGTGGAGGAATATGGAGATGATTGGGGTGAGGTGAGGGGTGCTGCAGTCTCAAAGGCAAAGGGGAAAGGGGAGGGGGAAGGGAGGGCGAGGGAGAAGAATTCAGAGAGGACTGGGAGGGGGCAGCATTTGGGATGTAAATAAATAAATAAATAAATAGAATCAAATTAAATTAAATTAGAAGACTTATTTGAGGCAGAGAAAGTCTGCCTCTTGCTTCCAGGGGTGCTTAGTTCTCTGCTCAGTCCATGAATTTTGGTCAATCCTTTTGTCTTTTTTCTTCCCTACTGTCCTAGAGGAACACAAGAAGGTTCCAACAGTCTAAGAGACTTATTTATGCAGAGGACCATATATTTGACCTATATGCCATCTGACCTATATTTGAGTTAAAATCAAATCTTAAGACCTTACTCTGATGTGTGTGTGTGTGTGTGTGTGTGTGTGTGTGTGTGTGTGTGTGTGAGACAGGGTCTCACTGTGTTACCCTGGCTGCCCTAGACCTTGCTATACAGTCCAGGATGGCCTTGAATTTGTAGACACTCCCTCTACCTTCAGAGTACCTAGATTGTTAGCAAATACTGCCATACCTGACACTTACATCTGAATTTAAAATAGAAAACATATTTAAATAGAAAAAGGCTTTGGTAAGAGTGTTACTAATAATCCAGAGAATAAACGAGATGAACTGAAGAAGGCATTTCCCATGCATAAATCAAACAAGTGTCTCACACAGAAAAGGCTCCTGGAGTGTACATTGAGACGGCAATTAAATTTTTAGAGGATGTTGAAGTACAGTAATGACGAGGTTGGGTGAAGTGAAGGAGAACTATTCCCAATCAGCGTTCGCTAAGGCTCGTGAAGGCAGCTTTGTAGTGGCCTCCAAAGCCCATAGGCACATACTGCACGCCCCTGGATCTCTATCTCCGGGATACAACGCTGTAAAAATCTACTAGAATATGCAACTTTCTTAAGTACAAAGAAGTTCACCACCAGGAAAAATTAATACAACTCAAATATCTTATCAGCAGAGGATACTTAATCATTAGAGTAGATCCCCTCATACCTATTAAACAAATGAGCTAACTTTGTATTCACTGAAATAGGCCCAAGGCTACACTGCACTATTAAGGGGGGAAAAGAACCCACACAATAGGCATAGTTTGACTGCACTATTAGAAAACCTGAAGAGAATTGGTGAGGGCAAATTCAGAGGGCAAAGTCATCTGCTGCTAAGACAGATGACCTGAGTTCAGCCCCTGGAACCCACAAGGTAGGAAGAGAGAACTAGTTGTCTGCCAACTTTTCCATTTGTGCACATACACTCGCCCACACACAAATGAATGTAACTTAATTTAAAAGAAAGAAAAACTAAAGAATAGTGCCCATGGCTAGGTATGTGTGTCTGTGTGTAGTTTTATTTACAGAAACATCTTTGAGAAAGGGCATCAGTCAACACAACCTAAGACACCATTGTAAAGCAGGGCTGGAAAAGGAGAAGGAAGTTTCCATTTCCTTCTGTATAAAATCTGTTTGCTTGGATTCTCTCAAAGAAGTTCATGGACCCAAAGAGCATTTTCTGTGGATCTAGCTTTGTGTGTGGTCACAGCATTACATAGAAAACATGGGGGCACGTGAGTCTCCAGGACGCTCACACTGAAACAGTGACTGAGCCCAGAAACAGATGAACACTGCTGCAGGAAACCCTACAGTCCCGTGGAGAAACCTCCATGGCAGATAGGGAGGGAGAGGGAGGGAGGGAGGGAGGGAGGGGGAGGGAGAAGGAAGGAGGGAGGGAGGGAGAGGGAAGGAGGGAGGGAGGGAGGGAGAGGGAAGGAGGGAGGGAGGGAAAGAGAGAGAGAGAGAGAGTCTAGCTCAGTCAGTGAGAGACTCAGGTTCACTAAGGGGCCCTTTGGAGAAGATACCCAAAGTGTTTTCCTCTGGCCTCCACATTTGGACACAGATGCACATGTACCTGCACATACACATACACATAAATATGTACACATGCATACACTACACGCATACACTCACATATATACACAAAATGAATGAATGAATGAATGAATGAATGAATGAATGAAAACGCTGAGAGGATACAGATTGAGATTGCTTTGGATAAATAACTGGGGCTGCCCGTCATTGGGCCAAGCACTGGATACAGACAAGAAGCTCCATTGGAGTTAGCTATAAGATGCTCAGTGTAGGTGTCAACACTGCCATTTGATACCTTGGGAGAGAAACACCTGCTGGGATCCTGGACTGTGTAGCTGGAGAAAGCAAGCTGCTGAGCAGCAGCTTGCATGCATCCCTCTGTGGTGGCTGTCACGTGACCAGCTGCTTCAAGCTCCTGCTGCCTTGATTTCCCTCCATGATGAGGTGCCTTGACCTGGGAGCTGTAATCAAACTCTCCTTTCCTTAAGTTGCTTCAGCCAGAACATTTTAATCCCAACAGGAAAAGAAACCAGGATAAAATTCTGCACATATAAGCTTAAGGGATTTATGATTAAAGCGGCACAGCACAGAAAATAAAGAAAGGCCTTCGATATGTGATATGTGGCTCTTGATCAATGAGACTTCCAAAATAGCAGAGATAAACTCACACCTACTCAGGAAACCTGCAACGGTCAGCTCTAGAAAGACCAAGATCACAGTTTGGAAGGGCACGTGAAGAGACAGCAGCAAAGAGGGCATCTCTGCTGTGGAATTAGTAATAGTTCCTTTGTAAACTCTGATTAAAGCACACCCTGGTTAAAACTTTGAGGTCAGAAAATTAAAAATGCATCTCCATATCACCAAAGAACAAATCAATCAGCCTCAGGCAGCTGAGTGAGGTAGGTCAAAGGAGCAGAAATCGGGCTGGGTAGAGGTGCATGGGTCCGGGAGGGGTTCTGGGACAGAGAACCAACACTGATTGGATTCTAGAGGAAGGAAAGCTGAACAAGGTGAAATTGTGTGACATGTTTGAATCTTAAGTTTTGGAGGGCTCGTATTCACGCAACAAGCATTTGCTGACTGAGCTCTCTCCACAGCAGCCCCTTTCAGCTGCTTTTAATTGCATAACTTCAGTCCTAGTTGGTGAAGAGATAGGAATCCAAGAATCCAGAACATAGAGAGACATTATCAGATGAAATTTCTTGGAGCATGCTTGCCTTGAGCATTGTCTTAGAAGAAGCTGATGTGCTTCAAGAGGGTTGCTAGGCCCTTACAGCACCCCAGAACAAGAGAAAATGGGTCATGACACCAAGCGCTAGAGTTGCATGGAGATGTGTAACTCCTAGGCTGAGACACACAAAAGCCCAGTGTTCCTGGCTTTCTGATTTCTCCTTGGAGCTTGCACTTGTTCTGTTGCTTGGAAACAGAAACTGGACCGAGTGATTGAGTGACTGATGGCTTCTAGAGGACAGTGATGGGAGTAGAGCTCTCCACGGGCTGTTCTTGGCACGCCAGCTCACCGTCCGTCGTTACCATCTTGTCAAGTAAAGAAAGCCTAGTGTAAAAAAGTCCTTCTGCTGCCTTAAAGTTTGGAGGAGTGGATCAGGAAGGAAGGGAGGCATGGTGGGGGAAGGAGAGAGGAAAGAAAAAAGAGGAGAGGGGAGGGGGAGTTGAGTCAGGGAGTGGTGGTGGGGAGGGGAGAGGGATGGAAGGGGAGGAGAGGAGAAGGCTCAATCAGTAAACTGTTGGCCATACAAGTGAGGGACCTCTATCCCCAGCACCTATAAAAGCCCTTGTAATGCTACTGCTCAGCCAGCAAATAGGAAGCTCACTGGGACTCAGTAAACAGCCAGCCTAGCCTAATTGGCAAGCCCTTGGTCCCAATTTGAGACTCTGTCTTAAAAATAAATGGAGGACTTTTCTGGAATGACACCTGAAGTTGACTTCTGGCCTCCAAACAAAAGCGCACACACTTGCACCAACATAAACACAAGAATAAAAATAAAGGACCTACATTCAACTGTTGGTGACAAAGCAAGAAGTAGCCAATTCTTTGACCCCCCTGTTCTCCCATGGGAGAATGAAGAGCAAGGAGAGGGAGTGGATAAAGAAAGAGAGGGAAGCAAGAGTGGGCAGACAGAACACAGCAGTACAGCTACTTCAGAAGTTTTCAGAAGGCTTAAGACTTCAGAGTCCTACAGTCCATCTGGGATAAGGGGTGATTCTGTGGCTCACTGCTCCACAGGGAGACTACAGTTCCACCCTCTGGGAATGATCAGGTATTCCCATGTAATCTGATCAATGGAACAGAGATAGTAGCTGAGCCTTCCAATTCCATCTCTGGATAAGTTTCACATCTATTGCTACATCCTCTTCATGATTCACATGGCCCAGTGGCTTTGTGTCTGAGCCCCAAGTTGAACGAACACCATATTTCTCAGAAAGCCTCCGCTTAGGATTTCACAAGAGCAAGAACCAATCTTCTAGCAAAGATTTTAGTAGTCACATGTGATACACTACAGGGTTGTCATGCAGTTAGGTGGTTATCACTGTCTTAACTGATGCGGAATTTTCTAACATGAGGACTCCTTGGGTGATCTGATGGATAGCTGTGGTGTCGAATCCCAGGCCCTTCAGACCAGTTAGCACTGGACAAAAGAAAAGAACAAATACCCACAGCCTCCATAAGGGTAGTAGCCAAGGGTGTGAGATTCCCAGTTCATTTGCCAAGACATGAGCAGGCAGGTACTAAGATGCTTCTTGCATTAGCTGCTTTTCCCAGTTTGTGGCACAATGTCTGAAAAGGCAACAGGGAAGAAAGGTTTGCTCTGACTCACAATTTGAAGGTACAGTCCATCATGCTGGGGAGACATGATGGCAGGCGTAGGAGCCGATCACAACACATTCATAGGCAGGCAGCAGAGAGAGCTCAATGTTAAGCTTTCTATTTTTTATTTAATCAAGGATCCCAAGCCCAGGACTGGTGCCACCCAAATTCAGGGTGACTCTTCACTGCTCAGTGAAGCCAGGCCAGGAACTCCATTACAGCCATCGCAATATGCTTATGTCCCAGACGATTATGCTTTCAAATCCACAATAGTAAACATCACAACTACCGTGCATGCAGTCCAGCTGCCATAGAATCAATTAGAGAGTTTATCAGAAGCCAGTAAAGAACTGATAGGCAAGCAATGTTTAGACCGGGTTGCAGATACCAGGTAGAGATGTGGGCACAACAGAGCGACTGTTGTGTTTTGCATTCAAGTACAAACCCTGGAGCTCCATATGACCGTGGTGGAGCTAGGGGTGTAACTAGAGATCAGCAAGACTATGCTTCCAGCTCAGGCCAAAGACTGCAACCCCTCCTCCACCTGCCAGGCTACTAGGCAGAGACAGCTAGGACTCAGCAGACTTGTTTTGAGTATGTCAGAGACAGAAAGCCGGAAAGAGAACATGAGTGATGAAAAAGTCCCAGCTTGGAGGGGGGTACAAAAAACAAAGAAGGTAAAAATTACAAGAAATCCAGAGCCTTAAGTCCTTCAGCATCAGCATCAGAAGCAGCCCCTGCTGGAAACAGAATGTAGGACTACCAGTATCCATACCTAACAGTAGTGTGGGGTATGTGTCTATGGTCTCTCATGGAGGCCAGAGAAGGATGCTGAGTGCCCTGCTCTAACATGCTCCATCTCATGCCTTTCAGGTGGGGTCTCTCACTGCACCTGGAGCTAGGCTAGGCTCACAAGCCTCAGCCAACCTCCTGCCTTTCCCCCAACAGTACTGGAGTTATGGGCCCTTTTACCAGGCTTCTTACATGGATGCTGGGAATTCGAACTCAGGCCCTCATGCATCTACAGCAAGTGCTCTTACCTAACGAGTTATTCCCCTGCCTGCATTTCCTAATTTCTTTTGCAGGCCCATTTGGCCTCCCAACGCTGTTGAGAGATCAATCAGGAGGACACAGCTCTGCACCGAGGCCCTCAGTAATGAGCTACTTCATGCCAGAAAAATACCATCTGAGTGTTCATTGATTTGGCTTGCCCTGCGCCTGCGTGGGCCCCAGCTTCTCAGCAGAGGAGCTAATGGCTGCTTAAAGGTGAGCTGACCCCAGATGCTCTTGAAGCCCCAGCAGGGACTCCATGGCAATGAAAATGAATACACACTGTGTCTTGGATGCAGGTGGCTGCTTTTTCTGCTCTTCAGCGTTTCAGAGACTGGCAGCCGTGTGTACCTGCTCAGCGATGGCCAGCTTGTGTGGTTGCCAGCCTGCGACAGGGCCGCTCGCAGCGGGTGAGCATTTGAACTGTAAACAGCCATTTGACAGATGACAAGATTTTCTAGGCCTGAGTCAAAAAGGAAACAGTGGGACAGAGACCTCCAGAGGAGAGATCCTTGAAGCAGCAAGCTGACAAAATTGGGCCTAGAAATGACAGGAAGCCGGAGGACACCTGCTCAGAAGACGTGTAGAGGGAGGGCAGGTTCTCTTTATGACAACTGGGAATTGTGCATAGACTGAATTTGCTCAACAATTTAGCCATCCTGCCTGGAGCCTCCAATAGGCCCAATGCTTCTGCCCACCTCTTGGAAATTGATTTGGAAGACAGTCGGCTGTTTGATTCTTTCTCTTGGCGCTGTTACTTTCTGTTTCAGCACAATGAGGAGCTAAAACCTGAACCGAACAAATCTATCCCTATCAGCAAGGAGTTTCGGCTTCTTAAAATGACTCCATGTTCTTTTCTTCTTTTTCTTCATTTCCCGCTTGAATCGATGATGTTTCCGTAAGGGGGAAGTGGGAGATTTAATTGCACAGCTCTGGTTATGATCGCCACCTTCCCCCAAAGGTTTTATTACAGGTCTGAAGCCAGAGAATTGCGCTGCTACCTCTTGCCTTCTCTTCCAGCTATTTCTGAGTTTTAATAATTATTCATTAATTGTATTCTGTGATAAGATCGTCTCTGTTTTGAAACATTTTCCCTCTGGCCTCCTTACTATTAAGGACCCCGATTTGCCTGCCAACAGCGTAAAATTAAAAATCAAAGCACTACCTCAGAAAGGTTTTTAATACATGCCATATTGGAAATGGTTTTAATACATGCCATACTGGAAGAGAGTTTTTCCCCCCAGCTTACAGCTATTTTGTAATATCAGCAGCTGGGCAGGGGGTGGGGGGCACCACTCTATGTTGAAACTATTCTCTTTTGAAACAAGTCTACAGGACCCACGAGAGGGATGTTTCTCACAGCCGTTATCTCCTTTGGATAAGCAACTAGGCCCCACAGCCAGATAAAACTTGCCCCTTGCTTATGTCAGACCTCCAGGATTGCTTTAGCTTGCAGATTGGAACCTCCCTGGAGATTCCCTAAATTATACAGACGATTCCTAAGAAAATAGGTGATCCCACTCAGATTGGCCCCTGAGGCCCTTAGACCTAAAACCCCAGCCAGTTTCCTGCAAAGGCTAGAGCTGCCTCATGCCCCCTGCCTAACTTTGGATTTTGTATTCATAACTGAGGACCAAGAGACAGACATTATGTTCAAACCCCATGCTTTCCACAGGGTGGAAAGAATGAATCAATGAATCAATGAGGGGATAATGCAGAAACTTAGCCAAGGACAGGAAAAGGACAAGCTCAAATCTAAGAAGAAGAAGGAAAAAAAAAAGACAAAAACAACTGGCATCTTGCAAATTTTGCAATTACTGTCACCAGCTGAAAAAATACAGCCGAGAACAAGCTAATACTCGAGATATTAAACGATACCAAAATGATCTTCGCACGAGCTGTTCCCTGAATCCTCACCATGGATGTGTTCCAATCCACATCACCTAGAGATTTACAGTTGGATTCTCAGCGTAAAGAGGTAGTGAGAAGGCCCGCAAGGTGGCTAATTGGGTAAAGGGCGATTGCAACCAAACCTGAGGATCTGAGTTCAATCCCTGAAATACACACGGTAGAAAGAGAGAACCAACTCCCAAAAGTTGTTCTCTGACCTGCACATGTACACTGTGATATATGTGTTTGTGCATACACAAATAGATGAATATTCTTAAAAATGTAAAAAGAGAGTTTGCGGGGAGAATAAGCCCAAGACTAGAGGCTAGTACAGGCAGGAGATTCTCTCCCATGTTCCCCAGTAAGGGGGTAGCCACAATCCTCTACCCCTATAGCCCACCCTGTACTAACCATCACCCCATTGGTCACAGAGATTCTGAGAAGAAAGCTTAGGCTTGCAGACATGATGAACATGGAGCCCAGGGAGACGGCTCTGTGGGTAAAGGCACGTGCCCTGCAAGCCTGGCCACTGACTCCCAGGGGATGTCCTGTGACCTCCACACAGGCACTTGGCACATCTGTCTGTGCACACACACACTAACAACAACTAAGTAAGTAAGTACATAAATGGTTAAGCATGATCATTTTGGGTTGACAGAGCGCCAGGCAGGTTCCACCTTCCTGAGAAACAGGCAAGTGAGGGAAACTGGGTTTACTGCAACTGTGTTTTATTACATTCGAGCTATTCAAACTGGTTGTTTTTCCTCTGAATAATAAAACTCTACATTCCTGCACCTAATTTCGGCCATGCACAGTCAGGCCACAGGTCAATGTGAATTCACCTCTGGAGCTGGCACATGGCCCTGGCCAGGTCCTCTCTGTGACATTTAGCTCCACACCCTATGCCCCTTCTGCAAGCTCTGCAATTCCTTTAATTTCCCAGGCTTCAAATTCAAGTACAAGTCTCATTTCCTCCAAGAGCCTTCCAGGGAAGGCTCAGGATGAGCCCTTTCTTTGATGATGTCATTCACATTTCCTGCCCTGACTTCCTAGGTTTCCTTACCTTGGCCAGTCATAAACTTTTTTTCCTTATATAAATTTCAAGTACAAATACAGACAAAGCCTGTAGTCAGGGGCTCCTTGTGCCCCGCCCAATGAACAGCTTGGAAGTTGGGCTTAGGCAGGATCTACCGACTGAGTCTATGATGGTCCTTTACATCCTGTCTTTGTTTTTGATTTTATGTGCACACCTATGGCCATGTTCATGTATGTATGCCTATCTTCATTCAGCTGTGTGTGGTGTCTAGAGGCCAAAGGCAGGTGTTTTTCTCAGTATTTTCTTTGCCTTATATTTGATACAGACTTTCACTGAAGCTGAAAGTTGCCAATTCAGGTAGTTAGGATGGGCAGGGAACCCCAGGGATCTTCTCACGGCGTCCTCCCCAGGTCGTGTATTACAGAGAAGCCTGCAGCACTTAGCTTTTTTACATGGGATCTGGGAATTGAGCTGAAACCTTCATACTTGCATTGCAAGCCTTTTACTGACTGAGCCAACTCCCTAGCCTCTGTTTTGGAATTTCTGAGTGCTGAGCGCATCTCTGTGAAGGTTGTCAAAGCCGAGAAAGGGGACATTCAAATGGAACAGGCACTTTGGGACTCCACATGTGTTGTCACCTATCCAGTAAAACTAAATGTCATAATTCTGTAGATGGTCTGGCTGGCCAGGGTTGATGGGGTCTTATTATTCACAAAGAAGCATCTGGAAAGAGCTGGAATGTTCCAGATGGCTCGCTTTCTCTCATTTTGCACCTTGGTGAGCATGGTTAAAGGCTGGGCTCAACTGGGAGCCAACATGGTGGGATATTGTGCTTTTATCTCCACGGAGTCCCCAAATCTCTCCTTTTTGCATAGTTTATCCACATGGCCTCTCCAACAGCAAGGCCAGATGTCTAACTGTTTTGATAACTCTTAAAAAAAAACAAAAGCACAAAAAAAGAGAAACCACCAGACCTTCTACTTGTTGTTCTTTCATAAGATTTATTTATTTTATTTCACATCTATGAGTGTTTCATCTGGGTTTTGTCTTTGTGTCAGGTATGTGCCTGGTACCTGTGAAGGCCAGAAGAGGATGTCATATCCCCCTGGAACTGGAGTCACAGATGCCTGTAGACTGGAAATCAAACCGAGTTCCTTTGGAAGAACAATTAATGCTCTTAACCACTGAGCCATTTCTTTAACCCCTATCATAACTTCCTGAGTTCACGGCTAACACAGTGTTATTTCTGCTATGATCTGTTGGCTAAATGGTATCACCAGCTGAGCCGAGATTTTTGAAGGAATTAACAACATAACAGCATAGAAACTGAAGTCAGCACTGGAATATGGAAATATCTGTGATTATGTTACTACCTTGAAACATCACTGAGGAAATCGTTAAATTTCAATTAGAAGTTCATAAAAGCATATGAGTTTTAAAATTGCATTCAAGAACTTGTGTGTGTGTGTGTGTGTGTATGTGTGTGTGTGTGTGTGTGTGGGTGTGGGTGTGTGGGGTGGGTGTGTGTGTTTATGGTGTGTGTGTGTATGGTGTTTGTGGGGTGTGTGGGGGGGGTGGTGTGTGTGGGGTGTGTGTGGGGTGTGTGTGTATGTGTATCCATATGAAGGATAGAGTGCCTTTTGGTTCTTGAAACAAGGTATTTCACTGTCCCGTGCTTTGCCAAGTAGGCTAGGCTTGCTGGCCAAATGAGCCCCAGGGATCTACCCAATTAGCCTTCTCAGGGCTGGGTCTACAAGCAGAAGCCACTATGCTCTTAAAAATAAAACAAAACAAACAAAATGTAGATTCTTGAAATCAAACTCAGGTCCCCAAGCATTTTATTGACTGAGTTATCTACCCAGCCCTGCCTCCTAAATTCTGTTCCCCAAGGTCCTGTGGTTCCCAGAATTGACTTAAGAACTGAGGGTACTTCCTGCAAGGAACTGGGACATTGGCAGAACAGAACATAGCATGTCCTTAGCTATTACCTAGGCATATTAGTCTGGGTCACACACTCAGGTGCATCCTGACGTCAGGAGGGATGGAGTTATAAGGCAACAGAGAGAGCCTCATTGCACTTTAGTGAAATAGAAAGTTCTCACCTCATCTGAAGAGCTTACAGATTCCCTCCAATGTCTGTCACCACACAGGTCTCTGGCTTTCCTGTGGCCCTGTTTATAGAAAGTTCTGGAACAATGAGAGGAAGACTTTCATCTGAAGTCACCAAATGAGGCTCTAGATATCCAGGCTATAGATTTTCTTGGCTGTGACTTTGCTAACTTCCATTATTATTAGAGCAACACTAAAGTCAGTCCTTGTGTACCAATTCCATTAAAGCCCCACCTCCTTAGAGGATGCCCTAGTTTCACTTCTGTTGTGATAAAATACCCCAACGAAATGTAAATTAAGGGGAAAATCTGTCTTATGGGAGCAGAAAGAGATGAATGAAGGCAAACATCCTTTTGCTCAATTCAACTGCTTTATGACATAGGCCTGCAAAGGAATGATGCCTTGTCCCAAACATGGAAGTCTGTGTATATGACTCGAACTCATGCTTAGACCTGCCTTTCACTGCTGTTGATTCATCAGGCAGTGCCCGAGGATGAGGACTGTGTGCGAGATGTCAGGACTTTGGTAACAGTGGCTAGCAAATTTCATGTGACACAGTGCTTCACCAGGCACCACACTCAACACACAATTTTCACGTCTTATATTGGTTAGAGGCTTGCTGTGGCTGGGTAAAAAACTTTGTATGTTTATTTCCATTTATCCTTGTCACACATCTAATGAGGGACTGTATTTGGAGTTGGTGTGTGACTCAGTTGTAGAACATCTGCCTAACAGTTATGAGATCCTAGGTTCAACCCCAACACCACACACACACACACACACACACACACACACACACACACACACACACAGAGAGAGAGAGAGAGAGAGAGAGAGAGAGAGAGAGA
>NW_021604653.1:2360099-2370099 GCF_004785775.1 Grammomys surdaster
AGAGAGAGAGAGAGAGAGAGAGAGAGAGAGAGAGAGAGAGAGAGAACTATTAATAGAAGGCCATTTTTAGACTTCAAGATCATTGTAGCTCAAAAGGATCTGAACAAATGTAATGGTTACTTGTCTCATTGCTGAGACAAAATATGTGACTTTTATCCCAACTCAAGTAACTTTTAAGCAGCTTAAGGAAGGGAGGTTTTATTTAGGTTCACTGTTTAAGGGTCCAGTCCATCATAATGGGGAATCATGGCAACAGAATCTTGAGGCAGCTGATCACATGACATCCACAGTCAGGAAGCAGAGGGATGGATGCTGGTGCTCAGCTCCCTTTCTCGTTTCTGTTCAATCTAGAACTCCAGTGCATGGAATTGTCATCCACATTTAGAGATGGGCTTCCTACCTCATTGAGCACATTCTAGAAGCCCAAAGATTTGTCTCTAAAAGTAATTCCAGGCCCTGTGAAGTTGACAATTATCATTACAACAATCATTGAACCCAAAGTTTCCCTTTATAGATGTGTCAAGCAACATCAAGAAGATGAGATGACTTGGTAGGGTAGCCTGGCCCTAGTCTCTACCTTTGGCTTTAGACTGGTTTGAGAGATTTCTTGAGTGAATTTAAATGGCACCTGGTGATATGACAATGGTTGACAGAAGCCATTATCTTCTGATTGCCAGAATGATAAGAAATCTTACTGGCTATCCTTTCTAAGTGCTGTGAGAAGTAACCCAAAGATCACCACTTAATGTGTGACCATAGTGGCCTGGATGAAATGTTAGCGGTGCTAGATTGGAGTGATGCCTTTCTAGGTGATGGTGTCAAGCAGGAAGTTAGCTCTTGCTAGGACTGACCACTGAGAGCTACCTTACTTGGTTTTTTTTTTTTTTTTTTATCACCATTTCCCTCTGAGTAGCTATAAAGTCCAAGATGATACTCTCCCCCTGTAGAACAGCCCATGGCATTTAATGAACTCTTAAATGAATGAGTTCCTGATGACCAAGTACCATCCAGTTGCTCACTCACTGCTGGTAGGAATGGGAAATGGCACCACCACTTTGGAAGGATGTTGAACTATAAATTAGCTACCACTGGACCATGAACATACCATGTGACCCAGAAAACGCTTATTCGCCTGAATGAACTGGGAAGCTGTATTCACATGGGAGCCTGTGCATGAATGCATTGAGCAGTTTGATTGATAATTTCCCAAGCTGGATGTAGGCAGAGTGTTCTCCCAGGAACATACGTATCCACTGTGAACAGGAGGCCCTGTGGATGCAACACTGGGATCTCCATAAGGGATGCCTCTGGTTCTACATTCTCATTGTAAATATCCGACAGACACTCTGGTTCTATGCCTGTCTCTGCAGGTGGTTGATATGAGTCCTTCCCTGAAAGACAGGCCCTTCCCTCCCACTTCTTGCTGTGCTGACAACTAAGTCAAAGGCAATAGGAGATAGGTGCCAGCATCAAACAAATTTCACTTTCTACATCTCTTGACTTTCTCAGCCAATTCCTGAACATCTGTCCCTATAGTCGCAAAGACACATTCACAAGGTTTGTTCATGTTTGGGTGGATATATGGGTACATATGTGTTTGTATGTATATACAGAGGGTGGAGTACAAGCTAGGATATTGATCCTTAACATGCTCTTCCATTATATTGAGAGGTTGGGGCACATAGCCTGGAACTCATCAGATAGATTAGGCAGACTGGCCAGCAAACTCCAGCAATTCTCTTGTCTCTTCCTCTCCAACAGTAGCATTAAAAGTATATAGCACTATATCTAGCTTTCTTTATGTGAGCCCCAGGGATTGAATTCAGGATCTTCACAGTAGCAAGGCAAACCCTTTACTGATTATGCTATCTCCCTATCTCACTTACACAGCTTTAAATCTGAATACCACTATGCGATCATATCTTCAAGCAGTGGCATTCTGGGCTAGTATTCCAGGATCAGTCTTCTTGGAATGTTTCCATTATCCACATATGTGATCATGTATGTGCACACACATGAATCTTGAACTTCATCTATTCTATTCCTCCTTATTCTTCTTTCTTAATTAAGCATCTCACATTTTTCAACTTTTAACACTTATTTATTTAGTGTGTGTGAGAGTGTATGTGTGTGTGAGAGTGTGTGTGTATGAGTGTGTGTGTGTATGAGTGTGTGTGTGTGTGTGAGAGTGTGTCTGTATGCATGTACATGGTGTATGTGGAAGTCAGAGGGCAACTTGAAAGAATCTACTTTCCTTTTTAACCATTTGGGTCCCAGAGATCAAACTCAAGTCAACAGATTTGGTGGCAGGCACTTCACCTTCTGAGCCAGTTGGCTGTTCCTAAATTTCTCTTCTTTAAAACAGGATAAAGAAAAAAAAAAAGAAGATTATATGAATAGTGTGATAGACACATGAAAATATGTTACATATTATTATTCATTGTGGAAATAAAAATCATAATAAGAAAAACAATGATGCTTTAAGTTTTATGTATATGGGTACTTGACCACCGTGCATGTCAGTTCCTGGAGCCTGTGAAGGCCAGAAGAGGACTTAAAATTTGTCTGGGATTATAGATGGTTATGAGCCACCATATAGGTGCTGAGAATTAAATCTGGGTCTTCTGCAATAGAGGAAAATACTTTTAACCACCAAGCCAGCCTTCCAGTCTACTAAAATTTCTCTTCTTAATCTCATAAGAAATAAACTTAATAGCTAGGAGATACCACAGATGAAACCAAAAGACTGGCTAGCACAAATGTTACTTTTCTGAATATTGGTATTAGAGTTTCTATGCCTTGATAATTTCAAGTTTAACCAAACTCTGTACCACTACAAATGTGTTGTTTAGTTCTACCACATGATTTTTTTTTTTAATGAAATGAGTGTGGCTGAGTATCTGCAAATATTTGTGCTTCAGATTAATTTTAAACCCAGGCAGCACACCCGAGGGGGGTGGTTCTGGGAAACAAAATTAAGGTACATCTGTCCTCTTCTCCCACATATTAATTACAATGACTTCCCAGCCTTCCCACATGTTTTAATGAAACAGACTCATCACTGAGCCAGAACCGCCCATGTCCCTTAGCAGTAAGGAGGAAAGCAAATAATTACCCCGAGTAAAGAGCAGTTTCCATCTTCATGAGTGTCTGACAGTTTGTTTTCATTGACAACTTGACTAGTTTAAGAAAAGTTTAAGGCATTAGTGAGAAACATCTTAGGTGTGTCTGTGAGGATACTTCCAGAGCTGACTAACCAAAGGGAGAAGACCCACACTGTGAAGGCAGCAGCATCCCATGAGTGCTGAGTAGCAGCACTCAGCTCTGCTTCCTTACCCTGGATGCAATGCTCTCTGCTGCCTCAATGTTGCTCTTGCAGCCAGGATGGAACTGTATACCCTTAGACCTTGAGCCAAAATAACCTTTTCCTCCCTTAGGCCTTTTTTTTTTTTTTTAAATTTGTACCAGAGAAGAAAGTCATTGAAACCATGTCACACTCAGAAAAACTTTTTTTTATTTGAACTGACAAATTATAAAAGTAAATAGGAATTCAACAATGTTCTTGAAGTGAGAAAAGCAGAAAGAAAGGCTGCTCAGAGGACTTCCACCCAGAACTAAAGGACACCTCTCAAGGCCACTTTTGCACACAATCCTGAGTCTTTGATGTACCTACGTATTTGGGAGATTTCAGGATAAGACATCCAAAGTTGGAATTCAGAGGGGAGCACTCTGCCTCTTAGTTCAAATGAAATTAGCTTAAAGGATATGAAATTTTTATCAGATATGCAAAATTAATTGAAACTACATCTCTGCCTAGAAGATATGCACGTGGAAATAAGGATTTGCTACAATGTGACAATTAAAATCTCATAATGTATCTCCATCCCCAGTGATCCATGGGAGACTTGAGGTGGGCTGGGGGGGAGGGGTGATGGGTCTCTTTGTTCAGCAGCAGATGTGAAAGAACCATTGTTGCCAGGTAACTACGTATTAATCAAGGGGGCAGGGGACACAGTGAGGGACACTTGCTCGAAAGTCCACTTCAAGGATGCTGCAGACAGAGTCTCCATGACTATATATATGTAGACCATCAAACTACAGTCAGTGGAATAGTGCAAAGCTCCCAGTCACTGTGCCTTTGACTAACAAAACCTCAGAGGTCTTATTAGATAGATTTTAAATATCGTATTTTCCAAAGGTTGTTGCTGGATCTCTCCCACATGTTCTTCTGTAAGGCAACTTTGTCACACTTCAACTGAAGGTGAGATCTAGTCCTACTATTCTCTGTGTGGTCAAGCTTGGGACCATTGGTAGCAATAGTGATGGTGGCAGTGACTCTGTGATCTTAGGTCAGATGGTAAAGATGACACAGCTTCTAAAACTGAGGCATTAGCATTCAGGGACCTCTGAGTATTGAATAAGGACTACTTGACTCCCCTGAAGTCACCATACAAGAAGGAAGGCTCACAGTAGCTAATCTCAGCCCTCCTCTTCCAGGCACTCAGCACTAAATGTTCCAGACATGTCATTAGCAGAACCTCCATATACTTGTGCTCTCAAATCAAATTGCAGCCTCTATTATTCCTAGCTAAGACCCCAAATACCTCAGAAGAGGAGCAAGGCATTCATTCCTGGATACCACTAGAACGTGAATTATTTCTTTGTTTGTTTGTTTGTTTGTTTGTTTTTAAGCCATTAAATGTTGACGTAGTTTCTTATGCAGCAACTGAAATAAAATTTCTGGCCACAGGGGAGTCCAAGAGATTCCTGAAACATTATAGGTTATCAGTTTTGGCCCTGGTTTAGACGCACTACTAGGAAACTCTGAGATGGATATTTCCAGATAGCCTCCTCTGTAGGTTTATATCTCAGGGTTCCAGAAAGTGCCATGCAAACTTCCAAGGGATGGAGAAGCTGGTAGTCCTACCCAATTATAATATTTATGAATTACAATAACGACAAGTAAGGTAAGATAATAGTAAGGCACAATAGTGGAACTCATATCTTGGCCATATCATAGCAAGCCAACATCTCTCTATTAAACTTAAGGCCTACTCAACAGGAGAGAAGTCAGTGGAAACCTAACTCATATTGGGAACTAATGAGGTCATAAATCTTAAATAAGAACCCACCACTGACACTTTACTAAACCAATATAATTCTTATGTACATTCTAAATATTTATTCTTTTATCCACAGATAAGCATATCTCACATCCTTAACAAAGAAACTTTGCTTTGCAATAGACAAAGTCCAAAACAGAAAAACACAACTGATAAAAATGCAGAAAGCATGTGATTGTGTTGTGCCCAGATCCAGCTGATCCGTCCATAACACTAACACAAGCCCTGCACTTAGGGCTCAGGGAACATCAGTAAAGGAGGATGAAAAGATTGTAAGAGCCAGAGGAACATCATGTGCACTGTGAAATTTCATCTCCTAGAACTGTCAGGGAAGCTGTATCTGTGAAATTTCAACAGCCGCCTAAACCAGGCCCCAACAACAACAACAAGACATATATTGACACAGAAGGGGAAATTTTATAGGACCCAGGCACTAGACAAGGACATACAGGAAACTAAGTAATTTTGATAGTGGGAGAAAATTGTTGGTCATCCAATATCAAGTGGTCTTCCCAAACTAATATACATAAAAGTAACATGATATTGACTGAGCAGATTGTATTTGTATTTTAAAGAATATAGATATATATCAACAATAGTTAAAGCAAAAGGAGCCATGAATTTGAGAGAGATCAAGAATGAGAGAGATGGGGGCGGAGCTGGAGGGAGGAAAAGGAAAGGGGGAAACTGATGTAATTAGACTTTAATTTCTGAAAATTGAAAACATCAAAAAGTAATTTCTGGCCATGTTGCCTTGTCAGCAGGTGAGCAGCTCTTACTTCTGCAGAGGAAAGAGGAAGGATAAGTGGAAGAGAATCCTCCTGTTACCAAAGCAGGCTGCACCAGTCTCCAAAGATCTTTAAGCCATAGATGGATAGTCATTCATTCTTCTCTCTCTCTCTCTCTCTCTCTCTCTCTCTCTCTCTCTCTCTCTCTCTCTCTGTGTGTGTGTGTGTGTGTGTGCGCGCGCGCGTGTGTGCGCACATGCACGCGTGCATGCACATGTTCTTGTATATCCAAGTGCACATGTATGTGAGTTTGTGTAACATTCAGAGGTCAAACTCAAGTGTTGTTCCTCAATTGGCATCTACCCTCTACACTGTCTCTCAGTGTCAAGGAACTTACTAAATTCACTATGCTGGCTGGTGAGTCAAGTCCCAGAGATCTGCCTGTCTCTGTAGCTACAGCCCGGGGTCTATAAGTGCATCCCACTATGCCTGGTGTTTTACATGGGTCCTCATGCATTCTTGAGTATTGATACTCTCCCATTATGACTGCCCACACTCCTTCCCTTGGCCTTCATCCTCTCTCTTAGCTCTGTAGCCTGTAATACAGCTATACACAAGTTCAAGCCCTGGGTAGATATCCCAGGCACATTACCACAAAATGCTCAACTTTAGAGAATAGCTTTGAGTCTAGTTCTCTTGGCATTCAGGATAATCTTTATTCCCCATCAATGTGAAAGTTAGATCAGTAAAGGATAACTTTTTAGCATGTTTAACACAAACATACATGAAAAGCAGAGACGACCTCACTGTTTTGTATATTTTACTCTAAATTCAAAGTCGAATGACATAAAACATCAGACCTTTCCAAAGGATCATAACCCTGATACTGATGCCAGCTTGGAGAGGTAGGGATTTTGTAAACTTCTTGGGCTAGAAAGATGACTCAACAGGTGATCGTACTTGCTGCCAAGCCTGGGTGACCTGAGGTCAATCTCCAGGATATGGCAGAAGGAGAGAACCGACTCCCACAAATGGTCCTCAGACCTCTGCACATGTGTCAAGCTATGTGTGGGTGTGCACACCTACAAACATATACAACATGAATAAATAGAAATACAATAAGAACACGTTAAACTACTTGTTTGCTATCCATTAGACTCTCCTTTGAGGAAACAGTGCTGGGATTTTTGTGGATTAGAGTTGCTTTGGGCCATGGCTCAGTAGGAAAAGGACTTCCTCCATAAGCAGAAGATAAGTTCAGATATCAGAATCTACTTAAAAGTCCAGGTGGGTATGGCAACCCACTAGTAATCCCAAGGTGTAGAGAAGACTAAGAGGTCCCCAGAACAAGCTGGCAAGCTAAGACTAGCCATAAAAAAAGTGAATGGTAGGCTCCACCAGAGATCTTGTCCTGCCTCAGTGCACAAGATGGAGAACAATCAAGACAAAGGACAAAGCCCTGAGGGAAACATCAGCTCCTCCCGTGCACACACGCACGCACGCTCCTGTACAGAGTTATGAGCCCTCACATGCACACCATACATATGCGAAAGAAACTGTCTTGGGCCATCCCAGTTTCTCCTAAATAAAAAAATATTCTTTCTTGATACAGGGTTTCATGTAGCCCAGGCTGGCCTGGGTATTTAGATGACAATGACTTTGAACTTTTTACCTCCGTCCTCGACCTTGAAAGTTCTGAGACTAAACTTATGAATGTGCCAGGACACCTGGCTTATGAAGCTCTAGGGATCAAACCCGGGCCTTTGTGCATGCCTGGCATATACTCTGTCACCTAACTCACATCCCAAGCTGCCAGACTAAACTTTTAAATACTGTCCATGCCACAAGAGTTTTATAAAAAGTAGTTTCAGTTAGAGGAGAGAAAACATTCAGTCTATGGATGCTGCTAACCAGAAATGCAAATTCAATACATTGCTTTCGTTATCACAGTTGAAGAGTTGTTCAAACTTTAAAGCCCTAGTTTTCATTGCAACCAGTTCATAGTACCATGATTAGGCATTCACTTAAGGATACAAGTCTAAAGACTCTAACTACCCACTCCTTCCTGGATCCTATGGAAATATTGTCGAAAGGCAGTTGAAGCCAGGCAGAGGCTGGAATACATCAAGCAGCCCATACAGTGAGCTGAAAGCTACAATTTCAGTGGGAGCTATATTCAGTCCAAGACCCAGCACCCTGCTCACCCTGCAGTAAATGTCCAAAGAAATCCCTCTAGATTAATGTCTTCAGTTATGAGTGTGAAGGCTTTCACCTTGTGGTTTCAATACAGTCAGTAATGCTTGCCAAGTCAACTCCTGGAGCTAGAAGCTTTACTATGGAAACAACCTGGCTGATCTCTGTCCAGGAAGGCAGGTGTTGAATTCACTAAAATTGTTTAATGAAACAGTTGGCAGGATTTCTTTATTTTTCTATTACATTAAAAATTTTTTGTTTGATGTGTGTGTGCCAGGTCACACATGTGGCCAGAGTACAAATCACATGAGTTGGTTCTTTCCTTCCATCTCATGCAAGGGACTGATCTCCAGTCATTGGGCGCTTGGCTGCAGGTCCCTTTGCCTCCGGAGTCATTTTGCTGTTGCCCCCAGCAGGATCTCTAAGGAGATCCTTAAGGTTGTCTCAGTTGGCTAGATTCTCACCAGGCCACCAAACACAATGGACAGTACTCCAAAGCTCCCAAGAAATGGTGCTGGGAGCCTGGGGGAAGGAACCTCAGATTAACCAGAAGGCCTTTCAAAACTCAGAACTTACAATCACTGGATGGTTCTGCCACAGACTCACTGAATCAGGAAAGCACAGGCTGTAGTGTGGCAGCCAGCTTGCGCCATCCCCAGCACACTGCTATGATCTATAAATATTGACTATAAATGTTTTGAGTGGACAGTTTTACATTTGCTGCTCCCCCTACTCTTTTTGAAGTGTTGGGGGAAGCCGACACTGAGATTTTACTGCCTTTCTTCGAGGTGCACCAAATGTTCCTGCATCAGCATTATTAACACATGCATTAGCTGGAGCTGATCGCTCGCTCAGTGGCAGCTCCCACTTGCCCACTGGCTCCAGCAGCTGTGAATCAGAAAACACTAATGGGCGTGTTAATGAACTTTCTGCAGTGGAACTGGCTGCTCCAAGAGGGAGCATTTTAAAAGCCCATTGCGGAGACAGATGGTTCCCTCCTCAGTCCCCTGGCCCATCCAAAGTAAATGGAAAGACAATCAAATCCCAAGCTATGAGTCCCCACCTTGTGGGTGTTGAGTTCAGAGACTCAGAAAGATGATCAAGTCCTGAAATGTTTTTCCAAATTGCAAGAGGCAGAAGGAAGTCACTTAGAAGGCACCAGGGGCGGGGATGTAGCTCAGTTGGGGGAAGCACTCACCCAACGTGCTTGAGGCCCCAGTTCCATCTCTAGCACTTCATAGCCAGGCATGGTGGTGTGTACCTGTAATCCCAGCACTCAGAAGGTGGCCACTGGAAGATTCAAAGGCCAGGATTATCCTTGGCCACGTTTCATGTTCTAGATCACCCTGTGCTATGGGAGACTCTGCCCCAAATACAGGCACACTGCTGTGATCTATAAAGATTGACTATAAATGTCAATATAAAACCAAAAGAAAGCACAGGAATATTGAGTGCCCTTTCCTCAGTGAGGGGCTGAGGTGTGTGCCAGGCTACTGCAGACACCCTGCCCTGAGCTGTCTAGATCCAGTGTCTTGTGAAGCTGGTGTGGCTCTTGCCTGAATCATGGGACCCTTAAGAGCCCAGTAGTGTGGTTGCACTGTGTGTGTACTCATAGCCCTGCCACCTCTACTTGCTGGGGTGCTCACTAGAGAAAGCTGCTTTGGGGTGAGTATGAGTAATAAATACTTTGTCCATCTATCAGGCAGGAGGATGTGGGTGAAGGGATGGGAACCCCTGAAAGTAGAAGGCAAGTCTGTTCTAAGGAACCTGGGGAAACACAAAACTTCACAAAAGGCAGAGGAAAGTGTGGGGATCCACAGTCAATTAATCTGGAGCACAGGCAGGTTTCAGGACTCCCTCCTAAGACCTAAGGGTCGCTGAAGTTGAAGGGGAGGAGTGAGGAATGGCAGTGGGTAGAGGCAGTTGCCCTGAGTCGTAGGATCACCTCCTGAAGAG
>NW_021604653.1:2375099-2380745 GCF_004785775.1 Grammomys surdaster
CTGCTCTTAATGATTAATAGAACAATTAGTCAGAAAACCAGCCAAAATATAAAATAGCAGAACAACATCATAGAAACCATCAGGAACTAATAGAAATTTATAGAACATTGTACCCTGAAACAACAAAACATATATTTTTCAACTGTTAAAAATGCATATGCCAGAACTGTCAATATCATAGCCAAAACACAAAGCTTGACAAATAAGAAAGAATTGAAATTATATAAAATGATTCTCTGAGGCCCACCGAATCGATAAGTGAAAGAGAACAGGAAACTCCAAATGCTTGGAAACTTCACAGCACGCTTCTCAGTAGTCTGTGGATCAAAGAGGAAGTCTCTGGAGGAGTTTTTAACATGTAGTGATTGAACTGAATGAAAATGAAATTCAACATATCAATACAGAAAAGAAAGTGAGTGGCATTGCAAGAACACACTGGCAAGAAAGGAAATGCCCACCAATCTAACAGAGATAGGACTGGGAAGATAGATGGCTTTGTGGGTGACGACTTTACCACACAAGCATGAGAGCCTGAGGTCAGACTGCCAGAATCTGCATAAATTAGGAAGCCATAAGGCACGTTGGTAATTCTTGGCACTCCCATGACATGAAAGAAGGTAGAAATAACAGAGTTCCTAGAAGCTTTTGGAGTAGCTGGCCTTGTGGACATAAAGGCCAAGAACAAGAGACATGTCACAAACAAGGTAAGGAGCTACACCTGAAGCTGTTCTCTAACCTCCACATGCATGATGGACGTGCACATGTGTGCTCCACACACAACCATTCACACATATGTGCGCACACAAAGAAATGTTTGAAGGATCTAAGACAAATAAAAAAGTGGGAGGGGCAGCGACAGCTCAGAGAGCAAGGACGTCCGCCAAGCCTGACAACTCAATCTTAACTCCTGGGACCCACATGGTGGACAGAGAGAACCCACTGCTGCAGTTTGGCCTCTGACTTCTACACATGTGCCAAGGCACACCATGCGCCCACACCCGAGCACACCAAAGAAATAAACATGCAATTAAATTAAAAATAAAATAAAAATAAAACCAACAATAACAGCATAAAAGGCAATACATAGGAAAGAATAGTATGAAATTGAAAGCAAGAAATAGGCAAACAAAGCCTTGTCTTCAAAAGAGTAATGAACCTAAAGAGCCATTAGCAAAAATGACAAAAGATAAAAAGAGACGGCACAAGCTACCAATATGAGAAACCTAGCCTGAGATGCTAAGATACAGAAAAGAAAACTACAAAAAGCTACACAATCTCTGTAACAGCTTAAGTGAGATAGACCTTTCCTCCAGAAACAAGTCACCCAAGAGGAAGTAGACAGGGTGAATAGCCCTGCAATATTATATTTGACACCCTCACCTACCCCTAAAATCACAAGCCCAGGCTGGAGAAATCTACTAAAATTTTTTTAATAACACTATACAATTTCTGTCAAATGCAATTTAAGCAAAAAAAGATTTATTCCCAATCATGCCTTTAGGTGCAGTCCATTGTGGGTGGGTCAAAGTGGTGGGAGGTTGAAGCAGTCGGTCACAATTGGGAGACAGAGAAAAATGGATGCAAGCTGCTGCCCAGCTTGTCTCTACTTAGACACTCTGGGATCCCAGCCAGGGAACGGGCACCATCCACAGTGTGGGAGGGTCTTCCCACCTCCGTTACTATAATCAAGATAATTCTCCATGATCATGCCTGGAGGCCTGTCACCTAGGTGATCCTAGATGCTGTCAAGCTGACAGTTAGCACTGACCACCAAAGGAATCTACAGCCAAATTCAAGAAATTGGCAACTACAAGAGCTCTCGGGAATACATCTTAGCAACAGGAGGGAAGACTAGAAAAAACCTCACACCACCTCCTTCCTGCCTGTCAGATCTTGGACAGTGTGAATATGTTGCTCTTCAAAACATAAATGCCTGCTTACTAAACTGGAGAATTAGGGAATTACAAAGTCACGTATTTTTACAAACCAAATTTTTTTTTTTAGACATGGTCACAGCCTTGGCTGTCCTGTAACACCTATGTAGACAAAACTGCCCTTGAACACACAGAAATCTGGCTGCATTTGCCTCCTGGGTGCTGAGAATAAAGGGGTGTGTCAACATACCCAGTCCTGGGAAGCAAAAGTTGTAATGACAAAGAGAACTATGATGTTAGTGATAAATCTAATAAAGTTGTCGTTATCATTTAGAGATTACTTTTATTTTAAATTGTGTGTGTGGGTATGGGTTCAGATGCCTGGGAAGCTGGATGTCAGCCCTGGATGCCCTGGAGCTGATGTTGCAGGTTGTTCTGAGCTGCCGCTGTGGATGCTGGGAACCAAACTGTTGAGTCCTCGGCAAGACCAGTCTAAGCTCTTGATTGCTGAGCCATTATTCAATGTTGGTAAGAGTTGTTAACACAACTATGTTAACAACTATGTTCTATGCTGCTTCAGGAAAAAATGGGTTGAAGTAATAATTGTAGCAATGACCAAAAGGAGAAAAACACTTAAATGGAACATGGTATATATCCTTTCCTTAGAGTATTATACAGGCATTGGTGGGGATTTTGAAAAAAGTGTTCACAATGTGATAAGATATTAGCATACACAACTGAAAATATAATGTGATAACAGGAATTGTGTGATTCAAGCTAGAGAAATAATTCAGGTGGTAAAACACTACATATGCTTCATGATCTGAGTTCATTCTTAGAGCTCATATAAAAATCCAGATGTGCTGTTGCAAGGTTGTAACTCCTGAGCTAAGGAGATGCAGACACCCAGTCTGATGAGGCTTGTCGGTCATCAGTCTAGACCGGTTGGTGAGCTCAGGTCAATGACAGACCTTGTCTAAAAAAACAAGGTGGGTGGAGCCTCATGAATGAGCCAGTTTGATTTCTGGCCTCCACACACACGTATACTCATGTCCATATACATGTAAACGCAAGTATGTGCATACTCTTATACACATGAATACATGTATACAAAAACGAATTGTTTAATTGAATTTCTGTGAGTCAGAGTCTGTCACTGAACCTGGAGCTCACTGGCTGGCCATGGAGAGCCCCAGGGAACTCCTGTGTTGGCCTCCCCACACTGAGATTACAAGGACTATCATGCCTGGCTTTTTTACATGGGTTTTTGGAATCAAACTCAAGTCCTCATGCTTGCTTGATCTATACTTTATCCTCTTAAGTTTGGAATCTTTGATTGCAGAATTCTTGATTGAAAGCAAGAAACCTTTGATGGTTTTCTGAAATTCACTGATTCACTGACTTTTGCCCAGGCCCCAGAGACGTCAGAGTGGGGTTTAAATGGGTCTCTCACTCTGTTTGGATTTTCTCAGTTCGTGACCGTCTCCTCTCTAAATGTAGCTCTTTTCTTCCCATTACCTCTCTCTGTGGCAGCTGAGATTCGCATTCAATTACTTTCAGAGCCTCCTCTAACCGAGCTCAGATTCTTGGATATGGGCTTGTCTCCTTGCCCATTCAGCTTGTCAATCAGTCCATCAGATGGGAAGGACCCCAGAGGATAGATCTTCAAGTTTAAGGAAGAGAAAAACACAATTCACCATGCAGGGATCACTCCCACTTGGAAGTGGCAAGTGAGTCTGTACACTCCTGTCACTCAGACTGCTGGGGGCCTTGTCTCACCAGCTTTGCTGAGAGGGTGGCATTCCGGCCTGTGTCAATGTTCTGCCTGAAAACACTTGACCCCCTCTCTTCCATTCTCCCCTTGCACATCACTCAGAGCCCTTCCAGATTGCTTTTCTCCTTTGGGAATCCAAGGTGTCACTCAGCAAAACGAGAAGCAGGGTGATCACCGAATTATCCCTGGCTGGGAACTGTCCCTCCAGTAGAAAGAAGCAAAGGAAGGGAGCTGCATGAATTACTTTTCTTGTTTCTCTGACTAAATACCTGACAAAGAGCAAGTTAAGGGGAAATGGCTTATTTTGGCCCACAGTTTGAAGACTTACAGTTCATTATGCTGGGGCAGGCATGGCAGAGGAACATCCAGCCAGGAAGCAGAGAGAGATGTTTCTGTACTCAGATTATCTGTATTCAGTATAGTCCTTCACCCCCATCTCCCAGCCCAGGAGATAGCACCACTCATATTTAAGGTAGGTCTTCCCACCTCAATTAATCTAATGTAGACCCTTCCTCACAGACACATGCAGAGATTTCTCTCTTTAGTGATTGTATATACATCCTGTTAAGTTGACATTGTGGCATGGTGGCATTAACCACTACAAACCCCAAACCACAGGCTAATTCTAGGGTATCAGCCCATCACACTGCTGGTCTGGTTCATCTTCTCTGACAACTCACAGGTACCCATGACGACTCAGAGATTTCATCTGGGCTCCTTGAGTACTCAGCATCTTGTATGATGTAGCATCGAGTCTTACAGACTTACATGCTGTGTACTTTTTGTGGGGTTACTACAACCTACTTCAAGAAACCAGCAGTAGCTTAACAACCAGGTCTGGCTCCAGTTTCTGAGCTCCCTTGCTGTGCTGAACAGACCCCCCAGCAATCTCTGCACCTACTCCAAAGATCCCACTCCTACCTTCCTGCTGTACTGACAAGGATAACGAAGCTTCAATTAAGACATCCAACTGTTTGGTGCTAATTGCCCATTCAGTCTAGTGTGGCACATGTTTTTACAGTGTAGCTTTCTTTCCCACATAAAGTTCTTCGCTCCAAGACCTTGAAACGGTTTTATCAACACCTGGTTTTCTGGTTTACATATTGCAGAAGAGGATCTTAGTTTCAAAACGTTCAGCTTTCACAGCAGGTACGCTAACTGAGCCACCCTGTGACTCCTCTAAACGGACATCCAAAGACAGCCCGTCTCCTTAGCCATGGGTTAGACCTACACTGTCCACCAAACACTGATTCAAGAAATAGCACCCATGGTTACAAAACAGAACCCACATAAATCCATGCCTGGGGCTCCACCTCCAAGGTGGAGCTTCCAGCTCAGGAGAGAAAATGTGAGCCCCTGATTCAGGGAAAGGCCCTGCCTCAGATGAATAGGTATAGAGAGTGACAGAGAACACAAACAACCTCTTCTGGTCTGCTCATACACACATGTGTGCACATCCCCTTCTCTACACATGTGCATACAGACTCACACAGACATATATACATACATGCATGCACAGATACATAAAAATAAATCTTAAAGGAAAAAGTGTGAAAACCCTGAGATCACCACCAGAGAAGCCTATGTCCTTTAGTAAGTATATCCGCTAATAGTCAAAAGATAGGTTCAGTGGCTCCAGACATCGTACCCTTCTCCAACAACTCTGTCACCATGAGGTATAGAGAAGAAACTTCCCCTAGACTATAAAACCTTTGCCTACATCCTCCCTGCCATAAATCAACCATTGGTAAAGAGAATTGAAACATAAGATTTTTCTAGACCTATGATCCTAGGAACAGGTTGTAACCACCCAGATTGTTTTATACCCACGTAGACACTGGGGTATCAGATTCTCAAGCCCAGGATCAAATGGGTATCAAACCCAGGGCTTTGTGTAGACTAGACCAGCACTCTACCTGATAAGCCCCATCTCCAGCCCCAGCCCCAGCCCCAGCCCCAGCCCCAGCCCCAGCCCCAGCCCCAGCCCCAGCCCCAGCC
>NW_021604653.1:2380755-2388353 GCF_004785775.1 Grammomys surdaster
CAGCCCCAGCCCCAGCCCCAGCCCCAGCCCCAGCCCCAGCCCCAGCCTCATCCCTAAGGGTATTTGCAAAGAATCTCTGAAGCATGGCCAGGATTGAAAAACCACTGTTAGAACTAATCAAGTTCAGCATGTATTCCTGGGTCAGATGCCTGGAAAAGCTCCAGGTTCTGGCAGCTAGCAAGAAGGAATGTGAAGGCTGGCATCGGAAGGTCAGAGAGTATTCTTGCCACAGACAGTCCCACTAGCAAGACTGTGGAGGTGCTGGACTCAGGATGAAAGACTGTCCAGGCAGGAAAAGGAATTGAACAGAAGATGCAGAATGTGAGCAAGAAACTAGACCCTCTGTCCCAAGCATGTCAGCGACTCACACATCATAAGACATCCTGTGCCATCCCCACCCCTGCCCAACCTCCCAGGCCCATCCACACCACAGCTTTCTTTGCCTCACACTTCTGACATCCACATAGCATGTGGGAAATAATGCTGCCTGGGCTACAGAGGAAAAGGCAGTGTGGACAGAGCCCAGGAGGATGCTCCTAGAGGTACAGAAAAATACTAAACATGGAATATCCCACTTCTGGGATTTTTCTGTTGTCTGACCCAGCTTTTGGTCTCCTAGGAAACTCAAATTCCACATGTTCTCCTGCAGAATCTAAGCAAGAGTGGTACCCCTGTGGGGTTGGAGGAAGAGGGATGCTCTGGAAGGCTCTACAGGGGAGACACTTCTTGGGTTTTCTACCATCTTTTGTCAATTCACTGGCAAGTGTGGATCCTTCTGCCTTCATCCTTCCAGTGCTACAGGAAGTCCCTGCTTCCAGGGACTACAGGGACTACTGTGTCTCCAAGCCAGTTTATGGGGTGCTGGGGATAGAGCCAAGGGCATCAGCCCAGAGCATAAATTTGTTCCTGGTGGGCTGGGTTTCTCTTCTGCTTATGACCATGTAGTGGCTGGGACAGTGGTGGCCATATGATGGCCAGAGGAGAGGATCAGGCATCCTGCTCTATCATGTTCTCTGCCTTATTCCTTGAGAAAAGGTCTCTCATTGAATCTAGAGCCAGGCTGGCAGCCAGAAAGTCCAGCATTCTGCCTGTCTTTGCCCTCATGATGCTGTTGTAACAGGCATCCACAGCCATGATCAGCTTTTACACAGGTGCTGGAGATTTGAACTCAGATCCTCATGCTTGCACAGTTAGTGCTCTTACCCAGGGAGCCACACCTCCAACTCTAGATTTTATTTTTCAAACAGAAATGGGGCCACGAGTAGGTGAGCTAGGGTCACGATGCTCATGTATTCCTCCACATCACAAGGGCCAAGCTTTTATACATCCCGGTGTGAACATCAGCCAACTTCCCTCAACAATTACCACAGCATCCTCAGAGTGTGAGCCAGGCACTCAGCACTTTCCAAAACCCTCCCCTAGTGACTCTAGCATGCTAATGTGTGGGCAAGCATGGGGACTAGTCAGTTAGTAAAGGACACCTCAACTTGGAACACTCATCAGGTAATCTTAGTGATGTTGGAGGACTGGGGAGATAGTACAGTTGGTAGAGTGCCTGCTGTGAAAGTGTGTGGACTTGAGCCCAAGCCCTCAAACTCATTGTTAAAAAGCCAAGCATGGTGGCACAAACCTATAATCCTGGCATCCAGAGGTGAGACAAGAGGATGCCTAGGCCTCAACGGCCACCCAGATTAGACTAATAGAGAGCCTTAGGTTCCAGTGAAAGACTCTATCTCAGAAAAATAAAGCAGTTGAAGTTGGAGAGATGGCTTAGTAGTTAAGGACACTGGCTGCTCTTCCAAATGACCAGAATTCAATTTCCAGCATCCTATAAGGCAGCTCATAATGGTCTCCATTTCATGTGCAAGCCTCACCTCTCAACTTTAGGTCCCTTTGAGAACTCTGTGTTCTGAAACAAACGTGGTGTTGTGTCTGGGTTTGATGTCCCATGGTCCAATGGTCGGTATAATTTCAACGTGAACAATCTTGCTCCAGATGTTTGCTGATTGTATCCACAATCAAGAACAGAGTGGGAGGAATGAATGCCTACTACTGTTCAGTTCCTTTTCTCCCTAGGTGGCTAGGGAATGGTGTCACCCACAGTGGGAGAGTCTTCCCACTTCAACTAACACAATCAAGATAACCTCCCCCAAAGACATACCTAGAGACCCAACTCTCAGCTGACTGTAGATTGTTCCAAGTTAACAATTAACAGTAACCATCACCAATTTAGTCTCTTAACCTAACAATTCAATGAACTTAATGAACTTGCCTTTTCCTCCTCCTTTTTACTGAATAAATCAATTATGAGGTTAAAAATGACGGATATGGACAGATGAATCATCCCTGTATTCATTTGTCATGCAGGTTAGATTCAAGAGGGACTGACCTATGGGTCTGCCAAAACAAGATATTAAGAACAAGTTTGATGTTCACTCAAGATGGACCAATCAGAGCTCCCCCTCCCAACAATATAAAAACAGGTGGAAAGATCAATAATACACGCCATAAGGAACAGGTGGGCATGGTCATCTCTAACTGGGTCAGCTTGAACTTCCTAGCAAGAGAGTTTGCACAGAGTACTACTTCCCCTTCCCCTAACGAGCTTTTCAATTTTAGGGTGCTTAAACCTCTACTGTGTATCTTACACATTTGCCTATAACAGTCTGAATTCTGGCTAAATAGGCTACCAAAAAGAGCAGGGACCTCTCCTGGAAGTATCCACCCTGGAGAGATTCAGGGAGAGAAATAATAGAAAGCAAAGTAATATAAGTCCCCATGCCTGCTAGGGCAGGGCGATGGTTGTTATACTTGATCCTATCTTTGTCTAAAGAGTTTAGTATTACTCGATTGTTTGATTCAATTAAACTCTTAAATGCTTTCTAGTATACTTATATTCCATCTGAGCGCAAAATTTATGATCTTAACCTTCTCAGAATTATAAACACCAAAACTGCTGTTAAGGTCCAGACTGGAAGAAACTGGAGACTTCGTGAATTCTACATGTATTTTATACTAACTAGTGTGTGATTTGATTTCGGTGCTATGTAAACAGTGGGTGGCCGCTTTCATTATGTAGCCCAGCCTAATAGTTCTTAGCTTGTGGGCTTTCTATAATTGAACACACCTGAAGAGGCTCTCCAAGAACAAGTTAGACTAGGCAGGAAGAAGTTTTGAACATCCACAGAGAGCCTCAAAGAATCCCAGAGAAGATCAGAATGCCCAGGCTCTGGTGTTCTTAACAGACCCTAGGAGATGAGGCCAGAGAACTAGGCAGGGCCAATCATGAAAGGCTTCATATAAGGCATCAAAAGGCTCATATAACCCACCGAGTAATTTCTCCAGTGGCAATGGAAATTTACTAAAGGATTTAGACCAGGGGAACGAACATAATCCAATTTTAGCTTTAATAAAGCCACTTTAATGGCAGCAAGGAGGACAGATTTGAGGGAGAGGAGATTAAAGTGGGAGCCCTTTGCTGTGTCTGTATGTGAGAATCAACCGGTACCTTTTCAGAAAACAATCATGTGTCTGGGTCTCACCTTCTGCAATTCTAAGGTATGTACTTTGAGGTGTGACTTATATAGCAGCAATGTGACCAGCTAGAAGTGGTCACACATTTGGCCAAAAAGGATCTGGGGGTATTTAGGTGCTTGTTCCTAGGTGACTTTTACATTTAAATCCATATACTGAGTCAAGCAGATAGTTTTCCAAGCATGGGTAAGACTACCACCTAGTCCACTGGAGACCTGAAGAAACCCAAATGTCTGGCTAAGAAGAGAGTCCTGACAACTGAACTAGAACATTGCTCTAGAGATGTGTCCAATCTTCTGACACTTCAAAACAATGTTGTAGTCTGCATAGTTCACATTCAAAAAGCATATAATAGTTACCCCACCCCCAAAAGAATGCAAAGAAAGAATCTCATAATCATTTAAGGAACTTTATATCCACAGCTGCCCATGGCTGTGTTAAGTCTATGGATACTTGGTTTAGATGTTTCCTGTAGAAGCATCAACTATTTCAAGATCTCAAGCCTTCTGGTTTTCAGACAGGACCTTATCTCTTCAGCTCCCCTTGTTTCTCAGGCTTTGGGGTTTAGACTGGAATAATACCAACTGTTCTCCTCAAACTCTCTTGTCAACACAGGTCTTATGGTATATAAGCCTATCCTTTATAATAACACACACACACACACACACACACACACACGCACACATACTTTTAGAAAATTTTTCATGTGGCCAGTTGTGGTGGTTTATGGTGGTAAGAAATGCTAAGGATACAGTAGCAGAAGGACCACAGATTTGAAACTAGACAGGGCTGAATAAAATATAGCACATGTATATTGGATGTGTACTTTGTTTACATTGTATTGTTAAATATTCCCTAACCATGTGGTATGAAGTGTATGTCCAGCATTTACAGAGTATTTCAGTGTACTAAATGCTGGACTAATCCTCAGTCATACAGAAAGATGATACAAGAGACAATAGTAAACTCATTATGGAGGAAAGGTACCACTCACTCACAGGGTAGAGGACAGGGCTACCGTTGGTGGCTTGTAAGGCCAAGAGAAAAATGAATTCCCAAGTGTGGGGTCTACGAGCTGAAACGTCAAGACAGCCAATTTCCCTGGAATGCATTCATCTACATAGGACCCAGAAGGAAAGCAAGGTTTAGAAGAGGAAGAATCCATTTTGCAAGCTTGAGAGACCTATTGAAATATACATCTATTATATCGAGAAACAAGCAGAAGGGTAAATTCAGTGGCATAGAACTGATCCACATCCAAGAACCATAAGGTCAGAATCACCCTGGGAGCCATAAAAAGCTAAAGCATGTCCTCCCATCATCAACAGGCCAATTAAGCAGACACATAATAGTGAAAAACAGAAAAAGAAGATGAATTCAATGCCGCCACACTGGGAAGAAGAACAAACAAAGAGATCCATTGACCCCACCCAGGTCTACCTCCAGGATCCTGGCATAAGGTTCAGGTTTAAACAGCTGGTGGGAGGTGTGCATAGCTAAGCACTCCTGGCCAAGGCTTGATCCTACCCATCCATCATCATTGTTTTGGCTCCATCTCTGCTGCAAGACAGTCTAACAAGTTGTCAGAACTGGGCAACATGTTACTCTTCTCCCTGGTACTAGACTCCAGCCTGTTCCATCTCCCAGAATGAAATTCCTGGGGAATGTTTTGAAATTTTGGAGTCTATTGTTTTAAGATTCACTTATTTTATCTTGTATGTATGAGGTTTTTATCTACGTGTATGTCTGTGTGCTCCATGGCTATGCAGTGAGCGCATAGGTAAAAAGAGGGCATTAAGACCTCTGCAGCTGGAGTTATAAACAGCCATTAGCCAGTGGGAACTGAACCTCAGTCTTCTGCAAGAGCAGCTGGGGCTCCTCACCACCAAACCATCTCTCCTACCCTTTAGACTATCTTTATCCTTGCCAGGAAGAGAATACACAGGGTAGTGATATGCCCAAGAAAGGATGATTGGGGTTAGAAGAGAAGAGAATTGAACCCAGAGCATTGGAAGTGTTATCTGGTAAAGGATGGACAGAGGAAGAGGAACTAGGGAAGGAGAAGGTAAAGTGCATGGCAGTTGGGGGCTTGGTCGAGGCTTCACTACAACATGAATGTTGTGAAGGACCAATGAATATTGTGAAGGACCAAGCATCTAAGCCTGAGGTTCCAGGAAGACCACTTACAGGAGCTATTTCATTGGCTCAGGGAAGGCAGAGGTCAGACAACAGTAGGTTTCCAAGAGGAGATGAGAAGAAAGAAGCAGAGAAACAGCAAGTGTAGGGTTGCTCTCTGAAGTAGTTGGGATGAGAGGGATGTGAGGCCAGGGAGTAGCTGAAAAGGGATGCGAGATCAAGGCTCAGTGCCATAGCCATTAAGACAGAAGAACATGGAGCAAGTTCATGAAGGAAGAGCTGCAGAAGGGTGGAGCTCAGAACACAGAAAGGCAGAGAGTAGTGAAGGCACTGGAGGGCTTAGGAACCCTGAGGGGACGGGGTTGCCTTCCAGAGCACATGTGTAATTGAGGCTCTGCTGGAGGAAAGAACAGCAGGCAGTGTGTGGAAGGTTTGAGAAAGGAAATCAAGGCTGGGAAAGCTAGCTTGCCACAGGCTGCAGGTATCTGACAGCCCAGCAGTACTTGGGAATGAACAGATGCTGCTACCAGTGAGCAGTTGGGAAAAGCGAGAATGTGCCGTGAGCCCCACCATCAACCCAAAATGATGAGCTCTGGCCCACACCACCCATCAGTGGCAATCTCACACCCATATTTACACCTCTTCTACTCCACAATCCAAGGCCTCTCCACACAGAGAGGGCTAAAGGTAGAAGCCTGGGCCTCATCCCTGGAGTACAAACGTATTATTATCTCATAGCTCATGCAACGGCCTGAGTGCAGGACAGTGAGCAGTGATGGGAATTCAAGTTCCCTTGGAGAATCAGAGCCTTGCTAATGAGACACTGGACCAGCAGCATCTTTACCAGGACTTGTTAAACCTGCAAAGTCTCCAACTCCACCCAGCAGCTACCGAATGAGGAATGCCAAGGAGGCAGCCCAGGAATTTGTGCTTTCTCCAGCCCTCAAGGCGATTCTAACATGCAGGATAATTTGAGGCACTGACCCATTATAATAAATGACTTCTTCCCAAAGTGTAAAACAAATAAACTTTACCATTTATCATTCCTCTATTGTATGTGAGTGGTATTATATAATCAGCAAATTATCAGGTGCTTACCAAGGTCCACTGTGTCTTGTTCCCTTATACTCAGCCTTGAAGATGACCTCTGGAAATACACTGGGTTGTTCTTAATTGTCAGCTTGCTGCAACCTAGAATCACCTGGTAAGAGATCCACAGCTGTGGCCTTGTCTAACTCAGGTTGGCCTGTGGACAGGTTTAGGCAGGAGTTGTTTTGATTATTAATTAATATAGGATGACCTACCCCATTGTGAGCGGCACCATTCCCTAGGCAGCTGGTCCTGAGTGATGTAAATATCTAGAAAGCAAGCCAAGCAACAGAAAACAAGCTAGTGGAAACTGGGTTTCTCTATTCTCCACTCTTGACTGTGGGTATGAGGCTTTAAGTTCCTTCCTTGTCTTACCCATAATGATAGATTGTAATATGGCATTGTAGGCCAAATAAGTCCTTTATTCCCTGAGCCGTTCTGTGTTCGGTGTTTGTCATAGCAACAGAAATATAAGTAGAATATGAAATAAACCCCGCTATTCTTACTTTGGCTTCATCTTTTCCCATATTGAACTGTGGGTGCCCTCTGTCTGCGTGACCTACAAAGGTACTCAGAAAAACTCATAGCTACTTCTGATGCTAGGTCATAAACTATATCACAATCTCCAGTCATCTGTGGCCTCTTGACCCGGGGATACAGACAGCATGCAAAAAGGATAGTCAGAGGCTTGTCACAGAAGCCTATGGAGACACTGAGAGCCAAAGACAGCTGTGTGGAAGTTCTACCCTGGAAGTGTACCTATAATCTTAACAAGGCCTCCAGATGACTAAACCCAGTCAGTCTCTCTCTCTCTCTCTCTCTCTCTCTCTCTCTCTCTC
>NW_021604653.1:2388453-2399048 GCF_004785775.1 Grammomys surdaster
TTCTTGTGTGTGTAAGATAATAGCCAGACTGAATTGTCATTCTTCAAGATTCCACAATTCTTTTAAGTCAGGGCCTCTCACTGGCCTGGCACTCAGCGAGCAGGATAGGATGGCTGGCAGTGAGCCCCAGGAATCCTCTCTTCCATCCTTCCTGAGCACTGGGGGGTTGTACCCTAGTGCCTCCATGCCCCGCTTTTTATTGTCTATTTGGGATCAAACTGAGGTCCCCATTCTTGCAAGGAAAGCACTGTATTAAATGAACTCTCTCTCTCTCCCCAGTCCATCTCCATCTTCTCATAGTGCATGGGAACAAAGTGAGGGTGGCCTCATGTCCTGGTGGCCTCATGCCTTGGGAATAACAGATGCCACAGAGCCTGGGCGTGTCCTGCACAAGGCAGGTTCCTCCACTGCAGACATCAATTTCCCAGTTCACAAATGATCAGCCTGTCCTGTTTTAGAAACACGGCACCTCAGACTCACCTTCTCCCCGCTCCTGTCCTTTGCATGCCCGTTTCTTTCCTCCTTTTAAAACAAGCATCATCTTCTTGTGCTTGATCTTTCACTAAATGATAAACAATAAGTGCTTCTTGCAGTACTTAACTCTGTGATGCTGTTTGCATATTCATTATCTTCCAGGCTGCAGCGGCTACTTCCCTGGCTTAGGTAGCTTCATGCTGTTTGGCGAATTCAGAACTAGACACCTGAGCTGAGTAATCAGCCAGGCTTTCAGGGGAAACCCTTGGCATGTCCCTTTGTTATGTTTAATCCTGTGAATGTGTGAGAGTGCATTGTATACTTGTGCACGTGTGTGTGTGTGTGTGTGTGTGTGTGTGTGTGTACAAATGCAAGCATCTGAGTACCAGGGTACACATACCGTGGTCAGAAGACAATCTGGGGTGTCATCCCTTGCCCTCCACCTTCTTCGAGATAGGCTCTATTCTTGTCTGCCACTGAGTACTCCAGATAACCTTTAGGTTTTCAGGACTCCTCCATTTCTATTTCCCATCTCATAGGAATACCAGGATTACAAATATGTTCTACTACATTTGGGTTTCATGAGTACTGGGGATTAACCATCAGTCCTCATACTGATGTGGCAAGCATTTTACCTAGAGAGCCATCTCCCAAGATAATTCGAACAACCCATGAGTGAGCCCCTGTTAAAGCCGACACCTTGCTAACCTTTTGAGAGGCATAGTCTGAGAGTTAGGTGAGCAGAGATAAAAGGGTAGTTTCTGACCTCCGAATCTGAGGGCAGATTAGAAGACAGACAGTGAATGAAGTGCTGTGCACCGGGGCTAGGAGTGCAACCATTAATATATATCAGGACATGGCACCAGTCTATCCTTAAACTCAGAGCCTGACATTGTCCTCTTCTTAAGAGGCCCACAAGAATTCTAGAAGCAAGCATTTCACAGGCCAAATGTCCATGTATAAAGTGCCTTGCCTTCAAGGTAGAGAGCCTGAAAATGGAGAGTAGGTCCATAGCTTTGCATATGCTAGGCTAGGGCTCTCTCACTGAGCCACACTACCAGACCTACCCAGTCACTGATAGGGGCTGGCAGAGATGGAAAACTACCTCTGGCTAAAATGAGAATAGAAGCAGAAGAATTCATTATAAAATCCATGTTCTAGATTTCTTTATTGTCTTTCATTTATACATGGGGAGTGGGGATGGGGATGGGTGTGGCATATCTGGTAAGGTGCTTCCTGGGCAAGAGTGAGGTGCTGGCTTTGGATCCCCAGTGCTCATTTAAATGCCTGGCATGGTGGTTTGTAATCCCAGCTGGTGCTGGGGAACCCGAGAAGGTGATGGAGATATTCTTGGATCTCATGACCATGGAGTCAGCTAGTGTGGCTGAATCCATGAGCTCTGTGTTCAGTAAGAGACCCTTTCTCTTATATACAGTGAAGAACCATTGAAGAAAATGCTCTGTTGACATCTGCCCCCCCACAAGATGACATGTGCATTTGTATATGTACGCATACACATTTAATATAAATATTTTATAAATAAAGTTGAAAGACATTCAACTGAATGCCAGAGAACAAAACACTCAACCTAAAACTAGATTCACATCTATTTATATGGAAGTTTGTTAGTCATGGTGAGTGTTTAAAGTGAGGGGTGTGTGTGTGTGTGTGTGTGTGTGTATGTGCACGTGCATGTGTGTCCTGGCCTGTCTGAGGGTGGAATGTGCCCTCCCTAGACAATGTTTTGCTGAGAACTCTAGAGATAGGTGGAGACTCTGAAAGGCACCTGGGCACAGGATCAGGATTGTATAAGCTGATAGCAGTAGTCACAACCTTAGAATGGCAAAGTGCTTCGTACCTCGGGGACTTGCTCCAGGCTACTAAACGCTGTGCACATCTGTCTGAGCATTATAATGGACCTGAGAGGCAGCTCTTGCTTTCTCCATTTTGCAGTTGAGGAGAGTGAGAATGAGCAAGGCAGAGTGATAGGTGAGGTCACAGAGACGGTGGGTTGAGAGGTGGTGTGCAGGCAGATGTGACAAGAAAGTGGAATGGCATCTGCTGGCGTGGCTTTTAGATTCCGTTCACTCCACCGTTCTCCAAATGACTCGCTTCTGAATTACATATTTACTCACCAAGTCTAACCATTAGCACCGAGGGTAGTCCTCTGAGCTCAGAGAATATGATCTAAAAGCCAGGCAAAATGGACTTTTTGCTGTTCTGATAGCCAATTAGTGCTGAGTGTTTCTCTGGTTGCCTCCTGTGGAAACTTGCATTTTTTTTATCAAAATATTACTCAATGGCCAGACCCCAGTGGAATGCCCTAGAAGACCTTTAGCAATTGTTTGTGGCTCATTATTTAAACTAAAAATGATGTAGGGGGAAATGACAGTTGAACACCAGCCTGCAGACTGGAACTAGCCAGTTAAAAAGGAGACGCCATGTCTTTTCCAGACTAGCGCATCCTTGAGGGGTTTCAATAGTAGGAAGAGCTGGGGCATCATTTAGAGGAGGTTCTTTTAAAAAGAACAGAATTAGATTAACCTTGGGGAGGGGAAGTGGGGAGCATTATGAAAGACCCAAGAAGATTCTGGAAGGACAGGATTGAGGATTCAGCCTGCAAACGCATCTCAGCACAGCAAAGCAGACAGAGCCATCCATCATTAACCTCATTTAAAACAAACATGACAAACTGCTGAGAAAATACGTGACGAGCTCCATTCTTCAGTGGCATTAGGAAGAGACAAACTGGGTGCCTTTTCTATCCCTAATTTGGATAGAAGTCATTGAGATTTGTTTTTCTCACATTTTTGGGGCCTTTTCCATTCTAAAGTATCAACGCTCAAGTCCCCCGCTATGATCTGCAGGTGTCGTGCCCATGGTAGCTCTAATAAAATCTCAACCCAGGAAGAGGGATGGCTTGCAATGCTATTTTAAGCATCTGTTAGCTGAACTATCATATTAATGAGGCTGACTCCTTAATCCTACTTTCCTTCTAATCTGCAGGCTGGCTGTGGAGATTCTAAATCACACACGGTGAGCAAAGACAAAAGGACGACAGGGCCAGAATAAAACCCCAGCTGACCTAAAGAGTTAGTGACTTCTCAGGACATGGGGAAGAATGAAGAGTGTGGCCATGGGTGAGAGATTGGGTGTCAATGTCCCCGTCCACCAGGCCTGGGAAATCTATGAAGCTCCCCAATCATCTTCCCTGTGGCTAGCTCAGGGACAACTGCAAGCTCCTAGGCCCACAAGAATTAATGTCTGTGCACTGCTGCCCCCTGCTGGACACATGGGGTCAAGCTAGACACTTTTTTTTTTTTTTTGGCATGGGTTCCAAGAAAATGCCATTTGCCTTGTCAATTAGTTTTCAATTCTCTCTCCTCCTCCCCCTGACAGTACCTTCCACCCTCAGGACCCTGTTAGGAGACAATTTCATCTAAGCTAATGGGCAAATATTCCTTATAATGCAATTTTAGAGCTTTCTTGTGGATAACCCCAGAGACCCTCCCTTGGCGGGCTGGCCAGAGACAGTGGAGTGTACAAAACACATCATCTTGCTGTTCCGAGTACTGTTCTATAAAAATACTCCCTTGAATTTACATGAGTCAGAGCACAATGCTTTATTTTCTTAGAGGAACTAGGGGCAGCCAGTGTGTCAGCCAGCCCTTCCATCCCACTACCATTGTGTGACATTTGTGGATAAAGCCTCTTTCTCACAAGGCTGCTGAAGACGGAATCCAGCCACCCCAATGTATCCTAGCTACAACGCTCACTCCTGAAAGCGATAGTGAGTTCTCAGCATGCTAGCCGGAAGATGGGGAGATACACCAAGTATTCATGTAAAGGCAGATTCGGGGCCATGCCTCCGATAGAATAAAGGGAAGGAACTAGTCTTAGTCATGACAGCCAGTGTACAGTGTGTTAGGTCAGCAGGGTAGGTATGGAGAGATAAATCAAGATTAACATATAATGGAAGCCATTGACAGGAAATCTGGCAATCACTTTCCACCAGGGCTTCACTTGACAAACAATGTGTGTGCAGAAATTTGTCTGTCTTCAAACCTGGGAGAAGGTGGTGCTCTCTGATTAACCTTGTAGGAGTTATGACTCTGGGGGCTTTTGACTCTTGGTTCTGCCCCAGCCCTCTAGCTCACTTCTTCTCTTAGGATTGTCTTTGTCTGTCTAATGTACAGTCTCTATTTCTATCACTATTCATGTGCTTAGATCCATTAGTCCTGGATGTGAGATCCTGAAAATCCTACCAGACACCCTGTGGGCTCTAATCCATATACATAATACCAGGCCAAAAGAAAAAAATACGGCAAGAGCAAAACCCCAGGTCACCTCAGACAGAGTACACATCAGCTGTCATTTCTTAGATCTTTTTCACACCAACTGTTCTACAGTCAGACAAAGGGAAATCCTGGGGACAGAAAAGGGGGAAGAAGGCCTCTGTTTTATATCTGTTGAAGCCTTTGCCAGCAGAGGAGCAGGCATCCCACACTTAGCTCCTTTCTCTTCCCAACCAGACACCTAAATCTCCCCAGAAACCCCATTTGCAGAAGAAGACACCCACTAAAAGTGGTGTGCACCCCGAGTGGCTACTCATTCCATCTGATAAGATCATCGCTCCCTCTCTCCTGGCCAGGTCTTCGGTGTGGGATAAGCACCAGCATCCTTTAGGCTCCTGACCTCTTATGTAGTTGGTCCTGGACCAATCACATCCACATGCCCAAGAGTTTGACAGAAATATATAGAGTCAGCCCCATTCTGGGCCCACTGATCTGAATCTATGTACAAACAATTCCTCCTGCTGGCCTTTGGTGTCCTGAAAGTGGAGAAAATTACTCAAGTAACAATGCGTAGGCACTTCTTGCACAAGTATGAGGCTGTGGGTTCAGATCCCCAGAACCAATGTAAAAGTTTGATATGCTAGCACATGCCTGTAATTCTAGTTTCCCTACTGGTGAGATGGAAGCTGGATACAAGATAACCCCACATAGTTTGTTGACTAGGGAACCAGTGGCAATGCTGAAGGTCCTGTTTCCAACAAAGAGAAAAGCAAAGATCAACACCAGATGCTGTGCTCTGACATCCAAATGAGTGTGTGTTACATATGCCTGCATACACACAAGTACATGCATTATATACATATATAAGTGCACATTTAAAAAAAAAAAGAACTGCTACCTTTCAGTTGTCAGTGAGGAAGAAGAAGGCTACTGGCATTGATAATTGATAATACATCTAAAATATATTTCTTTTAATCTGGGAATTCAGGGTATGATATTTTTATTGTCCAAACTCCTGTGCTTCCATCTTAAGCTCTGGTTTCTTACAGAGGAAACCAGTATCTCTTTAGCTGACCCTAGTTCCCAGAAAAAAAATGGAAGCCAACAGACAGGAGAACTGGCCAGAAGGGTTACTATAGAGAGGTCAGCAGGCAGACTATACACAGGCTTGTGTAGGGCAGAAGATATGTCAGCAGGACTGATATTCAGGCTTGATAGACATTCTTGTCCTGAGACAGACAGTTTAGCTTATCTGGAAGAAAGACTATTCCCAAGTCTATTTCAATTTCACACTGTGCTCTGGAAACAGAGGATGCAGGCACCCAGGTCATCGATTAGCCATGACACAGGCAGCTCCCAGCAGGCATTTCACAGTAGTGGTGGGAAGAATGCCCTAACAGCACATATACAGCTGATGGGCAGTAGCTAAGGTAGAAAAATAAACTTATACACCCATGGTCAGCCCATGGTTAACGGAGCAATAATTTAACACACTCAAATAAAAATGCTCTGTAGCTGATCACATCTACCCTCTACATCCCTGTAGCCAAGGATGTCCCCAGGTCCATCTCCTACAGTTCTGAGGCTACCAAAGGACATGGAGTTCTAGCAGGAGTCAGAAAAGAACAGTGTGCTAGAAAGGGGGCTAGCCAAAGAGCCTATCAAAATAGGCTTGACTAAAGGTACTGGTAGGTAATACCAAGCCATCTTCTCTGTAAGCCTGGGTAAGCTGTGTTTCCAACATCTAGAAAAGCACATGTTTAGGATCTGGTAGACTCCTGCTGCAGTTGGAGCCAAACTCAGCCTGCATGCCAAAGATCCCAGAGCTAGACATCCTCAGGTAGAGGGAACCCATTTTCCTGGCTGAATATAGGAATAATGACTTGATAGGAAGCAAGATGGATGGGAAAAACATCATTTTCTCTGTGCTATTGGTGATGAGTTGTAAATCTTCAAGGCTAAAAATCCCTGGGGACATGCGTGTACATGAACTTATGTGATAGAGTGACTCTTCTATACACTGTAAAGTATGCTATGAACTGGAGAGATGGTCTAGCCCTAAAGTTCTTGCTATGTAAGTACAAGGAACTGAGGTCAACCTCTTGCACACACATAAAAAAAAGCTGAGCTTAGTGGTGTGTGCTTACAATCCCATTGCTGAGGCAGAAGATAGGCAAGTCTTCTAGGGCTCTGTGATCAGCCAGATGAGTCTAATCAGCAAGTCTTACACCAAAGATCTTGTCTCAAAAAAACAAAGTAAATGGATTCTGAAGAATGATATCCACTGTTAATCTCTGGCCTCCATGTATAAGCACAAGCGTTCTCTCTCTCTCTCTCTCTCTCTCTCTCTCTCTCTCTCTCTCTCTCTCTCTCTCTCTCTCTCTCTCTCCTCCCCACAATCTGTGAACCAGCGTTATGGTTTGAATAAGAATGGCCCTCATGGGCTCATATATCTGAATGTTTGGTCCCTAGTTGGTAGAACTCTTTGGAAGAAGCATTAGGAGGTGTGGCCTTGCTGGGAGATGTGGCCATGTTGGTGAAGGTGCTTCTCTACCTTCAACTTCTGGATAAGATGTAAGCTCCCAATTACTGCCCCAACACCATGCCTGCCTCTCAGCTGCCATGCTCCCTGCCATGATGGTCATAGATTCACCCTCTGAAACTCATCCTCAATTTAATGGTTAAACAAACAAACAAACAAACAAGTTGCTTTAGTCATGGTATCTCTTCACAGTAATAGAACAGTAACTAAGACAAACATCTTTCAGTATCCTACACACACACACACAGAGAGAGAGAGAGAGAGAGAGAGAGAGAGAGAGACAGACAGAGAGACAGACAGAGACAGAGAGACAGAGAGAGAGAGACAGAGAGAGAGAGACAGAGAGAGAGAGAGACAGAGACAGAGAGAAATGAATTTTCTCTCAGTAGAGTAAAAGCCATATACCATGAATACTCTCATATCATGTTGGTCCACGTTTCACTCCCAAATACATTCTTCAGAACTTTTTGGGCCTGGGCTTGTGGACCTGTGTGGCTCATACTCGGTCAGTTTTCTCAGCAAGGCCATTTGTCAAGATGTCACTGAAAAGGCTGTTTCCAAGCCAGAGGCTGTGATGTTTGACGTCTGCTTTCTTGGATCATTTATTTCAGAGAGCTCCCAGAGAGGGAGCCTCCCCTCTTCAGACTCCATCAGCTCTCCCCATCTGGCTGCTGTTCAGGTAATGAACGAAAAGCACAAGGGGAGATTGTGTGCCTGTTGTCACACGAATGCACTGTGTCTGTAAGTGGCCTTGGGGATTGTGTCTGTGCTGGCACCACCAGCTGGCACTGTGCAGAAAGCCTCCCCCCCAAAAAAACAAAAACAAAACAAAAACAAAACAAAAAACCAAAAACAAAACCTTGCTACTTGTCTGAAGGCCAGGAAAGGGCTCCATATCTCCATGTTTCCATCCTGTGGGAAATGGGAAGAAAGAACCCCAGTACTTTGAATCCCCCTCATGCTTTGGTCAATGGAGATAGTCTTGGCCATATTAGATGTCAAGGTAGCATCTATGGAGCTGGTGATATGGCTCAGTCAGTAGACGAGTTACATAGCATGCACAAAGCTCTGGTTTCTATGCTTACTACAGCATGAAACTGGATTTGATGGTGTACAACTCTAATGCCAACACTCCACATGCAGAGGCAAGGGGATTAGAAGTTCAAGGCCATCCTTAGTTATATAGTGAGGCTGGGTCTAGCCTGGGATACATAAGACCCTTTAGCCCCTCCTCTCCGAACTAGGAATTGCATCTCTTGAAAGGCAGGTTAAACAACAGGGATAGCTTCTATCTTTGACTATGCATTAGATATAAATGATGACAAATGTCATGTAATAATAACAAGCATAGAGAATCCTTTACCCATGATGACATAAACCATCCCCCAGGCCATCCAGCAGGGAAAGGCACCTTCTGTCAAGCCTCCTGACCAGAGTTCAAACCCCGAGTCCCACATAGTGAAAGGAAAGAACTCACTCCATGAATTATCCTCTGGCCTCCACACATGATCAAATGCATGTGCTCACCCACTAACACACACACACACACACATAAATAAATAAATAAATAAATAAATAAATAAATAAATAAATAAATGTAATAAAGACACCTCTTGTGCTACCATCTCTTCCCCCTGGTCGCACTGCTCTCTCTCCACAGTGAGTATGGAAAACGTGGTTTTCATTTTGCAGAGGAGGATTCATCAAAGATCCTTCAGTCATCCAGCTGCCCACCTAAGCCTTCAGCTCACACTTGGGATTAAGCTTCTGCTCCAAATTCGGTGATTAACAAATCCATAAAAGGGGACTGTGGGAAGAAGAACTGGAGGAACATGAGAGATGCAGAATTAAAAAGGGGGATCCCAGGGAAATGTGTGTGGAATTGAGGCTTAAATGACAGGCATAGAGGATGTATCCTGACTGATTGGTTTGCCAATTTGATACACCCAAAAGTCACTGGAAACCTCAACTGAGGAACTTCCCAGGTGAGGCTGGCCTCGTAGAATTGTCTTGTTGATTGGTGTAGGAGATTCAAACCCACTTTGGGCAGTGCCACCCTTGGGCAGGTAGTCCTGGGCTGTCTAATGATACCAGCTGTGCATAAATCAGGGCGAACAATTCAGCGAGCAGCATCTTCCAGGGTCTCTGCTTCAGTTCCTGTTGAGGTTTCCCTCAGTGATGGTTTATGACCTCGGATGTGTAAGCCAAATAAACCCTTTCCTCCCCAAGCTGCTTTTGGTCTAGCTGTTCCATCACAGAAACAGAAAGAAAACTAGAACAGTGTGTATTGATTATGTTCCTCCCGACTGTGACAACATACAAGGAAAGAGGCAACTTAAGTAGGAGACATTTATACTGTCTCAAGGTGTGAGGAGGCACAGTTCATTGACTAGAGAAAATGTGATGCAGGAGCAGCCGGCCACATTGCATCTGCAGTCAGGAAGCAGAGGGTGAATGGGAAGGGAGCCAGGGGCATTACACTTCAAGGCCTACCCTGCAGAAAAGCTCTCCCTCCAGCCAGGATCCTTATCCTGAAGGTTCCACTACCTTCACTAGCAACACCTCCAGGTAGGAGCCATGTGTTTAAACATCCACTCTGGTGAGGACCAATCCACATTCAGACTGTGATGAGATGTGAGTAGTGAGGAGGGCAGATATTTGGAAGTGGGCTTTCGTCAGAGGAATCATCCTGACATCTGTAGAGTGGTCAGAGCACACTAGCTTCCAATGGGAATTTCCAGGGGTCCACTGGAGCTTGAAGGCCACAGTTTGTAAGAAGAGATTCAGAGAAAAAAATAGCCCTAAGTACTGATTTCAGGATTGATGAGGAAAGAGGTTTAGCCTGTAATAATTACACTAAGCATATATTAAGTCAGGGGATATAGCTCAGTGATCAAATGTTTACAGGTATGCACAGGAACTCTGGGTCCATCTGGAGAGCCAAATTCAATTAATAGCTGCTATGAGGGAAGGGCTGACCAGGCTCCATCCCTGAGGAGATATAGGTAGTTAATTGTTGAGGAAAGGATAGATATTTTCTTTGATTGGAAAAGTTACTGGTAAGTTGTCAGTGTTCCTGTAAATAACTCCCAATCCATACTTCTGTAAACAATTCTAATAAAACCACTAGTTTAAACTATTTTAATAACTATAAGAAGGACTAATTAAAAAGAGGATTAATAGGAACATTTTACATTTTAATTGTGTGAGTGTGTGTGTATGTGTGTATGTGTGTGGAGAGAGAGAGAGAGAGAGAGAGAGAGAGAGAGAGAGAGAGAGAGAGA
>NW_021604653.1:2399058-2416550 GCF_004785775.1 Grammomys surdaster
AGAGAGAGAGAGAGAGAGAGAGAGAGAGAGAGAGAGAGAGAGAGAGAGAGAACATCTGAGTACAGTGTCCTCCAGGATCAGAAGAGGGTATTACATCCCCTGGAGCCGGGTTAGAGGTGGTTGTGAGCTGCCTAACATGAACATTGAGAACTACATTTAGGTCTTCTGCAAAAGCAGTATCTGCTTTCAACCACATCTCCAACCCTGCAGTTGTACCTGGGAGCATCGTGTGGTATCGGTCCACACAGACAGTGTGGCTAGGTCGCTGGCTACTACAGCTCTACCTCACAAGCTTCATGGCAAGGAGGAAATGGCACCTGCCACTCCATCTGATCCAAAGCAAGCCACAGGGTGTAATGTGTCTCAATTCGTGACAACCTGGATGCCAGAGACAGATGTGTACAGAAGTGCACTTCTGGACTCAAAGATAACCATGGGGTATGGGGGTGTCCAAGCTGCCAGTGAGGAACTGAATAATGGCAAGTAGCTGGCTGGATAGGCCAGGGTTAACACCGGAGATAGTAATTGCTCCTTCAGTGAGTGGTGGGTTGGTGGAGAAAGCATCACTGGAGTTGGTTACCAAGTTTTCCAAGAAAACTGAAGCCCACTCAGTTCTATTCTCCATGGGTGCTATAGGAGGGAAGCACCATTGGTCCCTGGTTAACTAGCATGGTGGCTGCCACCATTAGTCACTAAGCCGGCAGCAGAGCTTCTTGGGAACACATAAGAGGAGGCAGGAGTGCTGCTTAAAATAGACTTCTACACTTCATGAGCTTCAGTTCACTTTTTTATGATGTAGGTTTATGAAAGGACCTCTCTCTCTCTCTCTCTCTCTCCCTCTCTCTCTCTCCCTCTCTCTCTCTCTCTCTGTGTGTGTGTGTGTGTGTGTGTGTGTGTGTGTGTGTGTGTGTGTACAGAGCAACCTTAACATATTCCTTGGGCACCATCCACTTTGATGACTCATTGAGACAGGATCTCTGTGACATGGAACTTGCCAAGTAGGGTAAGCTGGCTAGCCAGCAAGACCCAGGGAACCACCTGTCTCCATCTCTCCTGACCTATGACTACAAGGACATACCACTACACCCAGCTTTTCTTCCTAGTGGACTCTGAGGCTTGAATCCAGGTCCTTATGTTTGCAGAGCAAGCACTATAGAGACGAAGACATCCCCAACCCCTAGCTTGAATTTATTGAAGCCTCTAGATGATGTCTGTTGCTGCCTGCTTGAACTCGTATTGAAAAGGATGCCTTATACAGCTCTTAGTATGTCCCAAACTCCTCCTCAAGGTCCTGGGTACTCTGCCTGTCCGAAATGAATCTCCATAATGCTCCCCAAAGCATTCCCAAACAGAAAGGGAAAATAAAAATCAAATCCTCTGGATGATCTGCCCAAGGTCACCAGCCCTTGGAGGGGCTCTCCTCCTCTTCTCCTTTGCTAAAGCAGTTCTCACTGATGGCTGATAGAGTCTCCACAGTGGAAACAGAACAATGGGAGGACACAGCATTTCATTCTGTGAACCATTAGAACTCGGTTTAATGGATTCTTCACTTTTCTTCTACGATTGTCCCATTCACAGAAGAAGTTAAGATGCTTTTATGTAACGATGACAAGAGACAGTCTTTCACTTTCCCCATTTTTGAATGACCATAATTGGAGAAAAAAAAAACCTAAGTAGGTGAAGAATGAATCTCCGAGCATGTGCTGTCTCTCTCCTTCTTTCCCTCCCAGTACCATGCCAACCTGCCTGAACCATCTGTAAGTAAAGATGGCTCAGGGTAATTTGTGCTGATACAGACAGCTGTGGTAGCTCCTTGAGGGAATACCATGCTGCACCCTGAATGGAGAGTACTCCTCTATCCACTGGAACTGCAGCTCAGTATCTGACATCTCTTCAGCTTCTGGCCATACACATTCCTTTCCCAGATGGTTGCTGGTCTCTCTGAGTGGCTGTTCCTGAATTAGATGCCAGGGAACTCTGCTTCCTGGTCCAGTTGTCATAAAAAATGAATAGTGTTGTCCATGGTGCAGGGGTGAAGTAGGTTGGCTCTGATGCCATGCAAACCAGTGATAAATCTGGCATTACTCCACACCGCCTGTGCACTTAGCCAGCCTGGCTGCTCACTAGCTTTCCATGGCATGGCTCCCCTTTCCGTTAAATTGGAATTATAATATCTGCTTCGTGGGGTAGTTGCAAAGATTAAATGAAGTCTAGAGGAAGATGTATATGTGGAAGCCAGAGGATACCAGGTGTCCTGCAAACCATTCTCCATGTTATCCCCTTGTGGCAGGATCTCTCACTGAGCCTGGAGGCATTTATTTATTTATTTATTTATTTATTTATTTATTTATTTAGCTAACTAGGCTAACTAGCCAGAAAGCCCCAAAACCCTCCCACCTCAGTTCTACTTCTGCCTACCTTTATCACTAGGATTATAGACACTCCCAAATTTTTAGATAGGTGCTGGGAATCTGATAGGTGTTTGGGTCCTCATGTGTGGTCTGCAAGTACTTTTCTCCATGTAGCCAACTCCTCATCCCTAAATACCTTAATATATTTAAAAGAAGCACAATGTGTATCATATAAAATGTACTAAGATGTCAGCAGCTGTGACTACTCAGTTCTTTATAATCACTCAGCTGATGTCTATCACCCACTGTGGGGGGCCCTCAGGAGTCAGAAATGGATTAAGTGAAGTCCCTCCTCTCTAGAACTACCAGCAGATAATTGGTGGGCAACTGCATTAAAAGGACACTGGAGCCAGAAAGAAACAGGAAACACTAATGACCTTCTTAGAGAAAAATGTGTGTGCTGTGTGTCACTCAGGCTGGTCAGGGATAGGGACTCTAAATCCCACTACTACCACCTCACACCCCACCCAACACCACCCATATGTGTAGGGGCCATGGGAGATGCTAACTCTCAATTTACCGAAGCTGTTGACACATAACAAAAGTCGAGGTGGGGAATAAGGGTCCCATACTTGAATTACAGTCTGGCCACGTAATCCTTGTCTCTCTTCCTCATTCACAAGTGCTTTGGGAGATGTGAGAGAACCTCTAGTTCCTTTAGAGGCACATGCAGAGGAAGGGACCCCATCACATGAATGAAGACAGTAGATTACAATTGGAAATTGAGACTCAAATGGAAATTAAGCCCTGCCAGTTTTTTTTTCTATACAAATGGTTGGTCAGTCCTCAATGCCACATTAATTCATTCAATAAGATGAAGAGAAAGAAGAAAACGGGAGAAAGTTTCCAAAGGTTGAAGGAAGATGTGTAGTGTGCAAAATTAACTTGTACTCTTTCTTTAGAGGAACTATGGAATTCTGCCTTGAACTCCTGATCCTCTTGACCCCAGCTCCCTAGTGCTGTGAGTGTGGGTGTGCACCATTATACCTGGGTTATGTGGTGTGAAAGATGGAACCCAGAGTTTCATGCATGCTAAGTATGCTACCAAATGAGTTATGTCCCTGGCCCTCTGCTGCTGATGTTAATTCTGGATTGAATCCACAAAACTACAAGACATAAAGCTCTATGATGCAAGACAGAGGCAAAAGGTGGTACCTAACAAGAGGGACTCCTCTCACGTAGTCCACATTTGAGTACCCAACATGGTCAAGAGACACGTGGATGCATAACCAAGGGGCCTTCACACAGGGTTCTGTGTCAAGGGAAAAATGCAATGGAACTCACAGAAAATGGGAGTCAGTGTAAGGCATGTTGTGCACTGTGACGATCAAGCCTACTGTCAACCTGACTGAGTGGAAATCACCATAGGAACTCTGTGGGTGTGCCTGTTGAGTATCTACAGGAAGGTGTAACTGAGTGAAAACAACCGACCCTCAATGTGGGTGGCACTGTCCTGGGGACTGTGGTCCTGAACTAAATAAAAAGAAGAAAGAAAAAGAGCACCTCTTGCTTTGTCCTGGCTGTGAATACAGTGTAACCAGCCATCTTGTTCCTGATGCCACACCTTCCAAGCCATGGCGAGCTACGTCACCTCACACTGTGAGGCAAGCAAGCTATTCCTTCCTTCCTTGTTTCCTGTCAGGTCTATATTCTCAGCACCAAGAAAAGTAGTGAATACACTCATCCAGTATTTAGTCTCCTCCTTTATCTCATATTCTACCAACCCTCTCCATATATATGAGGTATACTCACACACACACACACACACACACACACACACACACACACACACCATTCTTTTTAACTGAACACCAAGTGCATTAAGATGATGTTTTCCACACTCTTCTTTAGGTAACAGAGCCCATATCACAGTGTCCATGTGATTGCTAGGCAAGCAGAGAATGCTAGGTGATTGTCTAAGAAGAAGTCTCAACATCTGGTCTGTTTGTCCTTGATTCCTCACCCACGCCCCTTGTTCCTGCTTGAAAGACAAAGCCACTTTGTGATCCTGAAGATGACATACATTTGCTAAGATCATGACAAGGGACAAACAGGCCAGACAGACACAGCCTAGTAGCTCATTTCTAGGTTTGTTAGATGGGAGATAAAGAACCCTCAATATTGTTAGACACAACAGTATTTGTTTTTCTTCTGTTCCTAACACTGCAATTCTTAGCTGACTCAGGTCTCTGCCTCTGGCCCCTCCCTCTGCATTTCTCTCCTTTCACAAAGAAGCACAAACACGTTTGCTGTCGCAGCATCTGCACACCTACTGAGTATCAGTCACTGTATCTGGCTTAGAAGTTTCCAAATATGTATGCAGTGCAGAAGAAGAGTGTGCAAGCAGGCATTATGCTTATAAATATCCCAGTGCCTGCCTGGAGTGAGGTGAAAGGGCTTGTAGACGGGTTCCTGAAGAGACTGGAGCCCAAGGAGGGCTTTACAAAAGAAGCAGATCAAAATTTGATGAAGGAGAAGCCAGAGGAAGAAAGAGGAAGCATTTGGTTACAGAGCCTTGGGGGAACCGGAGTTGGAAAGCATAAATAGTAAGTTAGAGGAGAGGAAAAAAGCAGGAAGAAGAGGGAAGGAATCAGCAGGGTTAGAACACAAGACAACCTGTATAACTCTGTTAGAAGAGCTGGAGAGATGGTCCAGTGGTAAAAGTTCTTGCCTCACAAATGTGAGCCCAGAGACCAGATCCCCAGAAGCCACATAAAATGCCATATGAGTACAGATTCTGGCTTAGAAATCCTGCCTCAGAGGGTGAAGACAGAGAGTTCTGAGTGGTAGTTGGCTAGAGACCAGCTATATCCGTGAGCTCTGGGTTTGATTGAGAGACCTTGCCTCAATGAAACAAGGTAGAAGAGAGATCAAAGATGATTCCCACGACCAACCTGGGGCTCCTAGTTGCACATGTACACATGTCTGACCATGAGCTTGCTGTAATGGCAAATCTTGGGCACCGAGTTGATATAACCAGAAAGAAAGAAACTCAATTGGAGAATTGTCTCCATCCCATCACCCTGTAGCCATGTTTTGGGGACAGTTTTGTGATTGTTAGTTGGTGTTGAAGGTCATCGGTGTAGGCAGGTGGGCCTGGGCTGTATAAAAACAGCCACTGAACAGCAAGCAGTGTCATCTTCAGTATGACTTCAGCTTCAGTCTCTGCTGGAGCCACTGCCTCCTGACCCAAAGGCACGAAGTGGAATAAAACCTTTGCCACAACTTGCTTTTGATCAGAGTGTTTCATCAAAGCAAAAGAAAGCAACCTAGGATGCATGCAAACACACCCATGCATGCCCTACACACACGCAAATGAGAAGACAATAATGTATTCTCTAATCTGAGGGCAAATTTAACCATGTGCAGTGGGATTGCATTGGGTTTCAGAGAGCTCTCTCTGATTCCTGTGCTGCAGATGAATTTGAAGGGAGCCAGAGAAGGACTTAGGACTCATGTACTTATACTGAAAGAAGATGGTACCTGTGTCTGTAACACTAGAAGACTGCCTTGACTGTAACTACCTATAAGGGTCCACAAGAGGAGGCATCTCATTCCCCACTGACCTACTCCCAGGAGCCCATTTCATTAGTGTGTAAGGTGCTTCTGGAGGACCTCATGCCCCAGGCCTACAGGGCTCCATGCTCACTGGACACGTCTGCTAGTTTGCAGTCATCAAATTCAGTGACAAACAGGATCCATATAGGAAGCCTCAGAATGCCTATTAAACTTTTATGATATGAAACAATTAAAATAGTCTCCTAGACTTGAACATGAACTTTCTTCAGGAACCCTGCTGGGGAGGTAAAGCATGCTGCAGCCTCCAGTCCTCAGACGTGCGTGCTGGTAGTATGCTTCATTTTAGATTTGATATCAAAGCACGTGCACTCATTAGGAGTTGTAATTTGAAAACTAAAAACAAAAAGTATTTCACAGCAATGGGTAATAGGCATGGTAAACAACTCTCTCTCTCTCTCTCTCTCTCTCTCTCTCTCTCTCTCTCTCTCTCTCTCTCCCCCTCTTGGTGGGGAGGGGGGGCATCAGGTATCCGCTCTATTATTCTCTGCCTATTCCCTTCTCACTGAATTGGAAGCTCAAGGTTTCGATTGACCGGCAAATACACTGAGCTCCCAGGATCCACCCCTCTCTTTCCCACCTGTCTCCATGTTTGTGCTATAGGTGCACGGGGCCATATGCAATGCTGAGAATTTGAACTCATGTTTTCATCCTTGCATAGATAGCAGGCACTCTTATCCACTGAGCCATCTTCCCAGCCTAACAACCTCCTTTTTACGAGACTACAATTGGAAGCATCAAGCTCTGATAATGAGGAAATGAGATATTTATGAGGACCTGTTCTGCCTTTATTGGTGTGAAGGTAGAGATGGTGTCAGGAGGAGCTGTAAGCAATTCATAGGGATTGTAAATTTGCCAATGATATGCAAAGCTATAAAAACTCAAGTGTAGGCGCTGTATGCCCTCCACAGCCAAGGACTGACCTAAGCCTTGCCCACCATATCCCCAACTTACAAAACCCCAAGCAGCACGCAGAGATTCATTATAACAAAAACAAAATTTCAGTCTGTCCCATATGTCAGCCATCAGCCATGTGTGAGCATTATTCATTGGAAATAAGGCTACAGAGAATTGAGAAGTGCTATAAATGTAAAATGTGAACAAGATCTTGAAGACGGATACAAAGAAGAATGTAAACTTGTGTATTCATAATTTAACACTGCCTAGGTCCTGAAATAATTACAACTTGAATATTCTGTGTTAAACAAACAAACTAAATGTTAAAGTTAACATCACCTGGATCAGGGCAAATTGTTCAGCCAGTCAAATATTCACTGTGTAAGTGTGAGGACCTGAGTCAGGGGGTGGGGGAAGAACTCAGATAAAATAGCTGAGTGTGGTGGTGTGCATCTATGACCCCAGTGTTGGAAAGGCAGGGACAGATGGAACACTTAGTCTTGCCAGCCAGCCAGTGTAGCCTATGAGTGAGCTCCAGGTTCATAGAGAAACCTTTTCTCAGAAATAAGGTAGAAAGAGCCTTGGGAGAAATCAGAGCAGTAAAATGTTTGGCATGCAAGCAGGAAAATTGGAGTTCGGACCACCAGCACCAATGGGAATGCAAGGTGGGGGTGTTGGCTCACCTCTAACTCCAGTACTCAGGAGGTGGGGCTGGGTGACACCTGGGGCATGATGGCTAACAAGAATAGACCAATCAGTAAGCTCTGGGTTCCAGTGAAAGACTCTGACTTAATATATAAAGTGCAGAGTAATTAAGGAAATCATTCAATATCAACCTGTGACCTCTACACACACATATGAACATATACATGTAAACACATTCCCTACATAGGTTCAAAAACAAAAATATTAAGGTAGAGAGCAATTGAGGAAGACATCCAACTTTGACATTTTTCTGCCATACATACACATACATGTACATATATATCCTCACACACACATCACATACATGGTTACACAAACACATACAAACAAATTTAAGATCACTGTTTTTATTTTTAAAAACAGTGCTGGGAGGTACAGTTAGTTGGATAGTTAAGAACATTTGCTGCTCTTACAAATGACCTGTGTCTGGTGGCCAATGTTTATGTATGACTGCTCACAATTACATGTAATTACATGTGACAATTCTACTTCCAGGGGATACAGTATCTTCTTCTGGCTTCTGAACTTATACATGTACATCACACACACATACACACACACACACACACACATTAAAAATAAAAACAAACTTTTAAAACTGTATCTGCTGGGGAAATTTCAAGGACACATGAAGCTTCCAGTGTTTCCATGGGCGATCTAGACTCCAGAATTCATGCAGGAGCCTATTATCAAGGACCAGTGAGCAGAGGCACCAGCTCTGAGACATCTAGAAATTCATTAGACTCTGGCCCACCAGAGGACACAGCTGTCATAGAGTCCATGCCCAGGGCAAGCAAGACTACACTGAAGGTCCCGCATCACCAGCCCACAAGCACACAGAGGCTGGAGGTTCAGCAAGTGGAAGGAAATAAAATGCAATAACAATTTTTATAGTGAGCTGAGTTAGCGGCTGCTCATTAGCGGTCGTGAGCTAAATTAATTCGAGCCTGATTGTCCCCTAATTGGAGAGGGATATAAATCCAGTAGATTGTGCTATTATGGATGACACCTTGATCCCATACCATCTCATGCCTCTGAGTTTACAGTGCTCTGCAATGAAGGGGGAAACCTCGGATTTCAATAATTACTTTAAAAATTATGAGTATTGACCAGGAACGTTTTACTAAATGATTTAATGTCCTAGGCTGTACATATTTTCTCAGTAAAGACACAGGTCAAGTTCTTACTGAGCGAATATGTGATAGCCTGATACTATGATCAAATAATCATTGATTATTATTATTTAGTGAAAACTATAAAGCACTTCTTATGCCAACACACCCACAATAATTATTTATTAATTCTCTCAAGCAATGGGGAGAAACTTCATAAACATGCACTGGGCTTCCATATACCAAAGTCTCTGTTTTCTAATTTTATTTGTAATATCTGCATATTGGAGCCTCTTTAAAGAACAATGCAAACCAAAATAGTAAAAGGCCATAGGACTGAAGAGGTACTACTGAGTGGTTGAGAGCATTTGCTGCTTTCACAGAACTAAAGGTCCCTTCCCAGCACCCAGTCAAGCAGTTCACAATCACCTGTAACTCCAGGGTATCCCACAGACTCTCCTGACCTCTGTGAGTACCCACACACCCATACACACACACACACACACACACACACACACATATAGCTAAAAATAAAATAGATTTTTAAGTGTAAAAATAAAAGAAAAGGGCACAAGGCAATAAAGCACTTGCCATGCAAGTGTGTGAATCTGAGTTTGATGCCCAGACTACACAAAAACTCAGGCATGGTGGTGTGCACTTACTCCTAGCCCCGGGAAGGTGGAAACAAGAGAATCCCTGGGGTTCATTGGTCAATCAAACCATCCTACGTGGTGAGATAATGATGAGTGAAGGACCATGTCTCGAAAAAATCAAAGTGAATGGCACCTAAGGAGTGACAGCTGACATCGTCATGGAGCATCCAAATGCACACACATACGTTATGTGTACACACATACATACACACACATACATACAAATCCTCACACACATGCACATAAACATCTACACACACATGAACCCTCACAGATGTGCACATTCACACTCACACACACGCATGCACTCATGTATGCACCTACACATTCACAGACACATACCCACCCATGTACACACATGCACATTTATACACACACACAGGAAAGGGGCAATGAGACAGTTTCTGACTTGGTGTTCCTAAATTCTCTCAACAGTTAAAAACCTTTTACATGTAAAAACTGAAAGTTTTTAAAGATGCAACTGCCCACCAATGTGGAGATCAGTTCTGGGACTGACCCCAAGGAGAAGTAAAGAGTGGTGGGGAGATTTAAGTACTTCCTGCTAGCCAAGCCATTTTCTCTCCTATCTCACATCAGGGGGGCAGTGATTCAGATGAGGTGGATTTGGTTGGCAAGAGAAGGATCAGATTCTATTATGAAATCAATTTTGTCTTGATGGAAGAGAGCTCTGGTCACACGCTACACTGGGTAGTTGATAAAGGAATTATGCCAGACTGCTCCCCTGACTGTAGGCCCTTAAAAGACACATTTCTGAAGACACACACCCCCAGGCACAAATTTTTTTAAAGAGATAGTGAATATTTTATTCACAACTCCTCCCCACTGCTAGACTTCTTACATCTCAAGAAGTAATTGCTTCTATTAGGATGCTATAGTTCTTTGAAATGTGCTGTTGCTTCTTAGAGGTCTTTTTGTTGTTGTTGTTGTTGTTGTTGTTGTTGTTGTTGTCGTTGTTGTTAATTCTGAGGATTTCCTACAACGCATTTTGGTCATATTCTACTTCAACTCCCACACCTGAGTCCTCTTGAATCTATTCCTAACTCCCTGTACCATCTAACTTGATGCTCTCTTTACTTTTTAATTTAATAACTCATCAACTCCAATTTGTGCTTTTCATATACTCCTGGATCTGGGGCCGTCCACTGGAGCATGATAGACCTATCAGGAACTACATTCTTAAGGAAAACGGACTCTCCCTTCACCAGAAGCCATCGAATGTCCACAGCTCTTAGGTTAGGGAAGATGTTACCAAGCCTCCTGCCCATCCATGCTGGAGTGTTGGCTGTCTTGGTCATGTCAGGTCTTCTGCAGGCAGCCTTGGCTGCTGGAAGCTCTTGAGGCCAGTGGTCCTCTCCTGTCCAGAAAACACTGCTTTACCCAGTCCCTCCAGCCTCTAGCTCTTATCAATTTTCTCTCCCTCTTCTACAGGGGTCCCTGAGCTCTGGAGAGGGGTGTGAGGTAGAGGTCCTATTTGTGGCTGAGAAATACAGTCACTTCTCTACCGTTTGGCCAGTTGAGCTCAGAGCCATCTGTCCAGTGCACAGAGACGTCTTTGATGCATTGCTGTGAGAACCGCACTAACTTACAGGTAAACTGAAACTTACAGATAAACTGAAACAAAACTCAAGGACAGTCTGGTATTGTAACCACTTAGCAAAACAATAGAATTTTCACCCTTGAGGTCTCTGAGCTCCCTAACATAGTGGCTAAGAAATATTTCAAAGGTGATCCTTTACATCCTTTCAGGGTTTATATTGTGGGAGTGCTGAGAGATTTTTGTTGTTTTTTGTTTGTTTGTTTGTTTGTTTCTTTTTTCTTTGTTTATTGCTACAGGACCAGGGTAAATACACATTTCTATTTTTCTCTCCTTTCTGTTTTTTTTAACACAAAAGGAAACAGAGAGCTAAAGAAATGGCTCAGTGGATAAAGTGTTTGCCATGTAACACTGAGTTTAGCATCCCCAGAGCTCATATAAAGAGCAAGGTAGTATCCTCAGGTCAAGTTGGTTAGCTAGATCATTCAGTTGTGTAGCTCTGAGTTCAGCAGCAGATCCTGCTTTGGTATACAAGGTGAGAAGAAATGAAGGAAGATACTTGACTTCCATTTCTGACCTCTAGAAAGATGCACACAGGTACACATTTATACACATATGAAAACATACTAACACATAGCACACAAAAAAGCGGGGGAGGGGAGTGGGGGGCAAGCCAGTGGATTTGCTTGAGCATCCAGTAACTCAGTAATTTTTTAAATCAATACATAGAAGGTTTGTTTTATGTACTACATCACTGTATCTCATAGTGTATCATAATTAACCCAGCTCTGCAGATAGATATTAGGCCACTTTTCCTCTTTGCTCTCATAAAAATGTAGTGATGAGAAGAAGAAACAGAAAATGTACTTCATGGTTGGTTTTTAATTGTCAATTTGACAGACACTAGAATTAGCTGGGAGGCAAGCCATTTGTCTTCGTTAGGTTGAGGTGGGAGGACACATCTTAAATGTGGGTGGAACTATTCCCTAAGCAGGAATCCTAGACTGTATAACATGGAGAAAGTGAGCTGAGCACTGGCATCCAACACTATGTAACCATCTGTTCAAGCTCCTGAGCCTTGACTTTCTCACCATGATGGACTACATGACAGACAAGCCTTTTCTCCCTTAACTTGCCTGAGTCTGGGTGTGTTCTAACAGCAATGGAAAAAGAAATAAAAAATGTTATCCAAAGAAGGGGTTTAAATAAACTTGAGTAGAAGACTTAACTTTGATTCAATTGAGTGCTCTAACTGAAAGGAAAAATCTCATGGTGGAAGAAACAAAGATGTTCATTGACAAGACTTCATTTCCCAAGAACAAGGGGGGAAGAGGAAATAGCAAAAAATTAGGTCTGCATTTTCTCCATGCTTTGGTGAGGTCTTTGTAGCTGACAGATTCCATGATAGCTCCTCTCCTCCTCCTCCTTCTTTTCCTTCTCCTCCTCTTCCTCCTTTTCCTCCTCCTCCCCCTCCTTCTCCTCCTTCTCTTCCTCCTTCTCTTCCTCCTTCTCCTCCTTTTCTTTCTCCTCTTCCTCCTCCTCCTTGTCTTCTTCCCCCTCATCATCTTTCTCCTCCTCCTCCTCCTCCTCCTTCTCCCCTTCCTCCTTCTGCTCTTCCTCCTCCTCCTGCACACACCAGCTAGAACCCAGAGTTTGAGAGATCATGATTCTGCACTAACTCCAGAGGAACAAATCTTCTGAGACAAGATTTCAGAGTGTCTTTGAAGCTTCTAAGTAGAGTGCATGGGCTTCATTGAGCTGTGCAGTAGTAATAATGGCATCTAACACTAAGCTTCGATCAGGGGACATCATTCAACTTCTACCTAAGGCTTAGGAATGCTGATTCCTGGGATTCTTTTAATTTGTAGTCCAATCTATGACATGTGAAGGTTGCACATAGAAGTGGTCATGTTCTTTATCCACTTTAGACAGACCAGTCCAATGTAGCCACCCCCCTCTCCCATAAGGACAGCTTCAGGCAACTCTCTGTGGAGAACTGCTAAGTTGAACCCAACAAAATTCACAGAATCATAAGAGGTAAGAAATGGTGGTTGTTATGATTTATAATTCATAGGTACTAATTTTTAAAGGAAAAATCAATTACATGATGGACAGGTATTCTATTTAGGAGAAGAGAATTTGCATATGGATGAAATATTTTCATGTTTAAAATACAATGAATTGGAGGATGATATTTAACACATGGTAAGCACTAAATGTTTGCTGCCACTTACTTCCATGGCAAATGGTCTCAAGCCCCATATGTCAATTTTAGGCAATATGAGTCTCCACCCCAGGGTTATAACACCAAATAGTCAAAACACAAGCTTGTCAGATGTTGTTACAGTCCTCTCAGTGGGACGTGGTGTTAATTCAAGAACACTAAAATTGAGAACAGACTTGAGAACCTTAGACATGCTTCATTACTTTTGCTCAGACTATCCTATAGGCCTGATCAGTAGGCTCAATCTATTTCATCCAGACCAGTATAATATTAAAGAGTGAGTTAAATATTGTATTCCTAATTGTATTTAATAACGTTCATAATACACAGTTGAAATTTTACCTATTCCTTTTACCAAGGGATGCATACAGTTTAAATTACTTGAGATTAATTATTGTAAGAAAAATAATTTGTTGACAATAAATTTCAAGGTATTTAATAGAGCAGGTTTGGTTAGAGAGGCAGATGTTTATTAAAATGCAGATTGAAGTTTTGCTAGGTATTCATACCATGGAATGGGATAAAGCCTGCTTTCAGGATCAAGCACTGGGGATTCTCACAATATGTGCTTTAAAAATGAACTCATTAATTTTCATAATTTTACTGTTTTCCTTTTAGATGATAAGATAAAAAGAAATGTTTATGTTTTGGGAGGTTTTGTTTCCTTCTTACCATTTCTTTGCAAATAACCAATTTGGGGGAAAGAAACACATTACTCTGAATAAATGAAAAGCCATATCAGACACAATCAGCACCCTAATTTCTCTTTGTTGCATGGGCTTTTGGAGTTGGGGAGCTGCCCTGGTATCCTGCAAACACAACAAGGAAACAGATGTGCTGCAGAAGCAGGTAAGGGCCATCTAGAGCTGTCTTCTAAGACTTGTCAGAATGTTTATGCTGGCTCATTTTCTATATTCTTACTCCAATGTTCCTTAGCCATTTTATAGTTTTCTTACAGTAGGAAACAAAACAAGAACAAAAGAATTGTCATATACATCTAAATTATAGAGCAGTCTGGGGATGCCTTTGCCAGGCATGCATGGTACCCTGAGCTCCATTCCTGACACCACAAAAAACCAGTGATAGTCTGCACCTGCACTTGGGAAGCAGAGATAAAAGGAGCAAAAGTTCAAAGTCAACCTTGGCTACAGAGGATGTTTGAGGCCACCTGGGACTAAGGACTCTGTCTCAGATGAATAGGTTGGGGAGATATCTCAGTTCTTAAAGTGCCGGTGTCTCAGGATGAGGACTTCAGTTTAAGCCCCAAAACCTATTTAAAAAAAAAGAACAAAAACAAAACCATGGCCATTTGCTGAGTCTGTCATCCCAGTACTAGACACGCAGTTAGAGCTGATCTCTGGGGCTCTCAGGACTTGCTTCTTCAGACAACTTCCAGAGCAGTGAAGACCCTATCGCAAAAACAAGCCAGAATGTGCCTAAAGAACAGCCCTTGAAATTGTCCTTTATTCTTTTATACACACAACACATTTTGGGGGGCAAGAAAGAACCCTGCTAGGTTGCTGGTCATAAAGTCTTGATCATCCTGTTTGAACATCCTTCCTGAGGCCTAGAATTAGAGATGCACACCAGCAGGTTCAAAACCACTTTAAATATTCGGTAGTTCTCAGAAAAAAATTACACTAAACCAATCACATGATCTCCTTGGATGAGGAGAGACTGGCTACAACAGCCAGGTCTGTGGTCTAGTCCCCACTCACCAGAGACAAACTGTTCTTCAACACCTTTAATGAGTGCCCTTGTCCTAGTGTATAACAAAGATCACATGCTGCTTTCTGGGACATGCTGGGACAATATGATTGGGGTACAAGCAGATGAACCTCCACATACCTAGGAAGTCTTTCTGAGACTCAAGGCACTGGAATGCACTGAATCCCAGGTGTTCTTTGTCCCTTGCTACCCAGTTTCTGCTCACTTGTGTCATTTGTGCCACATTAGTCCATGTCCCTTACATGGTTGGCTGCCGGGTGTTCAATCTGAGTGCATTCAAACAAGTAAGTAAACTGTGTGTGTGTATACACACTCACACATACACACACACACACTCCTTTTTAGAAAGAATTACCATAGTGGTTCCTTTGCAAGGAGCCAAAGTTCAAGATATCTGCTGTGCCAGCAGAGACAAGCACAGTGAGCAGTGAAATGGTCTTATTTTCTTGAGCCCGAATACCAGTTTCTCAGCCCTAGTGAGTAGATATATGGACTTTTAAAATTAAAGGACCTATGCAAAGACCCAGTCAGTAAAGTGCTTGCAATCAGAACTGACACAAAATTCTAGGTGTGCTAACCTTGTAATCCCAATTCTAAGAAGGCAGAGGCAAACATTTCCCTGAGGTTCTCTGGCTAGCCAGCCTAGCCAAATCTGTGTGTTCCAGGAGAACACGAGAAGATGGGGTGTGCCTAGGGAGTGAGATCTAAGGTTGTTCTCTGACCTCCAGGCACATGTACTTGCTTACAACAGGTATGCAGACACTTGCGTCTGCAAACACATAAACACAGTTAAAACACTACTGTGGAACTGCATCTCTTCCCATTCTTATGGAGCCTTTTCTGTATTCATGGCAGCTGGCTTCCAGGAGCCTTTTCTTATGTGCTTCACATTTGCCTCTGTTCTCTACACATTGCTAAAGAATTCTCTATCCAGGTGTTTCAAGACTATGGACAAGAGTCTTCTGGCAAGAAGGTCGAGGTTGGATTGGATCAGCTGTTTGAACCAATGAGGTCAGCAGGAGAAAAAGACTTAGCCCTGCCCAGGAGCAGCCTGCTACTCATGCAGGTCCAATGCTCCTGCAGCTTGTGTCCCTTTCAGACCTTTTCAACAAACCCATGTGGCAAGGCAGGGCTAATGTGCTTATTGCTAGAACAAAGACCTGAGGATCCAGCTGTTAAATCATTTGTTCAAGGTCACAACTATTTCGAGTTTGAAGATTCATTAGAAGTGGAGATGAAGGGAGAGACCAATGCACCAACTACAAGAATTTGGAGGCAGGGGGAGAACTGGAAATGGAGTTATCCTATGAGGTAGGTCACAATAGAAGCTCAATAGTTCAGCAGCAGAGGAAGAAAAACTCTAGAATGTGAAACAGAAGAATGGGTGTGAAGCTTAGTTGGTAGACTGCTTGCCTAGTGTGCACAAAGCCCAGGGTTTGATCCCCAGCACTGTAAAAAACAAGGCAAGATAGAACACACCTGTAATCCCGAGACTTGAGAGGTAGAAACAAGAGGAACAGAAGTTGGAGGTCATCCTTGGGTACTTTGAGAGTTCAAGGCCAGCCTAGGCTACATGAGACACTATATCAGGGAAAAAAAAGAAAGAAAACAGGAATAAAGGGGGGGGGGGGGGGGGAGAGAGAGGAAAGGGCAGAGAAGCAAGGGTAGTGGAAAAAGACATCTACAGTTTATCTCCCACAAATATTGCAGAATATTAGGATATAAACCCAGTCCCATCAAATTTTTAAAATAACATTTTCTATTATATACAACGACAAGGAAATAAAAGTAAAAATCAGCAGAAGAGAAACTACAGAAAATATACAAACTTATGGAAACTTAATAGGACATTATCAAATGATGAATGGGCCACTGAAGACATCAGGAGGGAAATGAGAAAGTTCCTAGACTCTAATGGAAACGACAACAGCATGCACAGAACCTGCAGAGCGCTTAACTGTGATGCTTGAATGTGTAGGGTTAGAGGCATGAATGCCTAATTTAAACCAACCAACAAGACCCCAAACCGGACAGCAAGGAAAACCAGAGAAACATCAAACAAATACCTTAATGATGCACCTCAGGGTCTTAGGAAAATTAGTCCTGGACAGACACAAACACAAAAATCAATACTCAGAAAGAAATCATAAAGACTGTAGCAGAAATGAAAGACAATTAAGGAAACAGAAACAAAAAGAATAGTACTGAGAATCAATAAAGCACAGAGGTGGTTCTTTGAAGTGGTAAACAAGGCTGACAAACTCTTAGCCAAACTCTCCCTGCAAAGAGAGAAAGGACAAAGGAACATAAACAAACTAGAGAGGGAAAGGGACACATTTCAAATAGATGCCAATTCAATTCAATGAGTATATTTTAGAAACATATGTGCTGATCATTAGAATCTAAGAAATGGGTAAATGTCTAAGCATATGTGACTTGTAAAAATTAAAGCAAGAAGATTAAACAACTTAAATTGGTCTATTATGGGGAAAATTTAAGAAGGCCGCCACAGCAGCGCAAGCCCCTCGCTTGCGCTGCTGTGGCAGGGCCCACATTAGGGAGGGAAGTCCTATGGTTCCAGTGACCTGAGGGCCTTGGCAGCGGCAGGCCCCAGTAACACGAGGAAGTCCT
>NW_021604653.1:2416650-2417206 GCF_004785775.1 Grammomys surdaster
GGGGGGAGGAATGTTTAATTTGCTCTGCCCTCTGACCTTCATTAGTATGTAAATCCCTAGGGCCTGAGGCCTATAGCCTGGCCTATGTGACTCTGTGGAGATCTATGTGACTGCTTTTCAGGATCTTGGATGATGGGAGGGACCGAACTCCTGCCGGTTCTCACGCAGAATTCCACGGAGAATCTCGGGGTTCTAGGTACCTGCTCAACCATGACCCAGGATACCCTTATGCAGTCCCACAGTCTATGAAATTGAATGCCTTGGTTTCTTCTCCTGTTGCTGAATGGAGTGTTAGAAAGAACTGTATTTGAAGGTCTGGGGCTGTAATTTAGTTAGTAGTATACAGGAGCCTTGGGTTTTACCCCCAGCACTGTATAAACCCAGTGTAGTGGTGCATACCTGGAATCCTAGTGCTGGGAGAGTGGAGGAAGGAGAATCCGAAGCTCAAGGTCATCCCTGTCTATACTGTAAGTTCAGTGCCAGCCTGGGCTACAGGAGATTCTGTCTCAAAGGAAGGAAGGAAGGAAGGAAGGAAGGAAGGAAGGAAGGAAGGAAG
>NW_021604653.1:2417216-2624459 GCF_004785775.1 Grammomys surdaster
AAGGAAGGAAGGAAGGAAGGAAGGAAGGAAGGAAGGAAGGAAGGAAGGAAGGAAGGAAGGAAGGGAAGAAGGGAGGTGAAAGAGGAGAGGGAAGAGTGAAGGATGGAGAAAGGAGAATAAAGGAAAGAAGGAAGGAGACATTAAGAGTATAATCCAAAGTGGGAAAGAAATAGGATTCTTAGAACAGTTACATAAAAGTCTTACTAGGATCCAGCAGTTATCTTTTTACTGCTTATTTAATGATACACAGGCAAGAAATTAAGGGAGAGGAGTTCAAAGACTCTGCTCTCGTGATCCCCAGAACCCAAGGAAATGTCTGAGCACGGTCGAGTACTTGAGATCCCAATGATAATGAGATCAGAAAGAGGCATGGAGACTCCCTGGAAACTCTCCGGCCAACCAGCCTGGTCTACATGGCGAAGTTCCAGGCCAATGGAAGATCCTGTCTCAAAAAAACAGAAAGGTGGAAGGGATTTTGGAATTGACACCACCAACGATGTCCTCTGACCTACACACACACAAAGGCATCCACATGCTTGTGCTCACTAACACACATGTGTACTCACTCACACACTCGCCTGAACATAAACACAAGGTCTAGCTTTGTAGAAGATGAAGATAAGGAACTCCTCTCATTAGATAATTGTTTCTGTCAGGATAGGAAATTTCCACTGTGGCTGCATTAGCATGGAACTAGTATTTGGAAATGAAATATAATTTAAAAAAAAATCAGTGGAAATCAAGTTTTCTCTGTCTCGTGATGCTGCACACCCTAGAAGTCTGGGTACCACTCTGACTCCACAGAGCCAGCATACTCCTAATCTCATTCATCTAGGATGCTAATGGATCCTGGCAGGGACATGTGGTCCATATTGCTATGATTCAGGAGGCCTGTGGCCCAGTAATACCAGGCCAAAGGAAGCTGATGAGAATTCGCATCCAATTTGCATAGATTTGCACAGTATGTCAGAAACACTTTGAGTCTCTAACAGACCCAGCATCCAGGAGAAAAAGAGAGAAGGAGAAAAGAGTTGATAGAAATCTGGTCAAATGACAGCCATACTTTTAATTGCCCTTGTTGGTGATTCATGTTATAATAATTAAAAAATCCATTAGTTTATTTTTCAGACTGATGCCTTTGTAGTAAGGTCACTGTTTTTATTTTGATTTATATATTTGTATATATTATATACTTTTATATAATTTTAAAAATTAAATTAGCCTACAAAATGACAAGTCTTCATACTATGTCCATATAATTTGGGCTGACTCTCCTCCCCATCTTTTCTTCTTTGCCATCCTCCTGCCTCACCGCCAGTATTCTCTTCCACTTTCACACCTCTCTTGTCACCCACCACCACTTTTCTTGGGACAGAGAGAAGGCTCAATAAACACAGAGCTTGCTGACCAAGCATGAGGGCTTGAGTTCAGACTCCAGCCACCCACATACAAAGCAGGGGACAACACCATGTCTATAATGTCATCACTGGAAGGCTGAGAAGGAAGGATCTGGGACTAGTGGCCAGCCAGTCTGATGAATCCTCACTAGGTTCAGTGAGAGACCTCACCTCAAGAGCAGAGGTGGAGAGTCATAGAGGAAGACACCAAAGTTGTCTCCTGGTCTCCACACTGACACATAGACCTCCACACACACACATGTATACCTGGGCACTTTCACCTCTTTCTGTCTGTCTGTCTGTCTGTCTGTCTGTTTGTCTATCTATCATCTATCTATCTATCTATCTATCTATCTATCTCATATACACACAAAACACACACACACACTTTTTTAAAAAATGTAAATAAATAAAATATCCAATTAAAAAAAGAGAGAGTTTATAGAAACATGAGTAATTGGTTAAATGTTAAAAAACAAAGCAAAAAAAAAATCCACCTCTTCTTTCTCCTCCCAGGAGTCTCTTTCTAGTTTCCTGGCCACAACCTACCTTCACTCCTCCATAAATATGCACTTAAACGTGAGAAGCTGGGGTCAGGGTTCTATTTTATTTTGAATGTGCTTTACTTCACACTCAAAGGCAGCTCCAATGAACACATTTTCCTGCTGGAGGTCCACAAGTGTCTCCACAAGCCTGTAAATAACAGCTAATTCTTGGTTTCATGTAGGAAACACAAACACCTGATATCATGCTCGGATATTCACTCACCCAGAAGGAGAGACTGGTGAGCCCGCTGAGCCAGGTCTTACCCTTGTTCTCTGAAATGATGGAGCACAAACTAAGATGCTTCCACCCTGGGAGGGAGGGGCAGAGCATCCAGCTTCTGCCTGCCCGCCATCTGTGCTTCCCTAGATCACTAATTGGGAATAATTCCATTGCTCCTGGAGCCCAATAGTCGTGAGTTTCTGGAAGAAGGGCTGGTTTCCCAGGCTTTCCCAGCGGCTGTTGTCTGGCACAGAGGAAAATTGGAAGTTTGAAGGCAAATTGCTCATTAAAACAACCTTGAGGAAACAGTTCCTCTTTGAATCTTAAGGATGGTAATGAGTAAGTTGGCGGGCTGTGCAGAGAAAACCTTCCCTTGTCCCTAAATTAATTTCCAGTAGCTAGGGACCCTAGAGGAGCAAATCTTTTAAAGGTAAGACTAGGGTGGGAGATATAGAGAAGGTGGGGAGAGAAAGAAAATACATCCTCTGGCCAGATACTGATCAAACTTCCCCAAGACTGATTCTCAGGAGAAAAACCCACCAGCTGCTCCCTGGCAGGAAACTTAAAACTGTCAAGAAATTCCATTTACTGCAAGCTGATGAGTCGGCACAGAAGGCTACTCCTCCTGCCGTAAGTGGAATTTCAGTCCAACTGCACTGCACCGATGCCGAGGTCAGCAAAGAAAGCTTATCAACAGTGTGAGCAGTAATGGACATGGTCATCCCAGAATGCTTGGCCAGGAGAGGCAGGCCAAGCAAGAGAAAGTGGGCACTGTCTTATTCTGACCTTGGTAGACCCCACACTGGATGTCTAAACAGAAGTCACATGCTGACCTCAGCAGCCCATAGCAGTCCTAATTCTGGCCAGCGACTCCTTACTATTAAGGGTTGGCCTGCATGTCTGGCCACACACCAAGTAGCTACAGTCACTCTCAATACAATAAGCACAAGGTTCATGTGCACTGTCTATATGCTGTCTCTTTTTCAAAGCTAAGTTTGTTACATGTCTTCCATGGAGCTTTCCACAACATACAAAGATGGTGGGGGGAATCTCTCCCTTTGATTAGATCTTGTGTGCTACTTGGTTTTAAATATCAGCTTGTCAATGAGAATACACACACACACACACACACACACACACACGCACTCAAGAACTGCCTAGATCAGGTTGGCCTGTGGGCATATTGTGGGGAGGGTGTTTATCTTGATTGCTAATTTATATCAATGGGCCCATCCCACTGTGGGTAGTATCATTCTCTGGGCTGGAGGCTGGGGGCTTGGGGGCTGTATAAAGGAAGATAGCTGAACATGGACCTTCACAAGCTATCTGCTCTCTTAGTTGTGAGTTTTCTTGGTAGAGGTAATGCTGAGGAGAATAACGGTCCCTCCATGAAGACTGTGATCTGAAACTCTAAGTCAATAAACCTCCCCTGTGATGCTTTGGTCAATATATTTTACCACAGCAACAGAAATGTAAGTACAGTATGTATCCCTAGATAAACACTGACACCAACAGAAGTTTCTATAAGACACCTCTCTGACTTACTGATCTATTGCCATGAAGAAACACCATGACCAAAGCAACTCTTATAAAGGAAAACATTTAAAATTTGGAGTTTGCTTATATTTTCGAAGATAACTCCAGGAGCATCACGGCAGGAAACAGATAGGCATGGTGGTGGAGCAGCTGAGAGCTTTACATCCTGATCTAAAGGCAACAGACAGAGAGACAGATAATTGGCCTGACATGAGCTTTTGAAACTTTGAAGCCCAAACCCAGTGACACACCTCCTCCAACAAGTCCACACCTCCTAATCCTTCCCCCAAACCATATAAGCCTATAGGATTCATTCTTATTGAAACCACCACATCCTTGTGGGATCTCTCTCACATTCCTTTGATTTGGCACCAAGACTACAATATGGAAGTCACTAGGGCTTTGGACTATATTTTTCTCTTCCTTATCCACACAGGGGTCTGTAATATCAACTTCATACCCCATTTCACATCCAGCAAGTTTCTAAGCCCAACTTTCCAACTTCTAATGACCATCTCATCTCTTCTTTTCAGGGTACACAACTCTGCTTCAAAAAGTATTTGAAGAAGTTCAGAAAATAAAATATAAGAAAATCAGAGAAATAGAAAAAAATCAGTTGAAGATGAATAAGCTGTAGTTACAAAGGTATGGAATGAAGTCACATAAAAGTGTGTCCTTTCCAACCCAACTATGGACCTGTGTCCTATTATGGCTACCTGCCAGATGAGATATGCCGGCAGGTGCTACAAGCCACAGACCCAATGAAACTAAGTAATAAAGAGGGCCCAAGAGAGGATGTGTGTATCTTACTCAGAAGGAGAAATAAAATAGACATCTGAGGTGAATGGAGGGTGAGAGAGGGGGTGAGAAGGGGAACGGGGATGAGGATCAGGTGAGAAGAGGTGTGGGACAGAACAGAAATGGGGGTAGCAGTCTCTGGAACTAGCCAGAGATCTGACATGGAGGAGGCTCCCAAGAGTCTGTGGGGGTGACATTAACTGAGACTGAGACTCCTAGCAGCTAAGGATATGTCTACCTCCTGTAGCCAGGTACAACGTCCAGTGGAAGAAGGGGGACGTCAACCTACCCATAAAACCTTCAACCCAAAATTGGTCCTGCCTACAAGGTGTCCAGGGATAAAGATGGAGCAGAGATGGGGGGAGCAGCCAACCAATGACTGGCTCAACTTGAGCCCTATCCCAGTGAAAGAGAGCCAATCCCTGACACTATTAATGGTATTCTGCTATGCGTGCAGACAGCAGTCTAACATAACTGTCTCCGGAGAGACTTCATCCAGCAGCCCACAGCTAAACATCAGGCAGAGTTCAGGGAGTCCTGTGTAAGAGTGGGGATAGGATTGAGGAGAAGGGGATGGGTAATGGGGGGAGGGGTAATGGAGGGAGGGACTTGTGAGTGTGGGGCTGAGAAGAGAAGAGGAGGAAAGAGGAGGGGGTTGTGACTGGGATATAAAGTGAATAAATAAATTGATTAGCAAAAAAAAAAATTAGAGAGGTCCTGCAGCACAGTAGAGCTGGCCCCTGGTAGAGACAGTGCAGGTTTGCCAGCCCTGAGGGTGAGAATGAAGGAGAACTGGCTTTGCAACTTGTTTGTCAGGAGGTCTAGGGAGTGATGCCCTTCCCAACCTCACCCCTTGCTGGCAACCTGTGGTAGTTGCAAGAGTTGACCCTAGGGTCATGAAAGCAGAAAAGCTAGCCCTATCCCTCACTGGCTGTAGAATTCAGGAGAGCAGGTCCTGCATTTGTCTAGGCAATATAGTTGAGCTAGCCCTAATGGCTAAGGCATGGGTGAGCCATGCCCTCAAGGTGTGAAAGCAAGAGAGATGGTCTAGGTCCTCTCCAGCTGCAACATTTGGGGGAGTGAGCCCTGTACCTTGACTGGGTAGCACAGTGGATCTAGTTCTGGAGGCATGGGTACAGGTGAGCTGGCTCTAAGGGCATGAGAGTGAGAGAGCTGACCCTTCCTCCTCCTGATGGCAGCACTGAATGGCTTAGCTGGGGCATGGCTGGAGAGCTCACTTTGGTGATGCAGATGTAGGAGATCCAGCATTTTGACCAGCTTAGCTGTCACCCAGATTCAAGCTTTGAGTTGGCTTACCTCAAAATTTATAGCATCTGTGAACTGCTGGAATATGTGAAAGGTCCAGTCCTGCTGATCCAAAGCTGCAGGTTCTCTATGACACAGGACAACAACAGGATAACCTAGAGGATTCCTGCTGAGGATCCAATATTGATGGTGTCACAAAAGCCAGTGACCTTGAACCAGACCAATGACTCATTGCAATGAACATTTAAAAGTGAAGATGTGTGGATAGAGGGGTATACTGTACTATGCCATACTACAGTGTCCATGTTTTCTATATTTTGTTTTGTTTTACTTTTGTTGTTGGTAGACTTTTTGTTGTTGTTGCTGTTGTTGTTTTCTTTTGACAGGCAGGTTGAGGGCTGATATAAGGAAAAGGGAGATGAATGGGACTGGGGTGCAGGATGTGAAACTCACAAAGAATGAATAAAAGTTAAAAAAAATGATCCCTTAGTGTCTTATCATTGTAGAAATGGGTGGATATAAATGCAACATTTCTAGTGACCAAAGGCATAGAGATAAACGTGACTAGAGGGAAGCAAAAATCAAGGTGAATGGTCTCTGTGATTATAATAATCCCACGGTCCATGGAAGGCTCAATCATACCTAGACCTAAGGCAGAGGGAAATCACTTTATTGGATGCTATAATGGGAAGCTTGTATGGGCAGCCAACAACAGGAAGTAATGGCTTCGTGACCCCAGCGTGCCTTAGTGATGAGGAAGTAAGACAGAAAAGATGTTTGCAGTATTATTTATTTTTCATTCTTATTATTGTGACAAACAGCTGGTAAAAGCAACTGAAGGAGGGAAGGGTTTATATAGTTCATAGTTTGAGAGTGCATCCCATCATGGTGGGAAAGACATGACAGCAGGAGCATGAGGCAGCTGCTCACATGGCAGCCATGATCAGGAAGCAGAGAGAGATGGATGCTGGTGCTCTGCTCACTTTCTTGTTTTCCCTCAGTCCAGGCTCCATCCTATAGGATGCTACCACTCACATTGAGGGTGGGTCTACCTACTTCAGTGAACCCAATCTAGAAGCTCCTTCACAACTATGTCTCCTGGTAGTTCTAGATCCTGCTAAGTTGACATTATCACCATCACAGCTGTCTTTGTGGAGCTTGGACGTTACTAGAGGAGAGATGGATAGTAACCCCACTGATGTCACATTGGTTTGATGGAGAGACTATGAGGCGTAACTAAAATGATGGGTCTTTTCTCAGAAAAATAGAGGGATGTTGGCAAGACCAGGCCTGGGATGATTTTGTAAAGCTCTATGATCTGATGATTAAATCCAAAACCTGATTCAGAGAAGGTAACTTGATTGTTACCTTCATCGTGTTCCTCTTCTTTATAACAAGGACTCTTGAAAAGGTTACGTGCACACAGCCTCCCTGCGCTCTCTCTGACATAAGTTATCTGCAACTCAAATCTGATGTGATCAGCCTTCACTTAGAGTTTTCCAAAGGTGTTTTCTGGACTGCAAAAGCGATTTAATCCACACTGCTATTTCAAGTTACTAACCCAACTCCTGTCCACCCACCGTACATACATACAACCCAAAGGCTGTGCTGAGGTTTGTGAGCAGTTACAAAACGTATATAAAGCCATCAAAAAAGTTGAGGAAGGGACTGGAGAGGTAACTGGATGGTTAAGAGCCAATGGCTGCTCTTCCAGAAGTCCAGCGTTTGATTCCCAGGACCATATACAATCCCGGTCCCAGTAGCAGGAGTTTCCATAGGCACTACACTCATGTGGTGCACAGACATATATACAAGCAAAACACTCAGACACATAACTTTTACTTAATTTGAAGAAAGTTGAGGAATGGGTAGGCAAAATATATTGGTGGGTAAAGGCACTTGACACCAAATCTGACAACCCTAATTTGATCTCTGAAACCACATGGTAGAAGGGGAGTCCTGAGTAACAGACCTCCATAGTCACATCATAGTATATACACACACATATAATCACACACATGCATACACACACACACACAATCACACACACACACACACACACACTTTTTTTTAATTAATTCTTTAAAAAGAAAGAAAGAAAGCTGCTGAGGCTGGAGAGTTGGCTCAGTCGGTAAGGCACTTGCCAGTAAAGCAGGGAGATCTTGCTTTGATTCCCATGCACCAACATCAACAAGCCAGGCATAGTGCTGTGTGCTTGCAATCACAGTGCTGGAGGGGACAGAGCCACACAGATCCCTGGGACTTGCTCGAAAGCCAGTCTAGACTACTTGGCAACCTTCTAGCCAGTGAGAGGTGAGAGACCCTGTCTTAACAAAAGATGAGCAGTGACTGAAGAATGATACCTGAGGTTCCTTTCTCCACAGATGCACATGTGTACATGTGTGTGCATGTGCATATACAGTATGGACACACATAAACTTTCCCACAACACAAAAAGGACAGTGTGGAATAAATGCATAAAGGATATATCCCAATGAGAAGTCAGGCCTAAGATTTCAACCCAGGGGTTCAGTGTAAAAAAGAGGACATGGGTAGTCTAATTTAGCAGTGAGGAAGGTGGACATGTGACACATACAGAATTGTCTCTCCAGTAAAATTTCTTGTTCTATCCCTCACTAGGCACTTGTGAGTGATCAGCTCAATCCAGATTTAGTTTGAAAGATACTTTAACATTTCTGTATTGTTCCAGTTCAATACTTTTAGAAAATGAATAGGCTTGGTTCTGGTTCAAGCTGGCTTGCTAGGTGTTGCTGTTTTCAAAATCCTTGGTTCAGTGCTCAGCACAGTGGAAAAAGAAAAAGATTAATTTGGGGCTCAGTGTGGTTCAAGGTTCGCAAATTAGAGTAGCTTTCATTTCTGGGTCACACTTGAGCTGGTGCCCCAGTTATGAATTCAGATCTAGGGTCTAGTACATGGATGCCTGGCTCTCTGGGGAGTCTGTGCTTCTGCACCAGCCCACAAAGTTATCTCCAGCTCCTTCAATCCTGGCTACACATTGGCACAAGACATTTCCTCTAAAGTGGCCTTGCTTTGGACTCTGGGAGCTGCAGAAGGACTGGATAAATTCTCCTGGCATGAAAAGGGGTAATAGGAAACAAGTAGACCCATTCCCAGTAACCTTCTCCCCCTCACCACCTACAAGTCTCAGCCTGGAGACCTCCCATGACTATTCATTAAGCAGCTACCTGGTTCATTCTTCCTTTTTCTTTCCCCTTATTTGCTGGCTTTGGTTTGTCTCTCTGGGAGGTGGGACAGGTGCTTGTTTTGGTCTTTGTTTTGTTTTGTGTCAGGATCTCATGCAGCCCCGTGTGTCTTCAAACTTAACCGTGTAACTGAGGATGACCCTCTCCTGGCTCTACCACCCACATGCTGATATTATTGGCAGTTTATAAGGTGCTAGGGTGGAACCTAGGGCTTCCTGAATGCTAGGTGGTCTAGTTTTATTTCTAGTTGGCTTCTATTGTTGTGATAAATACTCCAACCAAAGACAAATTAGGGAAGGAAGCAGGTTTATCTGCTTTGCAATTCTGGGTTACAGTCCATCAGTGTAGGGAAGTCCCAGAGTAAGACAGGTGGTCACACCACATCCATAAATAAGAAAGACATGAATGCACCCATGATGCCTATTTAGTTTCTACTAGCTTTATCCTACCCTTTGTATTTTAGAACTACTTGCCTAGGGGTTGCTGCTGCCCACAGTGGGCTTGGCTCCTACATCAATCAATCATCAAGACAATTCCCCATAGATGTGCCCACAGACCAACCACAGAAAGGCAACTACCTATCTGAGACTCTATTCCCAGGCTGTTCCAAGTCGTGGCAAGTCAACACTTGAAACCAACTAGCACACTAGGTAAGTATTCTACTGAGCTCCTCCTTCAGGCCCAGTGGACAAATATTCAGGGAGATTTCTCGATCACTGAGACTCAAAGGCTGAAGCAGCCATTTCCCTTGTCATCCTCTGGGATGTGCTTTTTGATTGTGTACCTATTTGGGGTCTTAACTTAATGAGGTGTGGGATTGTGGAAGTCTCTAATTAAGACTTCTCATTTGGAGCAGAACAATGATACTTCCTTGCCATCTCAGAAGTTTACTCTCCCGGGGTTGTGCGCACTGGTACCCAAATTCACCTTCTCTGGTAAGTGCACTGCAAGAACACCACATCTCTGCTGCCCACTCTTCAGTCTGTGGTCTGTTGACTTTTACTTTTTATTACTCATCAACAACTTTTGCAATATTTTTAAATGGCTTAGCCAGCATTAAACACACACACACACACACACACGAAAAACACTTCTTAAAAACTAAAGCTGGTAAGGTTCCTAGTCTACCAAAGGGCTAGAATAAAGGCACAAAACTTATTTTGCCAGGTAGCCCCAAGTGCCTCTAGTGATAGCTACACGTGCATACCTGGCATTTCATCAGTAACTATCAATGAAGAAGGCAGTATACAAGATGAAAACTCTTGACTTACAGACAGTTGGGAGACTGAAGATGGCTTACTAACTCAGGCCAGACACAGGGCCTGCATTGTGTAATCAATCATGTGGTAGTGTGTGTGTTGAATAGAGACATTTCTACCCAAGTCAAGGTCAACACTTAAACTCTAATCCTTCTAGCAGCAGAAGGAAGCTAATACACAGGAGACCATACTCCCAGCCATCTGCAGTTTGAGAATCTTGTACTCTACCTGAAAGGGAAAGTATTAGCTCAGGACCCCAGAATCCAAGTTCCCAAAACAAAAGAGATTTATTTGCCCCATAGGGACAGTGTCCTAGGGTGAAAGTGGCAAAGATGAGACAGAGAACAAGAAAGAAGGTGAAGGGAACAAGGGAGAGGGCATAGGGATAGTTGTCTCTGAGGGGAGTGGGACAAAGTTCTGCCTCTGGATAGAGTGGAGACAGATGTGGCTCATAGGCACATGGCAGTTTATACAGGTAAAGGGGAACAAACCTTGTTTAGGATGAGGTGTTTAATTTTAATTGGGCACATTAATTAGGTAAGCCAAATATGGCTTTTGATAGTTGGGCTTCAATATTTTGATAGATGGACCTTGGTAGACAACCTCAGGAGAAAAAAGTAGTCAAACAAAGAGATAGGCCTGGGGTTGGGGGGTGGGAACTGGCTTTAGGAATATAATCCAATGGTTTTTAAGCAAGGCAAAAGGAACTGGGCAGACAGAAAATACCTGCCAGAGCTATGATCACCACACTAGACCTGGCCAGAGTCCCTTCACTACCCATAATACGTAGGAAACTTGCTCTTACATTTTTAACTAGGAAGCAGCTCCAGATACTACAAGCATTCTTGAAGCTTATGTCCTGAGTCCTAGGAGACAGTGAGGGCTGGAGCTCTCAGAGAATCTGGGTGCAGTTTGAGGTCTTTTATGACATCCTTGGGAGCAGAGATTAAAAAGAAAGTGGATCCGGAAGGATGTCCATGGATGTCAGCAGGAGCTGAGCATTAAATGTACGTTGAGAGACTTGATTAGTTTGCAACAGGACTCTTTGTGACACTGAAGGCTGGTGTTACTGATCCCTGTCTCTAGGAGACTGGAACTGCCAATCAACACAAGTAAAGCTAGACCTCCTTCAGGATGTGATGGGCAGAAGTAAGAACCACTGAAGACTTCACAAACTCCCCAGTGGTGGTGCCACACACTTACCAGGGGCTGCAGGAGATCTAGTGGATGGGACACAGGCATGCCTCAGAACCCACAGATGCCATGCACACAAACTGACCTTGCATTTGGCTGTTCCAGCTTGCTCACTGATGACCTACTTAAAACATTGTGTCTCCTGGGTCCTAACAATAAAATCTGAAAGTCAGGGGCCAGCAAGATGGCTCAGTGGGTAATTGTGCTTGCTGCCAAGCCTGATAACTGAAGTTCAATCCCTAAGACCTACATGGTAAAACCCCCTGAAAATCGTTCACTGACCTACACATAGGCAAACAGACACACAGACACATAGACATATATACACATGGGGTGGGAGTGAGGAGCCATGTAACACCAGGTCCAAGGAATCTGATTTCCTCTTCTGGCCTCTACAGGCACATCCACCCTTTTGTACTTATTCCCCTCAACACACACTTACACATAATCATAACATAAATAAAATCCTTAAAAATACAGCATTTCCAATTATTTTATGCAGAAACAAAAGTTAATACCTGGAGTATAAGTTTCCAAAACTGACAGCCGAAATTCATTCCCCCCAAGAGATCTAGAGTTGGTTTCTCCTTTCCTTGAATCTAGGCTGTTTGTTTGTTTGTTTGTTTGTTTTCACTTGCTGCATAGCAAAAGGAATGGTTTGCCTGCTCAAGGCTGAGTTCTAGAAAAAAATTGGAGACTGTCTTTTTATGCAGTTGTAAGCCAGACATTCTCTCAGGAACCCAACCCTAAGCTGAAAAGAAGGCCCAGCTAGACTCAAGGAGACTCAGGAGGAGTTGTGCAGTGCCTGCCCCACCTCCCACCTGGGGCCTAGCCTAACTACTTACCACAGCCCCAGGACACCAAACTGGTAGACAAATCACCAACTAAATTCTGACATAGGTCACAGAATTATGACTGTCTTAGGGTAGTCAGTTACACAACAATAGATATATATGTGGGACTACGCATGTATGAGTCCTTGCCTAGAACACACAATAATACCCTGGGTTCCATCCCCAGCACTGAATAAAGCCGGTATGGTGTTACATGCCTATATTCCCAGTTCTTGAATAATGGAAACAAAAGTATCAGAAGTTCAAGATCATCCTTGGCTAAAGAGTGAGGAAGAGGCTAGCTTGGGCTATAAGACCCTGGTTCAAATAAGTAAAAAATATATATATATATATATATATATATATATGTGTGTGTGTGTGTGTGTGTGTGTGTGTGTGTGTGTGTGTGTGTGTAGAGATAAACAAAAAACTAATAAATTAATAAACAAATATGTTGAGAGCTAAGCTTGTGATTAGAAAACATGTGTGCCTCATTGATACAAGATCTGAACGTGGGTGTGCTATCCACCAAATGATTTGGGAATGGGGAGCACCAACATCACTTAAAGATTTCTGCAACCACTGTAATGTGGTTTATATTATCTGAGGACAACAGTCAAGGTGCTTCCTACCCACTGGGGCTCTCTGTATCCATGGTTACCACATATGCATACTTAACCAATCATAGATTAAAATAGTCACAAAATATTGCTTGAGTGTGTGGGGAAGGTAGTTCTGGAGATAGAGTTCACTGAGAAGATGTTTGCCTAGCATTCATGGAGCCTTGAGTTCTATCTCAGCACCACATAAAGCAAATGGGGGTACTGTATGGATGGAGATGCAGGAGAAACAAAAGTTCAAGGTTATTGTCAGCTATATAGTGAATTTGAGGCAACCCTAAGGGCTAATCTTTAAACAAAGAAAACAGATAGCTGAAATGTACAGTCTAACTGGATCCTCCGTACTGACCTCATCTAATCTGTTCAAAGGATAGGAAGCATGATTGACAGGAGGAGAGGGTGCTACTTCCAATAAAGGAAGAACTGAGGTCCAGGTGTTCTTGGCTTTGAGTCAGCTAAGCCAGCAAGTACAGTGATATTTAAAAGCATGGAAATGCCCAAGTGGGGACACCTCAGTCCCATTTGGGAGGGAGAAGAATCACAATCACAAGTGGGGAAGGACGTGGGGACCTGGGAGGGAAAGTGGACAGGAAGTCGGGGGAAAAGGGGAACCTGAGCTGGTACTGGGTGAGGGAGAAGGACTGAAGCCCTGAGAGCCAGCAGAAAGAATGGAAACAGGCAACCTCAGGAGGTAGGAGGTTGGAGGGCCCCTCCAGAATGCTCCAGAGACCTGGGAGGTGAGAGACTCTCAGGACTCAAAGGGAAGGACCTTAGATGAAATGCCCTAGAGTAGGGAGAGAGAACTTATAGAGCCCACCTCCAACAGGAAGATAGGGCATCAAATGAGGGAGGGGGTTGCCGTCCCACAGTCAAAACTCTGACCCATAATTGTTCCTGTCTGAAAGAACTGCAAGGATGGAAATGGAGAGGAGACTGAGGAAAATTAGGTCCAGCGACAGGCCCAAAGTGGGATCCAGCTCAATGGGAGGTCCTGAGGCCTGACACTATTACTGAGGCTATGGAGCATTCACAAAAAGGAACCTAGCATGACCGCACTCCAGAAGACCCAACAAGCAGCTGAAAGAGTCAGATGCAGATATTTGCACCCAAGCAATGGACAGAAGCTGCTGACCCCTGTGGTTGAATTAGGAAAAGGCTGGAAGAAGCTGAGAAGGAGGGTGATCCTGTAGGAGGACCAACAGTCTCAATTAACCTGGACCCCCAAGATCTCTCAAATACTGGACCACCAACCAGGCAGCATACACCAGCTGATATGAGACCCCCAACACATATACAGCAGAGGACTTCTGGGTCTGGGCTCAGTCAGAGAAGATGCATCTAACCTCAAAAGACTGAGGCCCCAGGAAATTTAGAGGTCTAGTTGGGTGGGTGTTGGGAGTGCGGACATCCTCATAGAGACAGGGGTAGGGATGGGGGTGATAAAATCTGGAGTGTAAATAAATAAATAAATAAAAGACAAAAAAGCATAGAAATGATGACTGCTTTTCATGACAAAGACTGCCCCAGTCAGGTACTCAGAGCTGCTAGCCCAGAAGCCACACACCCCACCCTGAAAAGCCACCACGTTCCTAGGCAAGCACTCCATCATGCTCTGGGCTCTGGGCTATCTCTCCCACAAGGAAGGCCAGGGACTTCTACAAAGTAGGGATCAAGTCAAGAGAAAGCCAGTGCAGGGTCTCTTGTTGACTGAGAAGTTCATGTCATTAATCACAGTGAGTGTAGAAATCTGAGTAGTGGGGCAGAATGAGTGCACAGGCAGTCTTACACCAGGATGAGGAAGAACCTATAAAATGCGGGTGAAGTAAGGGCTTGGGAAATGCTTGGTCGTTTAAATACTTGCCTTGCAAACATGAGGACCTAAATTCAATTCCTAGGTCCCATGTACAATTGCGGGGTGTGGCGCACATTTTTAATCCTAATCCTGGAAAGACAGAGATAGGAGGGGCTTTGGGCCTCTCTGGATGACAAACCTAGCTTAAATGATGTGCTCCAAACAAGACCCTGTCTTTAAAAAAAATCAAAACATGTAGAACAGTATCTAAAAATGACAGCCGAGATTGTTGTCTGACACGCATGTGTGTATGCGCACACACACAAGCACAATATATACAAAGAAAGAATATTGAAATAAACTGATATGATACAAAGAAAAGAAGTAGACCAAATACTAAGGTCTGGACCTAAATGGTTACTTTTCCCGTTGTAGAGAAGGTAATGGGTGTGCAGAGGGGCTGGACAATGAGCCCTAAGAGAGCAACAGAACCACCCAAGAACACTGAGGGAAGAGTCTGGTCTAGGCCAGAGACAGTGAGTTTTGTGTCTGCTATGTCCTGGCTGCTCTAAGCATCAAAGCATCAAAGCATCAAAGCCGTGGGTTTAAATAAGACAATTTCCCTTTGGCCTAGAATCTGTAATGGCTTCCTTACCCCCCAGATAAGTACTTCCTGGTCAGGAGCTCTTCAGAATGGCCATTCTGGTCAAATATCTTTAGCTTGCGGTTAAGTGTGTGTCTAGTAAGTGCTGACTCAAGATGGCTAAGAGTGTCTCCATTGTTCTCATGTAGATGAAGTCTCTTGTGTCAGCTGGACTGTCATTTTGTAATATTCTGATTCTCAAAGGAGCAAGGGAATTCTGATTAGTCCTCTAACAGATGAAAAACTGACCTATTCAACAAAAGAGGCAAACGGTGATCCCAGCACTGTCTTATCCCACCACTTTGCCCCTTTATTGGAGTACTAACAAATGAATACACTTGTTATGTGCCGAACAAGCTATTGGAACGTTATGGTTAACACTCGTTACCTAGTTGACAAGATCTACGGTGACCTTGGAATGTTGGTGAAGGAGTTTCTAGTTGGGTTAATTGAAGTAGTAAGATATATGTACTACCCATAACCACATGCCCAAGAGTGGCACTGCCCACAATGGGCTGGGTCATTCTACATCAATTATTACTTAAGAAAATATCCCCCACCAACTTGCCTACTGGCCAATCTGATAGAGGTTTTTCTCAACAGTTTTTCTCTTCCCAGAGGACTCTGGCTGTTACCACAATGACGACAAAAACAAAAAACAAAAAAAAGAACACAACAACTAATCAGCACATGAGGAGTGGGAGCATAAGGGGGAGGGGGAAAGGCAGAAGAAAGGAGAATCAACACAAACCAATTTTGAACAAAATTTGAACAAAAATAAAATAAAAAAAATAAAGCCAAATACTTTCTATGCTAGTAACAAAAAATTTAAAAGTTTATTTTAAAAAAAGTATTTAATATTCAGCATATTCACCAAGTGCTGCTATTAGGATACTGACAGCTAACACTGAGTTTAGGACACTGCTTATCATTGGATATCTGTGGGATATTATCCACCAAGATTTCCTACAGACCCCCCCTCCCAACTCCACTTTCTAATCTTACACACCTTACAAATCTGTGTTTTTATCTACTTGGTAAAGATCACAACGACTTTGAATAAAGTCAACAGAAATTCATTTAGGGATATACATTTATACTCAGTGAATTAATTAGTGCTGGCTCAAGTTAGAAGCTCCTTGTCACATTTCTGAAGGACAACTTGATGACAAGCATGAAAAGCCTTTAAATAAAATTTTGCTTTTACAGTTTTTATTATCACCAGATAACCATGATCTAAGATAGTAAATGAGGACTGGCAAGATGGCTCAGTGGGCAAAGATACTTGCTGCCAAGCCTGAGAACCTGACCTTACCATCACATGTTTGCCCTGGCATGTATAGCATATGTACATAACATACACACACACACACACACACACACACACACACACACTCACACTCACACACTGAAAGTACAAATAAAATAATATTAAAATAATAGCTGGAAAATTCTGAAAATCATTCATAATCTTTAAATCCCACAGCACCGGAAACAGCATTCTTGAGTTGTGTGCTGACCACGGCATCCCCACCAAGGAATGGTTCAGAGTCTCTACACGATGCTTTCACACTAGTAGCCTCCTTCCCTGTCAGTTCAGCTGTTCCGGAGTCACAGTTGGTGTTAAGTAACATTTACGTTACCTAAAGTGGTAAAACGTTATATGTATGTATGTATGTATGTATGTATGTATGCATGTATGTATACTGGTTCACTCAAGCATTAGGCATCATGAAAACTGTCCCTTGGATAAGGGGAATGTTATGTACTGGATAACATGGATATTCTATTTTATTTGTTTATTTATGTGTTTATTTATGATTATTTTGTGTACATGAGTGCTTTGCTCACACATTCTGAGTTTCACATGAGTGTCTGGTATCAAAGGTCAGAAGAGGGTGTTAGAGTCCCCGTGTCATCTGCAAGAAAAATGCTCTTATTCATAAAGTTGTCTCTCCAACCTTGAGCTTTCTATTTTAAGGGAATTATACTGAGAAAACATTAATCTGTATGCACAAGACTTTAGTTACAGCTCTGCTTCAACAGTCGCCATGCTGATTGTTAGAGCCATACTCCTTACAGTACGCATTGGCATGCCTTTGACATAGACAGAAAATTCTCCTTTTAGTAGAACCAAGGCATAAGAAGCTAAACCTCAGTGTGGAATAAACATGACCATGGTGAGGATTTCTTAAAGCAAGACTGTGCAGCACTGAACAAACACCATATGTCTGCAAGCTCATATGTACTAGAAGGTATGCCTGACACAGTTATTGAAAAATTACAGACTGCAAACCGATGTGCATAGTATGGATTCATTAAAATGCATGTTCTTTTATACATACATAGATACAAGTTTACACACAGGAAAGGAACATGAACAATACATAGATAAATACATACACACTGACATATATACACATATACATACACACACACATATATATATGTATATATACATATATACACATAGACACATGAACATACAAAGATACACATACATATATATGCACACATATCACATGTGAACATTCATATACATAAAATACTCATAGATGTATACATATGCATGAGATGCAGATACACACTTTCATGCATATACATGTATAGACATATATACAAATCCACATGCAAGCATGAACTTCTTTGTACAGGGCAGATGATGTGATGTTAAGAGTAGTTATTTCGCCGGGCGGTGGTGGCGCACGCCTTTAATCCCAGCACTTGGGAGGCAGAGGCAGGTGGATTTCTGAGTTCGAGAGTTCGAGGCTAGCCTGGTCTACAGAGTGAGTTCCAGGACAGTCAGAGCTACACAGAGAAACCCTGTCTCGAAAAACCAAAAAAAAAAAAAAAAAAAAAAAAAGAGTAGTTATTTCTTTCTGGTGAAAAGATAGGTCCTTTTTATTTAATTGCAGTGAGTGTGATGGTTTGTATATGGTTGGCCCAGTGAGTGGCACTATTAGGAGGTGTGGCCTTGTTGGAATAAGTGTGTCGCTGTGAACTTGGGCTTATGGAACCAGTCTTCTCCTAGCAGCCTTCAAATGAAGATGTAGAACTCTCAGCTCCTCCTGCCTGGATGCTGCCATGCTCCTGCCTAGATGGTAATGGACTGAACCTTTGAACCTGTAAGCTAGCCTAATAAGAGTTGCCTTGGTCATGATATCTGTTCACAGCAGTAAAACCCTAAGACAGTGTGTGTGTGTGTGTGTGTGTTTCTGTGTGTGTGTGTGTGTGTTTCTGTGTCTGTGTGGTATGTGCATGTGTCTGTGTGTGTGCTGTGTGTATATTTGTGTGCATATATATGTATACATATGTGTTGTATGTGTATATGTTTATGTATACTCTAACACTTAGCTATATCCCTAAGTGAGTTCCCATGGTAGACATACATTATACCTGCAATTTCAAATAACATTATCCACAACTTCTCTCAGAGTCAAACGCTTCTTTCTAACTCTTGTTTCAAAATGCAGACTGCTCTCCAAAGCAAGGCAAGTTCCCCATGTATCTAAACATCTCACTGCTGAAATATTCATGCTCTGTGTTCAGCAAAGCTCAACCTCGCTTCAGCATGTGCCACCACATGTCATGAATATCTGGGAGATAAATACTTTTTGACATAAATGACAAGGCAAAGACCACAAAATTGCACTCCATTTAGAAGCCCAGATTTTGGCCTTTGAAAAGATGCCAAAATGTTTGTTTTCTTTGCTGGTGCAGCAGGCACAAATGGACATTTGTGGGCTGAGGCAATGGATTACCATTCCCACCATCCCTAGAACCCACAGAGAGACCAGCAGCATGGTGAATGCCTTTCTAGAACTCAGTGCGGGAATAAAGAGACAGGCAGACCCCAGAGACTTGCCAAGCAAATCAGCCTGGCAGGAAAAGGTGATTCCAGATTAGGAAAGGAATCCTAAGGTCAACCCTACCCTCCACTCATGGCTGCAACAGCACACATGTGCACAGACAAGAAAACACACCCATAATCCTCCGGCTACTATTGTTTTTTTTGCACACCAAGCCTTGTCAGGCTGATACCAAGCTACTTCTTTGGTTGACTTACTTGTTCATCCTGGATAGAATTCCTTCAACTAGGAAACAAAGATTTGAAACTGCAAGTGTCCCCAATGGCTACCTAGGAGTCTTGGGATATAGACCTTGTGACACACTGACATGAATATATTTGTAAACCTCTGATCTTTGCAGAATTCCTGAAATAAAGAAATACACTCATACTTCTGAGGCTGCTTCCACATTAGCCAAGTAAGCACAAATATTAAAAGAGCATTGTATCCAGTTGGGCCAGCATAAAAGTGAAGTTTCTGGGGCTGGTCAGATGGGTCAGCAGGCAGAGGTATTCACCATCACACTTAATGACCTGAGTTCATTTGCTAGAACTACACGGTGGAGAGAACCAATCTTATATGTGCCCTATGGCACTCTCTAACTAGCTAACTAACTAACCAATTATCTAACTAACCAACTAAATAAATCTATATGGGAATAAATAAATAGTAAATAGTAAATGTAATAAAATTTAAATCAAGTTTCTAAACTGTGAATGTGGCTCAGCTGATAAAATCCTGGCCTACAAAAGTACAAAGCCTTGAAATCTAAGCCCTAAACTGAATAACTGGGTGTGGTGGCATGTGTGGTAATCCTAGCACTTGGGAGGCAGAAGCAGGAAGATCAAAAGTTCACTGTCACCCTTGGGCCTATACAATGAGTTTGAGGCCAGCTTGGGCTAAATGAGACACTGTCTTGAAAAAGAAAAAAAAAGATATTTCTAAAGGAAAGTTATAATTTTTAAACATAGAAATAGAATATTTGGGTAAGGATAATGCCATAGCTCTCTACTGTTTATAATGGGCCTGATGTAAAACAGTGTGTTCTGGACATGACAGGCATGCTATACCCATAAGCTCATAGCAACTGTGGTTAGCTGCACAAGACCTGTCCAAGGTCTAGCCAGTCAGCATCCCAGGATAGACAGAAGGGGATCAGGAAGCCTGAGCCTCTAGCTGAGGAATTATTGGCAGCTGATGGAGGCTGGGACAGGAAGACTCAGTCTTCTTTAAGGGGTGTGCATGGATCCTGGTAAGTTGACAATGAGTCCGTGGAGGACCTAAAATCCATATGTATATGGGAAACTCAGGTCAGACATTAGACTCTATGAGTTATTAGATGGATGGATGGATAGATAGATAGATAGATAGATAGATAGATAGATAGATAGATAGATAGAGATAGATGACGTTGTGAAGAGGATGGAGAGTAAGTGGATCTGAGAGGAATTAGAGACAGGATATAAGGAAGTGAATATGATCAAAATGCATTGTATGCATAGATTAAATTGTCAAACAATCAATATAAATATATTTTAAAATGTCACCTGATGGTCAAATACATGGAAAGAAGCATGAGAAACACTGCTCTTCCAGGGGACCTGAATTAGGTTCCCAGCATCCATGTCTGTGGCTCCCAACTGCCTCTGGCTCTAGCTCTGGAGGGATCCAATGCCTCTCCACCCATCTGCACTCATTTGTACACATCCACATGCAGACATACATTGTACACATAATTTAAAAGAATAAAAAAACTCAAAAAATAAAAATAATGAACTTCCAACAGCTTCTAACAGGCCAATTGGCTCTAGCACAGCTAAACACAATACGTAGTCAGAATTCATCCAAAACCAGACTTTTTCTATCACTTAAGTCACTGTTTTGGGGGTACCTCCAGCCCTGTCTCCTTAGTACAGGTTGTAAACTTCTCAGCTCTCTCTGACTCATGCTCCTTGAATACAGTCTCCAGTAGATGCCAAACGTTGCAAAGTCTTCCGTGGAACCCTTTCAAAGGGTCGAGGACAACAGTTTTTAATCCCACTCGCCACTTCTTCTCTTACCTAACTTCAGTACAACTCTTACCACATCTATAGTCTATATTATTATTACTATCACAGTTTTTAAAAATATAATCTAGAATTGGGCTATTGCCCTAGATTCATTTCTGTTACTCTGATTTAAAAAAAAAATCTTAAAAAGCAAATCAGGGGGTGAGGGTTGATTTCACGGTTACAGGTAACGGTTCATTTCTGCAAGGAAGTTATGGTAGAAGGAGTTTGAGATGGCTGGTCATACTACATCCAGAGAGAAATGAAAGCATACATGGTTACTTGCTGTGTTTACCTCTATTTCTCCACTATTATGTAATTCAGGACCCTCTTTCTAGGGAATTAAGCCACCCACACTAGATTAGGTGTTCTCATACCAATTAATTAAAACAGCCCTGTAGGGCTCTAGCAGACCCAAACATGGCAAATATGATTCTGGCAGGCCTTGTCCTTTCCCATTCCCCATTCCTCTGTCTTGCTAAACTGTTAGATCACATTCTTAAAGCTAGCCAACAATTTAGTTACCTTGTCCCCTTGAGGCTCACCATCAAGGTCCATCAAAGCATTAAAATTCAACAATCAAAAGTCCCCTTTTTGCTCACCTGATTAACATATCCAATCAAAAAACCAGTAACATGGGGGTTTGGTTGGTTTCCCTTTTTCCCTTTATAAACTGCAATTTGTCTGTTCATGTCTGTCTAATCTCTATCCAGAGGCAATCCTTTGTCCCTTCTCCCTTGTTCCTTTTGCCTTCTCCCTCATCCTCTATCTCCTGTCTTTGTCTCTTATCCCCTACTCTTTGTCCCTCTGGGGCAAACAAATCTCCTATGCACTGAGAACTTGGTCTTGGGGTGTCTTATGCTAAAATCACAATTTCAGTCTTCAGCTATCAATTTGATATAGCTTAGAGTCATCTGAAACCAGGTACTCTCTCAATTGAGGTTTACTCAGATCAGATTGACCTATGGGCATGGCTTAGGTGTGGTGGTATCGTAACTGTTAATTGATGCAGGAGTGCTAATCCACTATGGGTGAAACTATTCCCTAGGTAAGTGGCTTTGGGTGTATAAGATAGATAAGCATAAGCCTAATGGCACACCAACAAACAGCATTTCTTCATGGTTCCACTTCTAAGTAGTCCTTAAGTTCCTGCCTCAAGTTCCCAAAACAATGGGACCTATACAATGAAATAAACCATTCTTCCCCAAGTTGATTTTGGTAATAGTGATTTGCCATAGCAATAGAGTAAAGCAAATGGTTATGGGGTGATATATCATTGTGGTTTTGAACATTTTTGCTTATTGATAAGGTTAAACATTACATCCAGATTGCTAGTCAAACCATATTCCTTCTTGCCAGCTACCTAATACAATATAAATGTATTCAAGACTTCTGCAACCATCCCACATCCATTTCTTTTATACTATCAGACTCTACAACTCTTCTATGCCACTCAATTAAATGCTTCATCCTACTCCAAATAGATCCTGCTCTTTTCTTTTCCTCCTGCAAATATTTACAGCTCAAATAACGTCTCCCTTAAGAAGAGCGCTTTATTTTCTCAGTCAAGAAGTCTGTGTAACTTGAACACACAGTCCTTGATTCTCTGCTAGGGATCACATTTGCCTTTCCTGTGCTGATTTACTGCTAGGTCTTATCATTATTGAACAGAGAGTTCCTTCAGGCCAAAGACTCAGTCCTGATAAGTCATTTCTCTCCTATTGCACCTAGAACACTGTAGGCTTTTAATAAACAGCTCAGCATTTCAACATGTGATCAATTGGTTAACATCGTCAAAATTTCTGTAATTTCAAACCAGCAGTGTTGTTTTATTTTGTGAACAACAGGAGAGGAATGAGGAAAGAAAATTTCATTGCTATTGCTTTGTCAGTTTGGGGATTTTCACTTGGGTGGGTTGAGGTGGGCAGGGGTGGGGTAAGGTGGGCAGGGGTGGGGGTGGACTGGCATTTGTTTTGCATCATTATTCATCCTAATTCCCTTTATCATGTTATTTAACATCTAGCTTTAGAACAAACGAGCAACCAATGCCAGAGCTTAGGAAGAAGGCTCAGTTGGTACAGTCCTTGCCATGCAAGAATGAGGTCCTGAGTTCAAACATCAGCATCCACTTTAGAAAGAAAGAAAGAAAGAAAGAAAGAAAGAAAGAAAGAAAGAAAGAAAGAAAGAAAGAAAGAAAGGAAGGAAGGAAGGAAGGAAGGAAGGAAGGAAGGAAGGAAGGAAGGAAGGAGAGAGAGAGAGAGAGAGAGAGAGAGAGAGAGAGAGAGAGAGAGAGAGAGAAGGTATGATACTGTGCATTCTTGATCCCAGCACTGTGGATGACAAACTCGTAAATCTCTGAGCCTGGCTGTCAACTAGCCTAATGGAATTGGTGAGCTCCAAGCCACTAAAACACTCTGTCTAAAAGAAAATTGTGGGTGGTTGTTTTAGTTTCCATTTCTGTTGCTGTTGTTAAATACTTTGACAAAAGCAATCAGAGAAAGGAAGGCTTTCTGTTCACCCATAGTTCAAGGAACAACTGTTCAGCATAGTGGGGAGGGGTGTAGGGCATGGGGGGGGTAATCAAGGTGGGAGGGGCTTGAAGTAACCAACCAATGACCTCACGTCTACAATCAGGAAAGAGAGAGATAAATGGCTTCTTGCTGCTCGGCTCCCCTTTTCTCCTTTTCCAGTCCAAGATTCCATCTAGAGAATGGTATCGTCATAGGAGACAGGTTAGACAGTTAATACAACCAATATAATCACCCACAGATGTTCCCAGAGTCCTACCTCCTAGGAGATTCCAGATTCTGTTGAATTGAAGATTCACAGTAAACAAGGATGGTGTCCTGAAGAAATACCACCCAAGATAGACCTCTGATTTCTACATGTACATATGCACACATGTGCATTGCACACACACACATATACACCACACAAATATGGAGCAGATTCCACCTTGAGAAATTAAACAGCTATTTTATGACACTCTTTGTGACTATGAGCTGGCATTTAAATTCTCCTCTTCCCTTTCCAAATATTCAGCATGTGCAGTTACTTGGGTTCTGAAACAACTTTTGATGGACCACATTTCAAATACATTCTGGAAACATATTCAATTACTTCATTTTCATTGTACTCACTCAATGGTAGCTCCTCGCCCAAGTTCAATTAGACTTACTTGAAATTAGAATTCACAGGAATGCATTTCATTTAGATTTACTGGAAGATGTCAGGCACTGGTTAATTGGCCTTGAAGCAGCACGTCTATGAGGTCCCTCCTGAATGAACTGTCCATCTTTGACTTGTAGCTGTTCTTGTTAGATAGCATTGATTGGGTAGCTCATCCAGCCCTTGGGGCCAACCAGTGGTTATCCAACACTCTGACAGTTACGTTAGATGGAGATTTTAAATTACTTGTGTCCATCTAGCAAAGAGCTTCAGGTTGGGTCTAGAATGGTCTGTGTTCTGTAGCCTGAAATTTCTCATTTCTTTCAATAGATGAATAATTTTGCATAGATGATTCAATTAAATATTCCCAAGATCAACCTTGTGACAGACATGATTTTATACTCCTTGTTTATCCAGAAAGTACTCATTGGCTTCCTCTTCGTGCCTGGTAATAGGCCAATGGTTAAGAGATTACCTCCTACCCTAAGGAATCTAGAGAATGTTTGGGATTTGTGCCTAGCTGTCTAGGAAACATAGCAAAGCAGCTTATGGATTCCTAAAAATGACTGTAATGCTGTAATCCCAATTAATTCTAGTTTGTCTAGAACTGTCAGATCTAATAGTCTTATACCCAATTAGGTGTGAGGCTGTGTTTCAATTATTGATATGAACTGGGTAAAAGGGATAAAATGAACTGCCTCACATTCTCTGTGTGTCTTGATTTGAAATTCTTAAATTGTGAAGATTAACTATTTGGCAAAACATGATGTCAGTTTTCAGATAGTGAGGCCATTAGTTAGTGTTCATTAATTAGCCATTATGTGATCAATTTCTCTATATGACAAGGAGGATTAGGGTCTTGAGAGATAACTCAGTTGGCAAAGTGTTTGCCATGCAACCATGAGATCCTGAGTTCTATGCCTAAAACCATATGAAAAAAGCCAAGCCTCTTAGCATGTGCTTAAAATCCCAGTAGTGGGAGGCAGAAGCAGACAGATCTCTTGAATTTGTGAAATAGCTAGTCTCTGTCTCAAAACAAAGTACACAATATATGATGACAAGCAATATTTGAGAGTGACCTCTGGCCTCCCAAGGTATATGCACATACAACTGCATACACAGACAGATACACACACACACACACACACACACACACACACACACACGCTAAAGAACAGAAGGCTAACACCATTCGCTACAGTTGAAAAATATCACATTTTATTCACCCAGTTTCCAGACTTAATTCAAAGATGTAAACCTTGATGTGAATAGTACACACTGGCAAAGTCTCACAGTTCCTTTGATGCTCCTGGAGTAGAGTCTATATATCCCATCCAAGCTGCATTGAGTGTCAGCTTGGGTTATCAATCAGGGAACCATGAGAGGTTGTGAAATTCAGAGTGAGGGGATGTCTGGGGCTCACTGAGGAAGAATTCCTAAACACTAGTCCAAGCATGTGCAGAGAAGACATCTGTTTTTCCTCTACAGAGACATATCATGTTTCAGGGCAACTTTACCTCTGAGAAATTCCAGAAATTTCAAATGTTAAGTACTGAGTCTGAGCTGAGACTAATACCAAAAGTTTAAAAAGAAAAGCCGCCAAGGCCCTCCAGCTGAAGCATGTCATGAGCATGACGTTAACCTAATTCACAGTGTGCCTAAGGAGGCCACTGGGCCACATTCTGGTTATTTCCCAGTCCCTAGATGTGTAATTGGTATAGACCCACTCCATCATGAGCAAGGCCTTCTCACTGTTCCCAAACTATGCAAGAAGAGTCATTATGGGTATAAGAACTAGATGAAATTGCCCCTTTTCTGCAGAGATGATGAACTGTGAACAATACTATACCCCTGAAGGGATGGAGGATATTAGTGCCCAACCCCAAACCTGAAAGAAGAACAGGCAAGATGGCCCCACTGGTACAATAGCTGCATAGAGGCATGACTGCCTTCTGATTGGATCTGTGGCCTGTTCCACCAGAGGGAATTCATAGCTGGTAGTGTAACTGACAAAGAGCCTATGTCCGGGGAGGTCATTGGCCCGAGGGGGATCCTCCTACCATTAGTTTATTAAACAGACATGGCATGGCGTTAAACTCTCTAAATGACTGACTAGTCCTGCAGAGGAATAGACAAGGCTTGCAGGAGTTTGTTAGGCCATAGAGAGATCCAAGGAAGACCTCAGGAGGCCCCATCCCTCCCTGGAGATGAATGCGCACTTAGAGCTCACTGAGGAGGGAGAGACATGATTTCTAGTGATATCTCCACTGGTAAGTTGCCTGTCCTCCTGTAAATACCCTCTCATGCATGCTCACACAGAAATCCTAATTAAACCCACAGGGTCATAAAAAGACACAAGACAAGCAAATGTGAACATAGGAGGGGACCTGTTGAGAAAAGGTTCATCAAGAGTGGGAGGGAGGTGACAGGCCAACAAGGGGGTGGTGACAGTGACCAAAGTATCAATATGTGTGTATAAACTCGCCAAAAATATAAATGAAAACTAATAGGAAAATAAGGGGCCATAACCCCCAACACAGCCCCTCTACCCTAACTGTCCTTTCCCAGGGAGTCACCATTCACTCCCTGGGCCCCTTAAAGCTTGCCTTCGATGTCACATCCTTGAGACTCTTATCACTAACAACCTTATTTCTCACCTGTCCCCACTGCCTCTCCCTCCACAGTACTCTCAGCATTCACAGATGGCAGCCTCTCACCTCTGATGTTAGCAATAATGGACCCACCAGTCACTGGCAAGATCTCACAGGCCACCAAAGTATTCACCCTTGACCCCTCTACCTCAGTAACAAATGCGTCTCAGAACACACATGGCCATATCCATTAAGCAGAAGCCCACCATGGGGGCAAAGTCTGCCCACAAGCCCATACCCTATTGCATCTGTCCCTTTTCCAGTTCTTAAAGAGCTCGCCGGCATCAGCTGCTCTGGGTAGGCAATTATTCTGATGGTGGCTAACTTTGCTATAATCATCCCCACCTCTTGCTTTCTTATTCCTCACACCCACAACCATGAAAATGGCTGCAGCCTCTGGAGACGGAAGTCTGCATGCATCTGGCTGTCTTTCCTCCTGCTGGTGTGTGAGTGGGGCTGGTCTCCAGTTGGAGCTGCAAAGAGCCTCCCATTAACAATAATGGGCCCTTTGGATGTTTCAATGCACAGCCAGCTACTAGATTCGTACGCTCCGGGAGAGAGGGGAGGCTGATGAACTCACTTTCTGGGGTGCAGAAATCACTGCCATTAGTCACTCGCCTCTGTCTCCTCTGCCTCACCCACATAACCAGAGGGTCGTTTACCTACACACGCTCACTGTCTTATTAAAGCCAAAGGCAGCACAGGCCTCAGTCTCTCTGCCGGTTCCTAAAACGTGTTATTTGTGATTCAATTTCACATGGCCTGCAGAGGCAATAAAGGGCAAAGGGAATTGCCCTACAATGTATTCCGAAAGCCTCCTCGCACACCCACACTCCGGAGGATAACAATTTGCCAATATAACCTTTAATTAAATGAGCAGAAATTCTGCAGACCCCATGGTGTAGGAAGTCACTAAATAGAAGGAAATTATGTATGAGTTGCCCCCCAGCCACTCGTTTTAGACTGAATGGAATCTGTCAGTAGGAACTTAAAAGTGTTTTGAGACAGAAGCAGTTCTTTCTCTTATATCTAAGGAGGATGGTGGGCCTCTCGTCTCACCTGGTGGGATGGATGGTGGTGCCCCCTACAGGACGTACAGGAAACACAGCTGCTGGCAAGGCTGGGGAGACCGCTCAGAAGGTAAAGGGCTTGCCTTGCAGGCATGAGGACACAGGCTTGATCTCCCAAAATCTACATTTAAAAAGCTAAGCTGGGTGGTAGAATATGCCTTAAATCTCAGAGCTAGGCTAGTGGAGATAGATGGATCCCCCGCCCCTTGCTCTCTGGCCAGCTGGCGTAGTCAAACTGGCAAGCTCCAAGTTTAAGGGCAGACTGTGCCTCAAAAATAATGTGGAAAATAATTATAATATAATTATAATTATTTATTATTATAATTAATAATTATAATGTGAAGCCTCCATATGCATGTGCACCCATGTGCACACACAACCTTACACACACACACACACACACACACACACACACATTACTAGCAAAAAGCTGAGTTACTCACAGTGCCAGAGATCTTTGCATTGATTAAACAACTTCCCAGTATGGCGGACTCTTGTCTTCACTTTACAATTGCAACAGTTTGGCAACAACCACTGTGAAAACCCAGGGGTAACACCCCTAGAAACCAGCAACACCCTGTGAGGAATCCTGGAACACCCAGCTGCATGGGAGTCTATTCTGCTTGGGGGGTGGGGGGGAGGAAAGATAAGTACAGTCCTCCACCTCTTCTAGCTCTCCCACCCCCTCAGCTCACCCACCCCCTCAGCTCACCCACCCCCTCAGCTCACCCACCCCCTCAGCTCACCCACCCCCTCCCACTACCACTTGCGCCACTCTTCAACATTCATTAAGCCCTGCCCATGCTGCTGCCAGGCAGAGCCTAAACTTGTCCCATCCTCAATTCACGTTCTTCCCTCTTTCCACTCTATGCACATACATGCTATGGCCAGAATATGAGCCCTAAAGACGATGTCCCTGTCCTGGTCACAGGCCTCTGGACAAAGCTTGGGTCTGTAGAGGGAAAAGTTATGGATACTGGGTATATAGAATCCTTTTTAGATATAAAATATTCTTTAGGCTTTCTTTAGGAATGTGGAAAGACCAGTCACCATTACTGGAACTGGCCGACCCGTAAAGAGAAAGGAAAGAATGCAATTTAGTCAGGTGGAACCAAGCTGAGAACCATAGTGACAGGGCAAGGCTGAAGTGACAGGGCAGGACTACATTCTTGAGAAAGATAAGCGTACAGAGAGTTTTCATCTGATTCTGACTCATGTAGGTTGGGTTCCTTTGGAATGTTCCACTATTTTTATGTTATACCACCCTAGCAACCCCCTCACCCCCTCCTCATTTCCTTGGTTTGTGGTTTTTCCCTTTAAAAACACCCCTCAAACTGGCAGTCGGGGTCAATTCAGCTCCTGCGTGGGCATGCGAATTGACAGGCAGCTAGTTATCACACCCTAATAAATAACCTCGCAATTGCTCCGGTATATGGTGTCTCGAGCAGATTACTGGGTGGTCGAGACTTTCTGAGACTTGAGAGAGGGTCTCCCCTCTGCGGAGGTCTTCAGGTCCACCCAGAAGGTCAGTGTGGAAAGCCACATAGTGCTGCGCCCTTAAGATGGTGCAGGTCTCCGCCTTCCGCCACCTGTTGGCTAGTGCTCTTAGGAGTAAACAAGTCCTTGTCACCTGCTGGCGAGGACTCTTAGGAGTAAACAACTCCTTATTTGGCTGTGGCTGGTGATCTGGCTTGTCTCTGTGTGTGTGTGTGTGTGTGTGTGTGTGTGTGTGTGTGTGTATACCTATCTACTGTTGCCACGTGGCAGACGGGGGTTGGCTAGTCCTAGAGTACTTAAGCCTGGGAGCCGCTTCCCCCGGGGTCTTCAGTCAGAAGATTGCTCAAGGGTCCTGAATAAACTGCTTGGAGAAGAGCTCGTGTGCCTTGCGTCTTCCTTGCTGGTCGAGGGTGGACGCGACAGGTCAGGACCCAACCTCAGAGCCTTCTGCTTCAAAGCACTCTTTGCTGCCTATAACACTCCCACACATGCTCAGCCTCAGAGCCCAGAGTACTCCAGTATCTGTTACCTCTTTTTCTAGTCATGATATGTCCTATGAATAAGATGCATCTACTCCCACCATTTCCACAGGCCCAACTATAGCCCTACCCTCCCTACAGCCCTTCCCTCCCTGGGACTCATCTCACCTTTTCATTTTATAGTCTCTCTCTCTCTCTCTCTCTCTCTCTCTCTCTCTCTCTCTCTCTCTTTCTCTCTCTCTTTCTCTCCCTCCCTCCCCCCCCCCCCCCCTCCCCCGCTCCAAACTGGCTTCAGGAATGTGAGACTGACCTTAAATTCCTGATTCTCCTGCCTCCATGATGAGATGAGAAGGCAGTCATGCACCATTGTGTCTAGTTCACGTGGCACTAAGGATGAGCCAGGCCTCGTGCATGCAAAGCACTCTCTCACCTTACACTGCTCTTCCTAGTTCCTAAAGATGAACCAGGCTTCATGCATCCTAGGCGGGCACTCTGTCAACTGTGCTAACTCCATGTCCCTTCATCCTTTCTTCTTAGAACGTCTCTCACAATATCATGTCTTTTTTCTTCCCTCCTGGTCTAAGTTGAGTACCTGGTCCTAGTCTCTGTTTTACCTGAGTGAGTGACATACTCTTGGATGCTCAAAGATACTTGATAAATATGGGTGAAGTTTCATATTGAAGATTGTTTTTGTGAAACTTACACAAGGATTAGCTTTCTTTCACAGGGCAAGTAGTTTCAATCTTGTGAAAAATCAAATTGGCAACAGGAATCTTATGGGTTTGTGTGTAAGTGATGTGTGTGTGTGTCTAGTGTACGAGAGTGTGTGTCCACAGGTGCGTACATCTGTGTATATGTGTGCAAAGGACAGAGGAGGATGCCCCCTTGTACTATCCTGTTATTCTCTACCTTATCTTCTTGACATAGGGTCTCTCACTGAACCTGGAGCTAGACTGACATCCAGCAAATCCCAGAGATTCTCCTGCCTCTGCCCTCCCACAGCACCGAGGTTATAGCTGTGGGTACAGGCATGCTCACCATTTTTTACATGGATGCTGGGAATCTGAATACAGGTCCTCACACTGACAAAACAAGCACTCTTAGCTACAGAGTCATCTCTGTAGCCCTGGGGATAGGGATGTTAAGGAGAACAACCCTATAGCTGAAGCTTCAATAAATGGAACTTAAACTCTAAGGCTCTAGGGGGAGAGTGAGCAAAGAATGGAATTAAACTGCTAGATTTTATTAACTCAGGGCTACCGGATACATAATCTAATTTCTCCAGGGAAACTCTCCGAGGCTTAAAGAAAAGTAGAAGCAGATTCACTCTTAAAGAGGATGAAGAGGTAATCAATATAGACACTGACTGACCCTGGGGACACAGTTACACTTCAGTTTTCTCCAGGAAGTCTCTCTAACTATTCTGAGCCACTACATTCCCTGCCTTTGTGGACTTAAGCATCAAATAGCGCAGTTCCAAATTATACCATCTTCATTATTCATTAAAGTATCGTGGGCAGAAACTTTTGTTCACCAACTCAGTTATAGAGAGGTTATAACCCATGAATGCCCCATGGGGACCAATGTCAACTGGCTCTCTGTCCCTGTTCAGTATCTGCTTGAATACTGAAAATGGACTCCTTTTGTACATATATATTATCTCAACCAGTGGGAAGAAAATAGGTCCAATGGATGACTTGGTGCTAAGTGTGGCATGGTGTTTGGATATACTCACACTTAGCCCTCAATAGCAAAAGCTATGTGACTTTTGACTGTAACTTACCATCTATCTCATGGCTAACTCCTGACTGACCCTGTCTATGGTTCCCTTTTGTTGCTGTTGCTTCTCTTTCTTCCCTCTGAGCACGATTGTCAGTCATAAATATCTTCCAGCTCATCTCTTGCCTATTTTCTGTTTCCTTGCTTTTGTGCTATGTCTTAATTCCTAAAATATTTGACAATCTCATTCTTTCATGGTCTTTGTCATTGTCATCCAGAACAGAGGCTGCTGTAAGGTAAAGGACCATAAATATTCAGGGATGAAAGGCAGGATGGAGGCATGGATGGATAGATGGGGGAGCAAATGAAAGAATAGATGTATGAATGGTGACTGAAAAGATGAGTGATGGATAATTGATTGAATGAATGAATGAATGAATGAATGAATGAATGATATGTTTTCTGGAAATGAGTGTGAGGTAACTCCAGTCTTAGAAAGAGAAAGAATGTTTGATACAGAAGCACAGTATTTTTGTACACTCATGAGATACAAATAATGGTGGTACTGAAGACCATGCATCAGACACTCTCCTGCTGCCTCAGGTGGAGTCAATCTCCACTTGCCACAAAATCCCTCAGTTGTGTCACCATCACCTCCAGTTTACACACAAATAAAGCAGATCTTGGGCATGGAGAATGAGGGTGAGGGTGACCGTGTCCCATACTACCTAGTACTTATGTTGTAAAGTTTGGGATCGAACCCAGGCTGCCTGCATTCAGACCATACTACCCACTTTCACACTACACAGCCTCCCAAAGGTAAGTCACAACTTCTGGAGTAGTTTAAAAACAAATCAAAGAGAGAAGAATTAGCAAAAGGGGAGGAAGAAGCCAATTCCTCAGTGCGCTGGGCTCCCTGAAATAAAGGCTCCCTGCACCATGAGCTGAGCTGACCCCTGGTGAAATTGAGACGGCTTCAAATAGTTTGCAAGCTAGTTGCTCCCCACTCTTTGGCTCTCAGAAACACAACCACAACCAATTCTTTTTGCCACAGGAACTAGAGGCAGCTCCTGAGTGGCAGGCTTCTAGATGATTTCAAAAGGCCAGCCACACCCTCCAGATGGTACCAACAGCTCTGCATCCACTTGATCCTATAGAGCGCTCTTTCTGTAATTCCCGACCTGCTTCAGCCTGCTCCACGGTATCCACTGTCCCTGAGCCAGTCCCATATGGTGCTACTGGCTGGCTGGTGTCCCATCTTCAAGACAAATAAACCACTGATCATCACATCTGTCCAGTGAGGGTATTGCATAAATGTGGCCACAACAGGAACTATTGACATGAATCCCTTTGTCGTCAGGTGGGGTGAATAGGAAGTAGTCAAAGTGTCCATGAGGATGAATCAGAGAAGACAGGAGATGAAAATGAGAAGAACCTGCCTTCTTGGTCCTCAGCTTCAACTAGGCCAAATGTGGTTTCTGTTGGTCATAACACAGTAAAGTGGGAAGGGCCAGAACAGAAGTTTGTAGTTGATTGAGGCATAGTAATAGTCACTTGTAATCCCAGGACTCTGGCGACTGGGACAGGTAGATTCATAAGTACACAGAGAGACTGATCTCAGAAGGAGAGAAGGAACAAAGGAACGAAGGAAGGAATGAAGGAACAAAGGAAGGAAGGAAGGAAGGGAGGAAGGAAGGAAGGAAGGAAGGAAGGAGGGAGGGAGAGAGAGAGAGAGAAGGAGAGGGGAAGGGACGGGGAGGGAATGGGAGGGAAGGAGAGGGGAGGGTAGTGAAGAGAAGGGAAGGTTGGGCTACTTGAGTTCCCCCAAACTTATATGGGACTTGGTTAATGTTCCCAGTCATTCCAATTCCCTTTTCACATTAAAGTGACCATCACTGAGCTGATGGTTTCCAGGAGAACCTGGGTATAAGGTACTTAACAGATACTTATGGAATTACTACAATAAATTAATACCATGGTTAGTAAATGCCTCGTGATTAAGCTCCTTGCAAATAGCCTGCTGCTACTAGAGTGCATATGAACAAAATTACTTATGACAAAATGTGACATGAAAACAGCAAGACACAAAACTGTAAAGGCGATAGGATTTTCACTGGCTTCTTTCAAAAGCTGAAGGGATGAGGGAAATGACCCAAACACAGACGGAAATGATTACAGCTGCTGTCAGCAGCCTGAGATCATTTTCAATGCACCTTGTTCTTGCTGTTTCTCAATTGTTCTGAAATGTATGTTACTCCCAAAATTTCAAACATGTCCCCATACTATTTTAAAAATAAGCTCCCCCTCAGAAGCAATTGATATTATGATGAATTTTAGCACAGCACCAACTGTAGCTGGATATGAGCCCCACCCCCAAGCAATCAGTAGGAAATATCTACTGGGGGATGAAGAGACAGCTTAGTCTGTAAAAAAAAAAAAAAATGCCTTGCAAGCATGAGTACCTGAGTTCTGTCTCCTGAACCCACACAAAAGTGAACACTGGTAAGATTCCATACAAGCATGAGTTCTATCCCCAGGATTCACGTAAAAAGGCAGGCCTGGTGGTGAACATATATTCTCAGCTCTGGAGAGGTAGAAACAGGAGGATGCCTGGAGTGTGCAAGCCATCAACAGACTATTTCAAAAACCCCATTTCTAAAGAAGAAAAGGTGGATGGCTCCTGCAAAATTATACGCAAGGTTGTCCTCTAACCTGTATGTGCATATGAACCCCACAACTCATGAGCATACACATACACAGAATCGAAAACCAAGCTTGGTACAGACTCATGTGCTTATAATCCCAGTGCTGGTGAAATGGAGACAGACGGATCACCTGGGCCTCACTGAACAGATAATGTCATCTACCTGGTGAGTTCAGACTCCATCTCAAAAACAAAACCAAACCAACAGAAATAAGCTGTTCAGCATCTAAGGAATGGCATGCACATGTATCTGCACACACACACATGCACACACACATATACCTACACACATGCATGTATGCACACACACCTGCACACATACATGTATGCACACACACACATGCACATACACACATGCATATGTGCACACACACACACCTGCATTCATACACATATGCACACACACCTACACACATGCATGTGTGCACACACACACACACGCACGCACGCCTGAGCATGCACACTTGCATAGATTCCCTATCCACCAGTGATAGCAGGGAGACAGAGTCAGCTCTGTCCTACTGCAGAGAGGACTGTGGGGCCGGAGCCAGAGCTGGAAGCTCTAGCCTGAGCTTCTCACACAACTGCAGGCAAACCAGCTCATCCATCAGCATCTAGTTCTCCTCAGTAGAATGAGGATGCTGCCCACAGGGGTCCTACATCACCACTCTCTTGGCAACAATCAAAGCAGCCAGATGGCTCCGAAATGTTCTTGGCAAGGCCAGCATTTGCATACTCTCCACTCCCCAAACATCCCAGCTCCCAGTGTCCAAAGCCAGCACAGAGCAGCCCACTCATCTTCTCCATCCGTCTGCCCTCCTCACTCCTGACCTGATCGGAATGTAAAGTCCTGCCTTTCTAGCCAGTACCCAAGAATTCCACAATATCCACAAAAGCCTGTTCTGAGCCCAAAACAGAATTTTTTGTCCAAACTTCTACCCAGAGTTGGCATGTTCTGTGTTCATGTAGACCTTTCACATGTGGGTCTAAAACGCAGGTACCGTATTGATGCTGAATGAAAAATTTAAAACTAATACTGGTAAGGATGAAGGCAGAAGGGACCCTCTGTGCTATGAATGGAAATGTAAATTAGCCCAGCCACTGTGAACATCCACATGGCTCTTCCTCAGAAAACTAACAGTAGATGTACTGTAAACCCCACTCAGGACACTCCTCAGTACTGATCCCCAACTCCAACCAACACATCACAGAGATCCTTGCATAGCCATGGTTACTGCATAGCACCAGTCACAACGGCTAAGGTACAGAACCAGCTCGGGTGTCCAACCACAGAAACAGATCAGGAAATGTGGCTTATACACGCAATGGGAAGTTCACACTGTAAAGAATGAGGTCATACCATTCGCAGAAAAATGCACCCGGGATCATCATATTTAGTTGATCAAGTTCACAGCAGACAGGTAATTTTCCATTTCTGACATTTGTGAGCCCTGAATTTTTATAGAGACATAAAAAACATAGATTTGCTAATGGCGTATACATAAAGGCAAAATTATCGGGGACACAAAAAGGAGTGGTGGATGAGACGGAGAGAGGAAGGAGACAGGAGGACATGGAGGGAGGGCAGAATACGCCCAAAGTACATTAATAATAATGCATATCAATGGCTTTATGTAACCCTCTATAATCACATTTTCAAATTTTGAAGCGACTATTTTAGTAGCAGAGAAGTTAACGGGAAAAATAACACATAGGAAAAGAAACCGGGCAGAATTTTCAAATCCATCACGTTTTAAGCACACCTTTCTAGAAATTGGATTTTTTTTTCTCCCTTATCTGGAGAAGTGCTGGCTTGTTCCAGTGAGTGGCCAGCTGGCTAAGGTCACAGAGGCGGCTCCAGCTTAGATTTTACCGCTTTAGTCTCTCAGTCTTTTATCACATCGGGGTATCTCAGCTTGAATGCCGACTGGCTCATTGATTGGTGTCAAAATCACATTTTCTATTCCACCCAATGTTCCTTTCCCTCTAACAGTGTCTTCTCTCCGAACCCTGAGGCTGAGCCACCGATCGGGAGAAATCACACATCGGTGGGCTGTGGGTTATCACACAGAGGGCAAGACGATGGCAGGTGAGGAGAACCACACAAGATGAGTGACCTTGGAGGAGTCGTTCAAATCCTCTGAGCCTGCGTCCCTACTGCTGATGCGCAGGCGCTAGACTAACGCAGTGAAGTGTGCCATCAGGAGAGAAGCTGAAGACAGAGCCAGACTCCAAGGAGCTGCACTAAAATCAGGGCCTGATCCTGTCAGCCCTTTCCCTCCGGTCTCCACCTGTGAGCACTGGGTAATACTGGAATCTGGGCTGAAAACTTAGATGATCAGGCTGGAGAGAGGGCTCAGCAGTTAAGAGCAGACACTGCTCTTGCAGGGGATCCAAGTTTGGTTCTCAGGATCCAGTGAGGCTCACAACTTTCAGTAACTCCAACCCCAGGGGGCCTGATGCTTACTTCTGGCCACGATCTTACTTCTGAGCACGATCTCATGCACAACTGGCCTCCCCGCCCCCACTCCTCAGCATCCATATACACAGAGAAATTGAGAATAAAAATAGGGGCCACAGAGAAGGCTCTGCAGTGAAGAGACTTACTGTTCTTTGGTCTTGCAAAGGACCAAACTTTGGCTCTCAGCATATCAGATGGCTCACAACTGTAATCTGAGTTTCAAGGGCTCTAACACTTGTTCTGGTCCCCATGGGTATCTGCATATTTGTGGTACACTTAAACTCATACAGACACACACACACACACAAACACACACACACACAGTAGTAGTAGTGGTAGCAGTAATAGTAGTAAATAATTTCTTTTAAATAAATAGAATAAAATTATTTTTAAAAGCAAGACCATAAGGCAAACAGAGTCAGCAAAATATAGGTCCTTTTTGCTGTTACCTCCAGAGCTTAATTTTTAAATATTTGGTGTTACTCAGTTTTCTATCACTAGCACAAAATAGTTGAAATAATTAATTTACAAAAAAAAAAAGGTTTATTTGAACTCATCATTTGGAAAGTTCCAGTCCATGACTGGTACTAGTCAATTGCTGTTTCAAAGTAACACATCGTGACAGGTATGAACGTCTCATAGTCTTTTTTGCAGGCATGCCCCCAGTGACCTAAGGGACCTCCCACAAACCCTCACCCTTTAATGGTGTCACCGCCTCCCAACAGTGTCACACTGACACCAAGCCTTTACCACATGAACCTTCAGTGAATATTCAAGCTGCTGATGGTTGAACCATCCACCTTTCAATCCCAGTTCTAGTAGAAGCACCATGGGCCGAAACTGAGTCATAGGTCCAGAAAGTCTTACTCTCAGGTCCTACTCAAGAATGAGACCAAACATATAAAATCTACAAGGAACATGATCCTATGAGGATGATAACTTAAAAGAAGCATGGCTTGAGAAAGAGTCCTGCCAGACACAATTGTACAGAAAACCAAAAGTTCCAGTTATGTCTAAGTATCCCCAGAAGAATAAAGAGAATACTTACCTAGTGGGTGTGGCATATGTGGTACAAAGTCACCATGACTGAGTATAATTCAGTGTAATGATTAATCTTTCGCTGTCAACTTGGTAGAACCTAGGATCTCCCAAGAGAATAGCCTCTAGGTGTACTGTGAGGAAGGGTCAAGATCAGTTAACTGAGGTAGAAAGATTCTCCCTGGGTGTGAGCAGCACCATCCTATAGGCTGGGTCCTGGACTTGGGAGAAAGGAGAAAGGGAACTGAACACGAACATTCATCTCTCTCTCTGCTTCCTGACTGTGGACATCATGTGACCAGACAGCCAACTCCCTGCTCTTGTTTCTATGCCTTCTGCTCCACGATGGAATGATCCCCTTGACTGTGAGCCAGACTAAACTGTTCCCTAACATAAGAGTTTTCTGTGATGTCACACCAAAGAGAAAGGTCAGTATGCACTGTCTTGACAGCAGTTATCCATACTGCGTGTCCTAAATGTAGGCAGCTTGAACTTGTTACCCATACCATGACCAAAAGTAACTTTGAGGAAGAACGGTTTTATTTCATCCCACCATCACTGAAGGAAGTCAGGATAGGAGCTCAAGTAAGCTCATGAAGTAGAAACTTCAAGGGACGCTGTTTGCTGGCTCCCTCACAGGTTCGTCCCTAGCTAGCTAGCTTCCTACACTGCTCAGTACCATCTACCCAAGGAGTGTCTCCCACAGTTAGCTAGGCCCAACTACATCAATTAGCAATTAAGACACTCTCTCAGACATGTCCGTAGGCCAGTCTGCTCCAGACAATCCCTCAATTGAGATCCTCCCCTCAGTTGACTCGAGTTTGTGCCAAGCTGACAGTTAAAACTAGGATAAAGAGTGAACACATGAATCCTTTTTCCTCTCCACTTACCCCCCAATACCCTCCACACTGGCAGTCTGCATTCAGTGGGGGCTCTGGAGCTCCCACACTACACTGTCTTGCTTCTCTGTGGAACTTTTTAAGCTGCCTGGGCCAGATCCTAACCCCAGAAACCCTTTCCCTTCTGCCTTTACCAGCGATTACTAGAAAATGGTAGAATTCGAGGGAAGAGAAAAATCATAAAATCAAGCACGTGAGGTAAACAGAGTCCGAAAAACATCAGCTGTTTTTGCAAAATTGGTTCCAGAGCATTTTATAGGCAAAACAAAAAGTTGCAACCCTGCAGTCTGCTGGAGCTTTTGGAAGACTTGGAATTGGAGATACCAATTAAAAAGCAATGGTGGGCCATTATTGATCTTCTGTTAGTTCAGCAGGCTGTTGCTGGAGAAGGAAGAAGTTCACATGCCACACAGAGAGCCTTCTTATCTCTTTTCCAGTAGAGCTCAATTTGACATCTATTCCCCAGGTAGCAACCAGCACCCAGCAGCCTGACAGGCTCAGAGCATGCAGACAAACGGAGCTAAAGCCTTGCTACTGTGGACCTGGTGCTATTCTGGGACCTTATCTTGCATCTTGCTGCCAGAAAGCCTTCCCTTGCACCTCACAAGCAAGGATTATGATCAGAATACTGGTAAGAAATGGGTGGTCAGAAAGTTAATGACATCTAAACGTGTGTGTCCTGAGCTGGAGACATAGTTCAGTGATAAAGAACACTTCCTGCTCTCCCAGGGAACCTGAGTCCAATTCTTAGTATCCATGCCAACCAGCTCACAATAGCTTAGACCTCCAGCTGCAGGGGATCTGACACCCTCTTCTGGCTTCCAAAGGTACCTGCACACATGCAGTATACACCTCCATAGACACAGACACACATGTCTTTTTAAAAATGTACTGGTCTCTCTTCAGCTCCAAATGACTATCGGTATTTATTGTCTTGCTTGTTCCTTGACTGTTTGCATCTATTGTATTACTAGTTACTCAACCTAGAACTGACCTTAACACTTGCATGAAATTAAAATGGTATAAAAGCAAAAAGGAGGAGAAAGGATGGGATAGGGGGTTTATGGGAGGGGATGGGGAAAGGGGATAGCATTTGAAATGTAAATAAATAAAATATCCAATAAAAATGCTGAAGGAAAAAAAAAAGAGTGTTGGTTTCAGAGGATTTGGGTTCAATTTTAAGCTGTTACATGGTAGTTTATAACTTTCTGTAACTCTTACCCCAGAAATTCTGAAGTAGTGTTTATACTTCCTTGAGCACTGCACAGACATGTATGTAGGCAAATCCCCAAACATGTAATAAAATAGATTTTTAAAGATGTGCAGGTCTCACAATGGAGATTCAGCTGAAATGAGAAAGAAAGCCAGAGAGAAGTACCAGTGTCTGGAGGGAAAGCAGCCTCTCACCCTAGTCTGACTAAAGCATCTCACCAGCAAAGAACCACGAGATCCAGCATAGTTAACAACATTTCCTGTGAGGGCTGCTGACAAGGAGACAATATTCCATTCATATAATGATATTTTATCTGAAAGTGGCAATGAGCCAAGCTGAAGGCTTTTATTTATGTGACTTTGGGTGGCCCCGTTCCTCTCCCAGACATTTTCTTGGAAATTCAAAGACAGCTACTAACATTGTTTATTGTGGAGATATCCTAATTTCCTGAATCCCCTGAGCTAAACTGACTTTTGAAACACTCCTCTGGAGCCTCCTAACATCTCATTTAGATTCTTTAGTGACCCACCATAATGGTATGCATGGCTATCATAAGAACAATGAAGTGTGGCTATCAGAGAAGCCCACAGCATGCTTTGGGGTGTATCTTAATTTCTTCCTGGGCGTCTCTTCCTCTTAATCAATGTACTTAAAAATTTACATCAAGGACTCTAGAGATGGCTCAGCAATTAAGAACACTTGCTGCTCATGCAGAAGACCCTGGGTCATTTCCCTGGGCCGACATCTGGTAGTCCCCAATTGGCCATAACTATAGTCCCAAGGGATCTGATGCCTTCATCTACCCTCTGTGGATACCTGCACATAATAAGCAGTACGTACATTTATACTCAGGCACATACACATACACTAACATTTATTTATTTTAAATAAATAAATAAATAAAATCTATTCTAATATCCAATGGTGCTTTATACTGGCTTGCCCTGAAATACATTTTTGCATCAAAGCAAAAAATTCTGGGACTGCATGAATGAAGGTCACTGCAGAGAACTAATGCTCATGTTCCTGTGGTGACATCTTTTTTTTTTTTTTGAGACAAGGACTCATTATACACCCCTGGCTGGCTGGCACTCACTACACAGACCAAGCTGACCTAAAACTCAGAGATGCCTTCCTGCCTCTGCCTCCCAAGATCTACAATTAAAAGGCAGATACTACACCTCAGCTGATATTACTTAATATCCTTTACACAGTTGGTGCAACCAGTGTGTTCTATGAATGTCAAGCATGAAAGGGTTTTGGCAAAAATACTATCATGGGTAACCTTTGCCTTGTATCAAAGTCTATGCAGATCAGTGGCAGAGACCTTGGCAAACACACCTACAACCTAGGGACCAAAGAGCTCCATCCAAACACCTGTCCCAGAAGCTCTTACAACAGATCCACCTTACCTACAGCCTCAGCCATGAACAGAGGATGTCGAAGCTGACAGAGGACGATGATCTCTTTGGTAACATCACACCGCACAGACACCTGCTGCAAAGTCTATCTCTTGGCCTGACAGATTTCCCTGGCTTCCAAGCTTGCTGACTCAGCCAAGCCATTTCCCTAAAGGTCTGGAATAGGCTTTGTGAGAGTGTGTCAGGAAAGCCAAAGAGATGGCTCGGGCAGTGAAGTGCTTGCTCCGGAAGCACAAGGACATAATTTCAGAATTCACATTTCTAAGGAACCAGGGTGCCAATGGTACATTCTTGCAATCCCAACCCTGGAGAGATGTAGATAGATGGATTCCTGGGGCTCTTCAGCCAGCCAGCGTAGCCTAATTGATGAGCACCAGGCCAAGGAGGGACCCTGTCTCAAAAATGGTGAACGGCATACCTGAGGATGACAGCCAATGTTATCTTCTAATCCTTGTAATGCTCAAAATTAACCTGTAAGCCCGACCTGCCCAAAGATCAGGTAACTTCATGGAATTCTGGGAGTTGTAGTTCTTGGAAAATAAGAGTACCTCTTGAGAAAGTATAGTGGCCTATAGGTTAATCTTATAAACTCCTGTAACACGTGTCTTGAGGCCAATCAGTTAGGAAATCCCAGGAAATGGTCTTGACCAAAGTGCATTTTTTGGTCAATATTTTATATTTAATAAAGCCTGCTTCAAATTTGGCCCAACAATGGTGGAAATGTTTTGCTCCAATGAATCTCAGGATTAACACGTCCATACACATGTACTTATCTAAGTACATGTGCATCCTCACCTGTGTGAACAATAGTATATCAGGTGATCCACGAGGCTTAGGGAAATAGAAGAGGTAGGGAATATGGCAAAAGAAAGAGGGAGAGAGACCATGTTCAGCCTGCAGAACAGAAGAGGTCATTTCAAGGTTCCTTTATATTCCTGACAGACAATAGGAAGAACATGATAATATCTGTCAATCACCCACTGAACAACACTTAAAAAAAAAAAAAGACCAGTTCTTCTGTTCGTTAAAAACACACTTGCTCAGTTCAGCTTCAGAACAAAGATGCTGAGAGCTGAAGAGGAATGTTTTTGAAAAGTAAAAACCACAAAAGAGGGCTGACGAGGCGTCCTCAAACTCAAGAACCCAGAGAAAACACCCTTAGCACCAGAAAGAGGGAGAGCGATAAAGATGGGGCTAAGGGGAAGGCAAACTGCAGGTATCATGTCAAATGCCAGCCGCAGCTACAGCGGGAGCTCATCTGCTATTATTACCCATAAACCCCTTTGCTTATTTTGACTGTTTTCTAATTATTGACTCGAGTCACAAACCAAAGGCTTAATCACATCCATTGTTTTCCTGCCAGAGTTTGCAAAGACCTGGGTAGTGAGACAAAACCCACCTTCCTAGAAATTCATAGCATCCTGCACACCAAGGGGCTTACCCTCTCTTTCACCCAGGAAAACACTGAGAACTATCTGGGATTGCACTATTTGGACAAAGGGAAGAAAAATAAATTACATATTCCCTGGGTGAAGTGGGGCTGTGTGGTTAGAGAAGGAATAATTTTAGGTGCTCACAGAGGCCAGAAGAGGGTGGTTGGATCCCTTAATGCTGGACCCACAGGCACTCCTCAGCCACTGAGATGGGTGTTCGAGTCTGAACTCTGGTCCTCTGAAAACCAGTCAGTGCTTTTAACCACTGCACAAGGTTCCCCAGCCACAGAAAGGAATAATTTTCACAGTGCGTTTACAGATGAGTTGGTGACAACTGGCAGGAAAGAGAAGCTGTTGTTCAGTTTTCCGCCCAATGGAACATGAAACAAAGCATGCCAAGGCTGTTAGGCACTTTCCCCTGGCAGGTCCGTGTATTTAGTAAGCATTTCTTGGATGGATAAATATCAAAAGATGGGAACAAGGGAAGCCAAGAGATACGCTGTGCCATTGAATGTCAGGAGAGGCGGTGCCCGGCTAAGTAAATATAAGATGTCAGTGCATTTCACAAACTCCTGAGTCAGCCCCCAGCAACCTTCAATCTCATTTCACCCACGAGACATGTGTTCACGTACAGAAGGCCTCTTGAACTCTAAGCGAAGACTCTCAGAGCTTCCCGGAAAGCCTTCCTAGCTTTTGCTTAGCCATCTCTCCAGCCCTAAGGTGGCTCAGCAGTTAAGAGCCCTTACAGCTGTTACAAAGGCCCTGAGTTCAGGTCCCAGCACCTCACAGTAAGCAGTTCACAAGTGCTTAAAACTCCAGTTCCAGGGTATTGAACACCCTTTCTAGCTTCCAAAGAGACCTGTACACAGATGTACATACCCACTTCCAGACAGACACACAGACACTCAAAAATATTGTTTTTTTTCTTATTAAAGGAAAAATCAAAAAGATCCACAGTATGCAAAGCTGATCATCACCTCACAGGCTAGCCTCTAACTCCCTGTGTAGCCAAGGATGACCCTGATCTTTTGATCCTCCTGCCTCTAACTCTGGAGTACTTAGATTACAGACATTCACTGCCACACCTAGTTTATAGGGCCCTGTGAGGAGCCTGGGGCTTCTGGAATACTAGTCAAACACTCTGCCAACCAAGCCCCAGTGCTGCTCTTCCCCTGTCCTTGATAAGTGCTCCTTGAAGAGTCCACCCACAAGTCTACACCCATCAACAGACAACAGGCACACTGAAATTTTTTGGAATCTTTTGCTTTGCTTGTTTCATGGATCTGAAACTCCTTTATCATGATTCTTATACTCTCCTGGTGAAGCTCTGCCTTGTCCTTCTCCCTACATCTGCCTAGAAGCAACCTTCCGATTCTCAACAAATCTTAACCACACCCTTCCCAGCTCCAGGATGTCACCAAAGCCTTTCAGGTGGTAGTCTGTCTTCCTGTAGCAAAGGATAGTCTCAGCTCTTACCTGCTGTCAGGCTGTGCAGTGTGAATGATGTTTTGCAAATAGGGATAGGACAAAAGGCAGTAAAGGCTTGACAGCTGTGTAAAAACACAAGATAGACTCTTTTCACTGGTTTCTAATGATTTCCCCAAGTGAATTATTTAATTGTATCAATAAGGTTTCATTGTGTGTACATACCACATTTCCTGCATTTTTAATTTTACACTCATTTGAAGGTTGATTTTATTCTTAAATATACACATGTACTTTTGTGTATAAGTATGTACATATGAATGCAAGGTGCCCAAGGCTGTCAGAGAGGGGTATTGGGAGTTATAAGCAGCTGTGAGGGTCCTAAGGCAGGTGCTGAGAACCGATCTTGGCTCCTCTGCATGCACAATACCTACTCTTAACTGCTAACCTATCTCATTTGTTTATGGACAGGGTCTCATGGACCCAGCTTGGCCTTTTACAGAGTGACCTTGAAGTTTTAGCTCTTTTAACTTCAAATCCTGAGTGCTTGGGTCATGGGTCTGCACCACTACAGCTAGCATCTGTGCTTGGGATTGAACCCAGGGTGTCAGGCACAACAGTCAAGCTATCTACTAGCTGAGAAATGCATTGATTCCTTTTAAATAGTGAACATGCTCCAAGTCCTCACCATCTCAGTCTGTTACAATGCAGAATGAAGCCTCATCATGACTTTTATGAGAAACAAAACACAATCCAACTGTAGCAAAGACGTATCTAACAAGGCAAGGTGCTCTCCTCTCAAAAAGAGCTTAGAAAGAAACCAGAACAATAATGTAGAAGAGGAACTGAAAGACCTGGATTCAAGACTGTGATGTAGGCCAGTTGGATACCCACAGAAACACTGGAGCCAGAGAACAGTCACCAGCCACTGGACCACAAACACCAGGTCACATAGCTGGAAGAGAAACTGCAAAACTGAAATCAGGGAAGAGGAAGGGAGAGCATCTATATACAAGGAGAAGCTCATTCAGAGGAGCAAGTGCTTCTGGACATGAAGGTGGAATGGGCTTTAGCACTGACTCTGGCCAGGGACCCTAAGGTGTTGCATCTGTTCTTAGAGGATACGCTTTGCTTGATATTCCAGAGTTTGATGTAGAAACTGGCAGCAATGGAGTAGACAGCAGGTTTGTAAGAAATATGGATGGAAGATAATCAGTAAAATGCTTTCCATGCAAGCATGAGGATCTGTATTCTATGCCCAGAACCCCATGAGAAAAAACAATGGTGCCGGGTGGTGGTGGTACACACCTTTAATCCCAGCACTTGGGAGGCAGAGGCAGGCAGATTTCTGAGTTCGAGGCCAGCCTGGTCTACAGAGTGAGTTCCAGGACAACCAGGGCTACACAGAGAAACCCTGTCGCGAAAAACCAAAAAAAAAAAAAAAAAAGAAGAAGAAGAAGAAAAAAAGAAAAAGAAAAAGAAAAAACAATGGGCAGTGAGCATAGTAGTATAGTAGTTCAAGCTTTAAATCCCAGAAAACAAAACACACACACACAAAAAAAAATAAATAAATATGCAATCTTAAAGTATTTTGTTATGTCTAATTTGTGTGTGTGTGTGTGTGCGTGTGTGTTATGTATGTAGATTAGTATGTGCATGTGAGTATGGGTACCCATGAAGGTCAGAATAGATTGTTCAATCCCCTAAAGCTGGAGTTACAAGCAATTTTAAGCTGCCCAATGTGGTGTTTGGAACTGAACTTTCATCTTTCTCAAGAGCAGCAAGTTTTTTACCTGCTACACTGTCTTTACAGCTCCACAAAAAATGGGACTGCATTAAGATCTTAAAAACTAACGTTAAAAAGAAATGTAATCAAAGGTAAAAAGAAGAAGTTCATGTTTGAGAAAAAAGCCAATCTCACAAAAGTGGAAGGAAGTCTGCAGCAGATGAAAGCCAAGTATTCGAGTCTAGAAGGTACCAACTTCAACAGCATGGAGAACGCTCCAGTTCCAAACCAAGGGCAACTTGTGATGGCTCCAGAGACTGGTGCTCATGTAAAGAAATTCAGTCTGGACATAGCTAGAGAGGATGAAGCAGGAGATTCATGAATTCAAGGCCACTAGGTGCAAAGACCTGGTTACCACTACTTTACTAGGAGTAACCACACTCGGGAAGTCTACACAAAGTCCAATTTTACCTCATGATCCCCAGGGTTCCAACCCCAGTAGACACACTGGGAGGCAAATGACACCTTGACAGAGACCAAGATGGAAGACAGCCAGGAGTAGCAGCTGTGAAGAGCTGGAGAGATGGAAAGTGTCAAGGGAAGAATGTTAGCACCCCAAAGTTTGGAAATCACAGTACAGAGGCACACGAAAGTGGGAGCAGATACTAGTTATTTTTATCCCTGACATGAGAAAACAGCTGAGCAAAAACAAGTTAAGAAAGAAAGATGACTTTGCTCCTTTTTATTATGGGAACATAGTCAGTCTTGGTGGGGAAGAAATGGTGGCAGCAATATGAGGTAGTGGATCACACTGCATTCACAGACAGGAAGCAAAGAGAGGTGAGGAAGAGATAGGGAAGGAGGAAGAAAGGGAAGAAGGGAGGGAGGAAGGGAGGAAAGGAGGAGAGGAGGGAGAGAGAGAGAGAGAGAGAGAGAGAGTGTGTGTGTGTGTGTGAGAGAGAGAGAGAGAGAGAGAGAGAGAGAGAGAGAGAGAGAGAGAGAGAGAGAGAGAGAGATTAATTCTGATGCTTACCAACCCTGGACCCACTCCATAGAATGGTACCTCCCATTTTCAGGATGTGTCTTCCCACCTCTATGAGCCCAGTCTAGAAAGCTCCTCATACACATGCCCAGAGATTTGTCTAAGTGCTTCCGGACCCCGTCAAGTTGGGCTGTACCAAGGGAGCATCAATCCTCTAGAGGAGGCTCCTCTTGACCAATGAACTTCACATCTCATCAGCACAGGGTTCTGCCCTTAGCCAAGATCTACTGCAAATACCAACACTGACTGACATTTTGTTTTTACCATAATGTGTTTCTAGGCGTCAGATAATCTTTCTTCATAGGGACAGTGTTATATTACAGTTACATTTCAAGGTTGTTCTCGAAGAACAAATTAGTGAAAAATAAATCACAGGTATGCCCAACAATTTGTCACAAAGACAGAGACAAAATAGTAAATCTCTGTGTACAATTTAAAAGCCTCATAAAACTATGAAGAGAAAGACCAGGAATGCAGACATAATGTCCTATGAACATCACTTAGAAAGGACTCCATATGTCAAGGTTGGATCTATCATGCCATAAAATTTGACCTGAAATAAATAAGCTGACTCAAATGCATGTATTAGTTAAATTTTTGATTAGTGAATCATTTTGTTTGCCTTGTTGAAATCAGTATGGATTTAAAGGAATGATCTAAAAGCCTCAAAACAAAGAAAAATTTAATCCTAGCACTCCTCCTGGAAGCTCTTGAGCCAGGACTACACGGCTGTCAGCAGATACAAACCTTCTATTAAGCAAAACAGAAGGAAAGAAGTAACTCCTGAAAGTTGTCCTCTGACTTTCACATGTGCACCATGGCATGTGCATGCACTCCTCCAACACACAACAACAACAACAATAATACAATTTTAATTAAAAACAAATAGATAAGTAAAGTACTCCATTCTGTCACCCAGCTATACCACTGTTCCAAGATATAACAAGGACACATGCTCCACTATGTTCATAGCAGCCTTATTTACAATAGCCAGAAGCTGGAAAGAACCCAGATGTCCTTCAACAGAGGAATGGATACAGAAAATGTACGTTTACACAATGGAGTACTACTCAGCTATAAAACACAATGACTTCATGAAATTCTTAGGCAAATGGATGGAACTAGAAAATATCATCCCGAGTGAGGTAACCCAGTTGCAAAAGAACAGATATGATATGCACTCACTGTTAAGTGGATATTAGCCCAAAAGCTCGGAGTACCCAAGATACAATTCGCAGATCATGTGAAGCTCAAGAAGATGGAAGACCAATGTGTGGATGCTTCAATCCTTCTTGAAGAGGGAATAAAATACTCATGGAAGGAAATACAGAAACAAATTGTGGAGCAGAGACTGAAGAAAAGGCCATCCAAGACTGCCCCACCTGGTGATTCAACCCAAATACAGACATCAAACCCAGACACTATTGCAGATGCCAAGATATGCTTGCTGACAGGAACGTGACATAGCTATCTCCTGAGAAAGTCTCCCAGAGCCTGACAAATACAGAGGCAGATGCTTGCAGCCAACCACTGGACTGAGCATGAGGTCCCCAATGGAGGAATTAGAGAAAGGACTGAAGGAGAGCTAAAGGGGTTTGCAACTCCATAGGAAAAACAATATCAACCAACCAGATCCCACCCCACCCCTGGAGCTCCCAGGGACTAAACCACCAACCAAAGAGTACACATGAAGTGACTCATAGCTCCAGGCCCATATGTAGCAGAGGACGGTCTTGTTGGGCATGAATGGCAGGAGAGGACCTTGGTCCTGTAAAGGCTCAGTGCCCCAGTGTAGGGGAATGCTAGGGCAGGGAGGCAAGAGTGGGTGGATGGGTGGGTGGGTGGGTGGGGAAGCACCCTCATAGAAGCAGGGAGAGGGTATATGAGGTTTCCAAAGGGGAAACTGGAAAAGGGAATAACATTTGAAATGTAAATAAATAAAATATCCATTAAAATTAAATAAAAAATAAAAAAGACAATATTTAAGCAAAAATACTTCTATAATTTATTATTTTAATTGGAAGTAGACTCTTGTGTTAATAAGTTAAAATTGCTATAGTTTGAAGACAAATTTGTTTTGTTTTGTTTTGTTTTGACCAAAATTCATGTTAGTGTTTGTGCTTGATCCTCAGTATGGCACTGATGAGAAGTTTTGGGAGTTTGAGAGGTGAGTGGGCCAATAAGAAAGAGTAATGCTTTTATTCTTTCTCTTTGTCTTTCTCTTTGTGTGTGTGTGTGTGTGTGTGTGTGTGTGTGTACATGTATATGTGGAAACCACGAGACAATTTCATCATTTCTCAGGAGCAGTCCACCTTGTGCTGTTTCTGAGGTTTTGGTTTTCATTTTGATTTTTTTGTCCCTCTATGTCATCTTTACTGTCCTGGAACTCTATATAGACAAGTCAAGACTAGTCTTGAATTCACTGTGCTCCAACTATCTCTGCCTCCTGAGAGCTGGGATTAAAGGTATATGCTACCATGTCTGGGTCCACTTCATCTTATGAGACAGCATTTCTCACTGGGCTATAGCCCATCATATAGACTAGGCTCCCTGGACAGTGAGCCACAGAAATTGCCCAGCCTCCACCTGCCCAGTGCTGTGATTAAAGATGTATGTGACCATGCCAGATTTTTCATTTGGGCTCTGGAAATGGAACCCTGGTCCTCAGGCTTGCAAAGCAAGCACCCTATAAACAGAGCCTTCTTCCCAGAACAATGTTAGTGTTTTTCTTTTGAGAGCGAGCCTGCACTAGCCATAGCCTTGACTGGTTACCGTGAAGGAGGTTCCCACAAAGCTAATCTAGGTGTCCTATGGCTCACCTACGAGCTTCTCTTCCACACAACCTATTTTCTCTTCCATTTTCTCTGCCATGTTCAGATTCACCTTAGGATTCTCCAGATGGAAATTTCTGGAACTCAAATACCCTGTCTCTCTTCTTTTATGCATAAGTTATCAATCCTTTTGGTGTTCTAGCATATAAAGAAAACATTAACAACTGAGAAAGCAAATAGCAATAAAAATTGGTTATGTTATAAAATGAGTGAATATAGAGTGATTCTAAGTCATATTTTATAATTTAAAAAATTGAGGGGTAGGTAGAGCTAGGGAGACCCTTTTGCTAGTAAAGTGCTTCTCACACAAGCATGAAGACTTGAAATCCCCAGAACATATGGAAAAAGCTAAACATAAGGACACATACCTGTAACTCAGCACTCTGCAGTTAGAGACAATGGGACCCTGGGGGCTCACTGACCAGACAACTGAGCTAACTGGTAAGGCCAGGTTCACTGAAAATCCTCAAGAAATAGGGTAGAAAGTGATCAAAAAAGATAGATGATGTGAATTAATAGTTTCCACATGCATGCACACATATACACACACACATACACTCATACAAACACACATACACAAACATACACACATACATACATATGTACATACATACATACATACACACACACACATACACACACACACATAGACGCACAGGCACAAACATAGATACACATATATAAATCCACAAAATATTGAGATATTGCTGCCCAATTTTAATAAAGTCTACAGGGGGACAGGAGAGGTGGAGTCAATTGACAGAGCCATGCGCTGTGTGTAAGTTACTTGATTTTCAGTACAGAGCACACTTGGGGATGTGTCACTTGTTCCCAGACTTTCTTTAATCAAGACTGACTCAATATTTGTCAGCTAGAACCTCTCCAGGGTCCTCAATTTAGTCTTACTTGAAAGTACCCACTGATATTCCTTCAGCAGTGCTGAAGGAAGCAAGAGATACCTCCTTCCCAGTAGGCTTGGCTGATAGGTCTGGGCATTTGATCAATGGTGAGCTTTGAAATAGATACCAGGCCATTAGCACAAGGTTTTCAAAAGTAAACTACCCTCTCTCTAAATTCCACAGGATAGCATGAGGCAGCCTCAGCAGACAGATGAAGGCAGAAGTCTAATTAGACTACAACTGCATCTTAACTTCATAGACAAGTAATTTATAGAATCCAGCCATTGGCTGGGGAGATAAGGAACTAGTTCAATAGGGTAGGAGACTCTAACTTGAAGTCAATACAAGAATACAAATGGTGGCCACATAAATATTTAAAAGTTACAAGTCATCCCAATGAATTGTGCAGTGGAATATGGTTTATCTTCCTTTCCCTGACATAATGACAGACTTAAAATATATTCAGAACTGGAGGTATAACTCAGAGGCTGTGTGCTTGTCTAGCATGCACAAGGCCTTGGGTTTGACTGAGCACTAAAATAAACAAATAAATTTGAAGTTATGATTTATAGATCACTGAAAATTGCAAAATTCCAAATTTCTCCATCATTGTACCCATGGGGCAGTTTTGTTAACAGCCCACAAGTGTGGAATGAAAGATGTAGATTTTGTTATGACATACTCTTCATGAAAGTTGTTTTCCTTGCCTCCATTGATACCATTGCTAATGATATAAAGTGTGACTCTATTCATTGTATAAAGCATGTTGCATAGTTAAAATTTTATCCTTTAGGCTAATTTAAATTATGAATTCAACCATACATCTATAATTACTCATAAGTTACAAAACCTAAATTTAAATAAACATAAAATCATTGAATTTCCTGAGAAAATATTAATTATATTTCATATCAGATCTTGAATTCAAGGTAATTTAAGTAAAGCTTGTTTTTTCTTTTCATTTTTAATTGAAATTAAATCTTGTTAAATGGTTTGTTAAATGAGACTATTCTTAATTGCCGTAATGTTATCTAACATGATCTATTATCAATGTAAAGACTCAAGATCATCCAGTATGAAATGTTTCATATTGGAAGCTATTCCTTATCCATCGCATGCAGTTGATGAGAACCCACAAAAATGAGTTAGAACAAAAGAGAAGTGAGACATGCACTTTTCATTCTGGGAGACCACATTTTCTCAAACAAGAAGCCATTCAGCCTGTGCATGTGGAGAGGAAGACTTTGTCTTTTCCTGAACAGATGTCTGTTTGCCACAGGTAGAACACCTCACCAGACCAAGTAAATGGTTCTATCCAAGTCCAGGTTGGTATGCCAAAGAGTTTATTGAAGTCAGAAAACCAGGTCAAAGCTGGCTTCAAGAGCAGCTGTATCATCAAACAACCCTGTCAAAAAGCTTTATCACAAGAGCTTGAAGCACAATTTGTAGGCAGCTCCACCACAGAATCCCCAGCAACATTACTACTTATGTAACTCTGGGGAAAGGCCTTGTGAATCTTGTGACTTTCCCAACTTCCTGAGCCTGTAAATTTTGTGAATTTCCTTAGCCTTTCAGGTTTCCTTGAGGTTTAGCCTTATAAGCCTCCCTCTTTCCTCTAGGAGGGACTGTTTCAGTTCAGAGGCAACAACTGTACAACACAACCGAAGAGATCCAGAAGCAATTTTCTGGAAGCTGAGCAATGTGATTGCGGTCAACAAATAGGTCTCTACATAAATAGGTATCTACATAGGCACGGTGAGCCAGAACAAGGAAAGAAGCATCCATGAGCACATTCTCTCTCTCTCTCTCTCTCTCTCTCTCTCTCTCTCTCTCTCTCTCTGTGTGTGTGTGTGTGTGTGTGCATGTGCGTGTGCGTTTTCGTGTGTTCCAAAAGCACAGTGGGGATACCCTCCTGTTTATATAGCATTCCACAGGTATGACCCTGTACGCCCTGTGTCACTTAGGTAGGGAGTCAGAGCTGGACCCTGGGATTACAAATATCTTCATGATTTCTTTTCAACCCCATCATTGCCACTCTTGGATGCAACTTTCCCATCCTTACGTTCACATTTTCTACTTCTAAAGCCACACATTTTTCTGCTTTTCAGCTGAACAGTCTCATCATCTGTCCTACAGGGAAGGAAAACGTATTTGGGTGGGACTTACTGAGAGAGTAATTTTGTCTTCAATGTGAGATTTCTTAGTAATTTTCCAGGGCAATTGTGACTATATAGGCTTTGTGATTTTACACAGACTTTAGAGCCTTGTCCCCAAATAAGAAGCTGGCATGATGTGAATTGAAGCGAAATTGTCTCAAGCAGTAGGTGCAATTCCTGGGATGAATCAAAACCCATGGTAAGATGTCTCTTGGCAAGCCTGGATCATGGAATATTAAGGGACAGAAAACCTTCTTTCTATTAACACCATCAGATCAGTTTAATCGTGTGTAAAGTTAAATTAGTTAACAAGTCGCTATCTTGCACAGTAGCTGCATTGAAGAATTAGAAACTCAGTGTTAACAGAAGAAAGGAAGAGTAGAAAGGAGCTAGTTCGGATACTCATCGGTTACTCCATTCCTTAGGGCCTTTCCTGCAGCCCTTCCATAGCCAATGCCAATGTTCAACATCAATTCTTGTGTTTAATCTAATCATTACATGGGTTGTTAGAGACAGAGTTTTAGACCTGGCAGTCTTTAAAGCCAGGCTTAGCCTCCTGTCCTCATGAAGACTTTCATAATCCCAGAGTCCAGCTAAGACTCCTTACCTAAGTGACAAAGGGTCATACAAGGTAATACATGTAGGATGTTGTGTAAGCTAGATGGTCCTCCCCCCCACACACTGTGCTTTGGGAACACACACACATACACACACACACAGGCAAGTAACAGTAAAATGTAGAGAAAGATTTATTCATTGTGGCTATGTGGGGAAAGAAGGAAAGATGTCCAGTGATCCCACCTTAAGTTCGTCTTCTGAATCCTGACATAAGATTTAGGTTTAAAGAGAGGCAACATAACCAAGCAGTGCTGGTCAAGCTGTGGTCCTGCCCATCACTGACTCATCATTGTCTGGGCTCCAGTATGACCTTGTGACATCTCTTCTGAGACACAAGCTCTCCCTCTGGTGCTACCAGGTTTCAGCCTTTTTTTTCCCAGCTTGAGATTTCTGGGAAAATTCTGATTTCTTGGGGCCCACAGTTTCAATAGTCTGATAGCCAAAGCCAGAAGCATAAGTGTCTCCTTAGAATATCTTTGCTCCTACAGGGGTGTTTACGATGTTAGTTTGTGAAGGGCAAGTTTCCCAGGCTTGAAGGCCATTCAAAGTCTTAGTCTCTGGTCATTCTCAGTTCTTGCCATTGTGGGTAGGCATTGAGTAAATATTTGATATCTGTTATCTGGGAAAATGATGTGCATGCACAAAAAAAAGTCTGCAAGGTAAATCCTGTTTTTAAATCAAGAATTTATAAACTCACTTTTGAAGTGTAGCTTGTTTGTAAGTAGAGGACTGCCTGACCTGATGAAGGTCACTCACAAAACTTGTGTTCTGTCAGCGGTTGCATGAATATATTTTCTGCTTAGTTTTTGTCAAGTTGACATAAGCTAGGGTCATGTGGACAGGGAGACCCCAATCAACAGAGTTCCCTGTAGGTGAACCTGTGGGGCATCACCTTGATTAATGATTGCTGTGGGAGAGTCTAGCTTACATGGGTGGTGCCATCGCTGAGCAGGTGGTCCAGGATGGATTAGGAAAGCACACTAAGCAAGCTATGGGGAGCAAGCCAGTAATTGATGTTCCTGCTTCCCTTCCTGCCTCCAGGTTTCTGCTTCAGTTCCTGCCCTGACTACCTTTCATGATGATAAACTGTGAGATGTAAGCCCTTTCCTCCCCAGGTCACTTTTGGCCGTGATGTTTTATCAAAGCAATAAAAAGCCAACTAGGACAATATGTACCATACTTTCAGTTCTGGAAGCTTCCAGGAAGCACATGAAAAGAACACATGTTGAATTTCATTTGGTCTAACGGCAGACAAAAATAAAACAACACTGGATGTTCCATCACACACCTTTGATACCAGCACTCAGGAGAGGCAGGAGGATCTCTGAATTTGGGGCCAGACTGGTCTACACAACAAGTTCTAAGCAAGACAAGATTGCATAATGAGACCTTGTCTCAAAAATAAATGAAATAAAAACGAACAATAAGGACTACAAATAAGTTTTGAGGGAGGAAGAGCGATTAGGGCGAAAAGGCTGATGCCCAAAGCCCCTATCATAATAAGTACCTTGATTCTGAAGAAATGGCAGCCCAACATAAAAGGGGAAGACTAGGCTTTTCCTCCTTCTTCCACTGATGGTGTCTGCAGGCACTTGAAGATGACGCCACCAAGTTCCTGGAGTTTTAACTTAAACAATGATTTCTATAGGCTACAATCATTCTTATAGATTGAATGTGAAATATCCACATCACCACCACCACCCCAACAACCCCCCTCCACCAGGCTCATGTGTTTGAACTCTTGGTAAAACTGTTGGTGGCGCTGTTCGGGAAGGTTGTAGCATATTTATGATGTGGAGCCACACTAGAGGAGGTGGGTTGACTTCCTCTTCACTCCCTGCTTCTGGACTGCTATGCAAGATCACCCGCAAGCCACCTGCTCCTGGCAATATTCCTTCCTTCCTCCGTACAGTCCACCAGTGAGTCAAAATAAGCCCTTCTTTCCTTAAATTGTTTCTACCAAGTATTTTATCATGGCAACCAGTGGAGTAACTAAGATACACCTTATCCTCAGAAATACAAGGAAATAGAAGAGGGTGTCTTTGGGGGTGGGAGGGCAAAGAAGAGTAGGCCTGCTGGAAATGCAAGTCTCAAGGATGCGAGTTCCCCTGCCTGCTGAAATCTGCCTTTTAGAGTAGTGTATTGCTCGTGTCCACCTGATGCCTGATGCCAGTGAGCCATGATATCCTCCATGGAATTGCTTCTAGTGACAACTCTCATCCTAGTTTCGATTGGCTGTTGTAACTTTAACAAAAAGCTTCTGGTCAGTGCCTGTACTAGTGGCAGTCCTGTAACAATGTACCATGCCCCACTCCACAGCTCTGCCAGTCTCCCAAGAGGCCAGCTCTAACCCAACACACACACATAAGACATCCTCATGGCCCCCAATACCCCTGCCTGCGGGGACCCTAACAAGCCTAGCAGCTGTGGGTGTTCCCCGGATCAGAGCTCCATCTTCCTTCTAGTCCATGCCTGCACCAGTGGCAGTCACAGAGCAGCACACCTTGCCACACCCCATAGCTCTACCTTCCTCCCAAGAGCCAGGCTCTAACCCGACACACATAGCAGTTCCAATCAGCACACCACGCTTCAGCCCACAGCTCTGCCTGACTCCCAGGAGGCCTGCTCAAACCCAAGGCACACTGTTTCACCTGCCAGCTGAGAGGCCTACTCCAATATGGAACTCTCAGGCAAATCAACTAGATGGCAAAAAGGCAAACACAAGAACATAACCAACTGAAGCCAATACAATATGGCAGCATCAGCACCCAGCTTTCCTCCTACTTCAATCCCTGGATATCCTAACACACCTAAAGAGCAAGACTGTAACCTTAAATTCCATCTTCGTGATGATGATAGAGGCCTTTAAAGAGGATATAAATATTCCTTAAAGAAATAAAGGAAAACGCAATCAAATAAGTAAAAGCCCTAAATGAGGAAACAAATAAGTCCCTCAAAGAAATACAGGAAAGTACAATCAAACAGGCAAAGGAAATGAATAAAACAGTCCAAGACCTAAAAATGGAAACAGAAGCAATAAAGAAAACACAAATGGAGGCAACCATGGAGATGAAAAGGGGAACAGGAAGCACCATCACCAACAGAATACAAGAGATGAAAGAGAGAATCTCAGACATACAAGATACCGTAGAAGGAATGGATACATCGATAAAAGAAAATGCCAAATGTAAAACGTCCCTAACCCAAAACATCTGGGGAACTGGGGACACAATGAAAAGACCAAACCTAAGATTAATAGGAATAGAAGACGTGAAGATTCCCAGATCAAAGAACCAGAAAACATTTTCAATAAAATCAAAGAAAACTTCCTTAGCCTAAAGGAAGGGATAGCTATAAGTGAACAAGAAGCATACAGAACACCAAATGGATTAAACCAGAAATGAAGATCCTCTCGTCACATAATAACCAAAACACTAAATGTATAGAGCAAAGAACGAATATTAAAATCTGCAAAGATAAAAGTCCAAGTAACATACAAAGGCAGACCTATCACAATTACACCTGACTTCTCCACAGAGACTCTAAAAGACCGAAGATCTTGCAGATGTTTTGCAAACTGTGAGACCGCAGATGTCAGCCCAGACTACTATACCCAGCAAAACTTTCAATCACCATAGATGGAGAAAGATATTCCATGAGAAAACCAAATTTAAACAAAATCCTTCTAGGGTCCTGAGCCTAGCTCTGCCTCAGATTTGCACGGATGTACTTGCCTAACTCAAAACAGTAAACAAAGAAAGAGAACTTTGAGAGCAACCTTGAGTTCATAGTTTTATCTTAGAAAAATCCTGAGTGGAGGCAAGGTTACTGCTATATGGTGTCTGTAACTTTGTTTGTTTCTCTTAACCCTTGATAGGAAAGACAGTTCATCTCGTTCCCTTACCAGTAGATGCCTGTCAGTATCTGGGCAGTGAAAGGGCTGGTGTTTAAGTACAAAACAGGACCTAAATTCTAACACCAGGGACTTACAAAGACTGTCCTGGTTCTGTGGAGAAGGTTCTGTGTGGTGACTTGCCCAGCACAAGGGCATTCTGAGCTGTTTCTTGGAACTAGGACTTAGTTTCTACAGTCACCTGCTTTCTACAAACCTTCCTGGTGGTTGTCCTGTAGTCCCCAAATGACAGGGCAGGATAGGGATAAGTAGGGACTGAGTTTAGGAGCATTGCACAAATTCTAGCCATGTGTGATGGTTTGTATATGATTAGCCCAGGAGGTGGCACTATGAAGTGGTGTGGCCTTGTTGTAGTAGGTGTGTCACTGTGGGTGTGGACTTAAGACCTTCACCCTAGCTGCCTAGAAGCCAATATTCTGCTAGCAGCCTTCAGATGAAGATGTGGAACTGTCAGCTCCTCCTGTGCTATGCCTGCCTGGACACTGCCATGCTCCCACTTTGATGATAATGGACTAGACTTCTGAACCTGTAAGCCAGCCCTAATTAAATGTTGTCCTTATAAGAGTTACCTTGATCATGGTGTCTGTTCACAGCAGTAAAACCCTAAGACACCATGCATCTAGAACTTAATTCATTTGGAAAGAACCTTGCAGAGTAACTTGGTATAGTTTGAGCTGCCTAGGGGTTCTTTAAAACATTAACAAGGGTCTGCTAATGTAGCTCAGACTGCTATGTTGCCTGCCCATCATGCCTGAAACTCTCAGTCTCATTTCCAACATTATAGGGAGTAGGGGTACCCACCTGTAATCCCAGCAGTTGTGTGAAGGCATGAGGATCAGAAATTTAGGATTATTCTCAGCTACAGAGTGAATCCCAGGCTACCCGGAACCATGGAAACCTTGTGTATGTATAAGGGTAGGGGTGACAGGGGAGAAGGGGTGGATAGTGCTGACAAAATCATTCCTGGCTACCACTCGCCAGCTCCTAAACTACAACGTTGGGAAACCTAGTCATTGATTCAAGGAAACAAATAAACATTGCAGATTGTGTGTGATTCTTTTAAAATCATCCCTCTCTTCAAAGCCATCAAAACCTGTATTGGAACGGCGCCACTTCAGGAATGAGCACTCACAGAACCATCTGGAGAGAATTAAAGTGCTTCTGTGAGAACTGCCCTTTCTCTCAAACACATTCCATCAGGATGGTCCTCCGGCTTCTGTTCTACTTCTAAGTGACAGCATTTTGCTATAGGAAAAGATGAGCAGGGTCCTATCCAGAGGCATCTCATTTTCTTGTAACAAAAGTCCCACCCTTGTCAAGCGTAGCCTTGTCTGAGCCACTTGCAAAGGACAACTCTATATTTTCCACAGAGCTGTTAAGCAATCTGTCCTTCAATGCCTTTGCTAAGGGCCTCTTGGCACATCGCCTTGGTGATGTCTGAAAGGCCATTTCTCTACCAATAACACTATTATTTTGAGCTGTACATTAGCTTGTCATCTAGGTACCATTACTCCCCCTCCCCCTTGCCCCCAAAAAAACAATTTTTAAAAAATTAGCCACTCACCTTTGGTTTTCTTTTCCTTGCTTGTTTTTTAAATAAATAATGGGCTTGACTACACGCAGGTTTAGCCATTTATTTAGATGTGATGTTCTTCTTACAAACAGCCAAGTGGAGTCTAACTAGAAATCATGTTTGTACCTGGCCTCTTGAGTTATTTATGTTGGAAAATGGCAAACTGGATCACAAGGGAATATTCATATGAATGTTATTATAAATGGCAGCAGGGCCCTAGCTTTAGCATTTCAGCACTGGAACTAATCTCAGACATGCCACGTGTCAAAAGAATTAAACACGTTCTTGTCAAGCGCTAAGTATTAATGAGCTGCCGCGGTGGAGCATGGGGAACTCCTGCCCGTGCAGTAGGCAAATGAGCACTGGCTGCCTGGGTAGCCTGCCCCAGTGCTAAGATGCCTGGTCCTCAGGGTGTGGCAGAGGCCAGGGGAATGACAGAATGGTGACTCAGAACTGGGCATGCCTTCCAGAAATGTGGATTCTATACTGAGGCTTATGACTCCCGTGAGATTTTTGTTTTGTTTTCTGACCGTGTGTGTGTGTGTGTGTGTGTGTGTGTGTGTGTGTGTGTGTGTGTGTGTGTATACACATGGACATGGAAGCTACAGGTCAACTTTATGTGTGGCTCCTCTGTCCCCATCCAGCTGAAGTTTTAAAACAGGCCCTGATGGACTAGATTGATCCATTCGCTGTAAACTGAAGTAAACCTGTTTTCCCAAGTTGATCTTGGTCATGGTGTTTATCACCACAACAGGAAAGCAAATTAGAACGTGTATGTGTCGCTCCATGATATATTCTTAGAAATCAACTCTGAGGGGACAGGCTGGCTAGTTTATGCTTCTTGTATCCTTCATCCCACACCACCCCCATCCTCCCCTCAATGTCTACCTTCCTAGCTTAGAGCTTGCAGTTTCCTTGAAACCCAATATGATACTTCTGTTCTCTGGGGTGCCCCCAGTTTGATGTGTATGTGCCTAGTACACAATGGCTACCCAGCAGACACTAGGTCAAAAGGTCAGAAGCCCAGCCCAGGCAGGCAGGCTGAGGGTATAAGAACTCAGACTAGCTCTTGATCAGGCCATACCCACCCATAGCAGCCTTTCTTACGATCCTTGTAGAGGACATGGCAATCCCTAACAAGAGTCTGTCTGAGAATCTGTAACCCAGAACAGACCCACCAAAACACCCAGACTCCAGGAAATGGCAGGCACCATTCTTACTTCCTAGGGATGGTCAGACCTAGGAAATGTCCCTAGGAATGGTCCCTAGGAAATGTCAGACCTCGGGATGCCAGACTCAGGGCATCAGAGAATTAGCTATGTAATGGTTATGTGCCCCTCTTCCTCACTTCCTCCACAGACTCCTCAGAGTCTTATCTTCCTTCCTGAAACATAGGAGCCCTCATACTGCTGCCCTTCAGGAAATCAGGGAGAGTCTGACTGCAGGATGCTATGGGCTACTCCTCAGCCACAGACATAGCCCTTTCCTCTTCCTTTAAGACCTATAATAAGGGGCCCAGACTCTACCTAACAGGTCTTCGCTCCCACTGAAGTCCCAACCATGCGGGCTGCCTCTCAGTGGTGTGGGATCCTGGACTCTCTTCAAAGTCCCCATCCACCATGTGGCTAGCTGGCTGTTGTGACCATGGCGTTAATAACTCTTCTGAAAGGACAGTTCACTTCAGTGTTCTCCTTGAACCCTAAACCCCAAACTTCACATTTCAGAGAGGACCCCAAGACTGCAGAGCAGTAGAGAGAGGTATAAGCACCTCACCCACAGCTCCAGACTCAAAACAGCTACCATGGCAGGAGACTCTACTGGAGCCCAGCTGGGGGCTGCTGCCTCTTACTCCAGGGTCTCCTTTCACTCCCCCAAGCAAACTGTGTGCCCTCCCTGTCCCTCCTCCCAAGCATCCTGTGAGCAGGCCTTTCAAACTGCAGGTTGAGATTGGCAGTTCTGCTCAGGCAGTGGATGAAAATGCATTTCACAGTCTCACATGAAGATGGGTGGATATTATTTAGTGAAAAATAGGAAATACATAAGATTTCTATTACCATTTATTAATTATATAGAATGGGTCACATCATGACGTTTCCATATACTTATATAATATAGTTTGATCATATTCACCCCCAACTTCTATGTGTATGTGGTGTGGGAAGAGTCAGTGAGTTGAATTAGGCTTACAGGAGCCTGGGTAAGGGATTATTTATCGGAACACAGGCAACATATCAGTGGCTAGACCATTAAGGAAAATGTTTCTCCCTCCCCTAGGAACTATCAACTGTCTATAAATCCTCAGGGAGGGATGGGCCCATATGCCCATCCTGTTAGCTAGCTAGCATGCTTTGTTTGCCTTGAGTGTGTATAGATGTAAGGTCTGGGTGGTGAAATAGGATTTTCACAAGAAGTCTATGATTATATCCACAAACACCTATCACATTACAAAAACTAAAAAAAAATTACTACTAGTTAATAAGAATAATACTGTCAGCCATCCATATAATGTAGGCACCAGATGAGGCAACATACTACTTAACAGGAGTAGAAACTGAGGCAGAGAGCAAGGGAGGAGGCACAAGAGTGCAAACCGCACCCAGTTTCCAGAGGCTCCTTACACAAAGCAAGAGAAAACTCAGCACCACTGGAGGCTCCTCCCGCCACGGGCTCTGTACTAAGCGGAATATAATTACCAACATTACCTGCATCCAGTGTTTCCCAGCTATGTGAGGACTGATGAGACATACCATGCAAAATGCTTGGAGCACCCTAAAGACAAGTGCAATATAAATCCAGAATGCCATTGAACATTCTCATTATTATCATTAAAATGAGCAAAATGGGAAGAATAGAATCACGGTGCCTCAAGTTTTAATGGGTGCCGCCAATGTGGATTGTCAGATACCATTGGTTTCCACGGTGCTTCTGTCTCTGTGGACTCGTGTGACATAAGTAATGTCTTAGGCATCAACTGTTTATTTTGTGATGAAACTCGGCTTTCCCTCCTTGGGGCAGGGGCTTTTGTGGTTTTGGAAATAAAGCTAGGTTTGATGACAGTCTTCCAAAAATTTATTTTGATATATTGATCTCCCTGGCCAATAATGGCTGGGCCTTACAGGTGTGTAAAGAAAACATCGACACTGCCATTCGTCAAAAGCTCCCTCCCAGAATGGGCCTGGGATGAGGTGGGGTGAGGCTGCTCTAGCACAAAAGCTTCAGAACTTCTGAGTCTAACCTCTTCACCTGGGATGAGCTCTCCGCAGAGTCACCTGAGAACACCCCAGAGCTCTCCACCTGCGTGCGTGCGTGCGCGTGTGTCCATGCGCGCACATGTGAGTCCACATACTCGCATGTATGTGGAAGCAAGAGATTGACCTCAAGAGTCTTCCACAATCACTCTATCTTATGTTTTTTTTCTTTATTAAAATAGATTTTTTTCATACAATATATTCTAATTATGGTTTCCCCTCCCCCAACTCCCCCCAATTCCTACCAACATTTGCTCCCATCCAGACCCACAGTCTATTCGTCTCTTTGCCTATGTCTATACAGCTTTACATCATCAGGGGGTTGGGGTGCGTCAGATCCACTTTTTTGTTATTTCTATTTCCCAGACGAATTCCTCAATGTCATGTTCACTAGAGGAAATCAGCAATGATTTGCTCAAAGTGGAAGCTGGTAGCCCAGTAAATTCTACAACCAAGTTCTTTCCATAGCCCAACAAAGTAATTGCAGACACCTGGCTTTTATTGTGGTTCTTCTACACTCGGAGTTCAGCGCTGGGGGTCTACACGCTTCCTGTTAAAGGTGACATCAGTCTTTCACATTAGCTGTATCTAATATGGAGATGATGAAACAGAGGATCTGAACTGATCAGAAATTGATCCTGAATTGCACACTCCTGCAGGAAGCAGAGGGGATTAAAACACATGGGCCTTGCTTGGATTTTCTTCTACCATTCCTCCTTGTAGGTCAGGAGATTGTGTGCATTCATTTAATACTCTGTGACATGCCTTTGTCACCTGTAGCAGTCTAAGAATCTTCCCCCCAAGGATGCTGGATGTTGCTTAGTTGGAAGCAGGCCTGCTTGACATGCACAAACCATAGTTTCCACCCTCAGAACTGAATAAACTGAGTGTGATTGTTGGGCCCCGCCAATCCCAGAACTGGTGAGGTAGAGGCAGGAAGATCTGAAGGTCAAGGTCATCCTTGACAACACAGGTGAACGTGGGATATGTGAGATCAAGTCGTTAAAAAGTATAATTAATTAAACCAACATCTAGGTAGGTGGAATGGCTCAGTGGGTAAATGAGCTTACTGCTAAGCCTGATGACCTGAGTTCAATCCTTAGAACCCACATGGAGAGAAAGAACTGTCTCATAGGAGCTGTCCCCTGACCTCTGCTCAAATGCCGAGGCCTACATGCATGTATGAGCAGATGCGTGCACACGCACACGCACACACACACAAAATAAATAAATAAATAAATAAAATGTAACCACCACTCCCCAAATTCTCCCAAAACACCATGCCATACTCCCTAGAAACTGTGAACTGTTACCTATCAAGGAAAAAAATATATTGGCAGATGCCTTGATAATAAAGATCTGAAGGTAAGGAGATAATAATGGCTTTCAAGAGTGAGCCCTGGATGCCATGAGATACAGTCTTAGAAGATAACGGAAAGGGATTTGATTCACAGAGATGTTATCATCTGAATGCTATCCTCCCCCAACTCAGAAGAGAAACATCCTCATCAATACGATGGTACTATTGTGGTCTTTGAGGACTTACTAGATCATAAGGCCAAAGACCGTGCATTAATCTTCTCTTTCTGCGGCACTATTAGCTATCTAAAAATGGATGGATAAAAAGCATAAAGGTTTCCTTAAAATCATAGTTAGGGATGCTAATTACCCATGATGGAGGAATCACATAGGTTTGGGTTGATGATAAAGGCTCCCATGACATCATAACATGGAATGTGATATGACAGTGGAATCTTGCCACTAACAGCACAGTGCTAGAGGGGTTAATTTTGCCCCATTTATAATGACACACTCTTTTTTTTAATAATTTATTTTTTTCTCAAATTGTAATTCATTCACACAGGGGTTATAAACACAGGCAGGATGTGGGGAAGGGAATGACACTGGAGTGTGGTTGTTCAGGGGAATACAGATATCTTTCAGAACCGGGTATCGGCTGGGTGAAGTTTCAGGGGACAAGTCACTATGACTCTGCCTATGACTCGCTTGTCCTTATCTAAGTTGGTATTGTCTGCCAAGGCTACCTATTTACAAGGTCTATGACTACTCAGGCTGGTAAATTTCCACAAAAGCTGCCTGTTTACATTAGCTTATAGCCATCTGTTTCAATGTTTTTCCACTGAGACCCAAGACTTGGTGTTAGTATACATGTATGACAGGCCTATTGCTGATTTTAAGCCTATGGCTGATTTTAGGCCTTCAGTGGGTAGGCAGGGCTGCCCCTGACATCTCCTCCCTTCTCTAAGTATAGAAGGGCTGTGGCAATTCTAAACTTGCAAAGGTGGGGATAGAGGCCTGGCCTCCAGTACTTGAAGGGGACCTTGTAATGGCTCCAGTCCCCCTGTCATTGTCCAGTGAGGCATGAGGGCCATACTCATCCTGATGTCTTTTTCCTGGAGAGGGGATACTTTTGACATCAACCCCTATGCAGTCAGGCTTGTCCCTCAGGGAACCCAGAGAGATATTTTTATCTTTTATTTATATTCCCTTGCAGTGCTTAGCCTCGCAGCCTAAGCAAGAATTCAGATTGCCTGGTAATGACACACTCTTGTAGAAACTCTTCACCCAAAGAGACTGCCAGGAATCCATGAGCATGAAGACCCTCTTCCAGAAGATCCAGCTCAAATCAGCACACAGGACACTATACTTCTAGGACACATAACCCTTGGGGAACACACTCAAACCGTATCCCAACAACAGCCCTCAGCAATGGATTACTGTTCCTATGAAAAAAGTCCTAGAGATCTATCTATCTTGCCTCTCCTACATGTAAGGATTGTCTCACAATTTGAAAGCACATTGCGTTATGGTGGAGAAGGCACGGCAGCAGAAGTGTGAAGCAGCTGGTCATGTGATATCCACAGTTAGGAAGCAGAGAAAGATGGATGCTGGGGCTCAGCTCATCTTTTCCTTTTTATTCAGTCCAAGGCTCCAGCCCAAGGAATGGCACCACCCACATAAATGCTAGGTCTTCCCCCTGTTAACCTAATCTAGAAACTCTCACAAACATGTCAGAGATTTGTCTTCCAGGTTATTCTAGAACCTGTCAAGCTGACAGTCAATATGAACCATATATAAGGTGTGGTGGTTTGACTAGGTTTGGCCCCCATAGACTCATGAGTCTCAATGTTTAGCTATAAGGAGTGACACTATTAGGAGGTGTGGCCTTATTGGAGGATGTGTGTCACTGAGTAGGTGGGCTTCGAGATCTCCTATGCTCAGGCTGCATCTAGTGCGGAAGACAGTCTCCTGGCAGCCTTCAGAATTCTCAGCTTCTCCCCACCATGTCTGCCTGCATGCTCCCATGCTTCCTGCCATGATGATGGACTGAACCTCTGAATCTGTAAGCCAGCTCCAATTAAAAGTTTTATAACAGTTGCCTTGGTCATGGTGTCTCTTCACAGCAATGAAAACACCAACTGAGACACAGGGACACAGCAAGAAATCACCTATCTGCAACATGGAAGCAGTGCCAAACCTACCAACACTTTGATCTTGCACTTTCTCAGCTACCACAACTGTGAACAACATAATTCTGCTGTTCTATGACTCAGCATCTATGATATTTTTGTTATAGCGGCCCAACTGGACTAGGACAAAAGAACAGATGCTGAAAACAACCAAGCAGGGAGAGATGCAGTTGCTGCCTTTGGACTCCGGTGAACAATTCATAAAAAAGCAGCAACCACACGACCATGGACGAGCTGGGGACAGGGTCTCCTGGAGCCTGTGGGGGTTGTAAGGTCCTACTTGCCATCTCCAACTGGGCCCAGACTAGCTAATTTTGTACATACCTTACTGAGACTCTCTGCCCCAGTGATTCCAGTGAGTGTGAAGTTGACAAGGCCAACCATTACAACCACCAAGAGCACTGACTTCTTGGGAGGGTATCCCCCTTTCCCTCAACTTGCGAGGACAACAGAAAATAACAACCATCCTAGCTGTCAGAGCTGATGAAGTCTGGTTACAAGAAAGTCAAAGTCTGTTCAGATTCAATATGACATTAAACAAAGTATTCCTCCAGTTACTCTCATTCTTAAGCCACTTTCTTTTTAATTTCTAGAAAGTAACAAATACGTTATTCCCCCTTTTTACTTTTTTTGAGATACATTGACTGCTAACTCACTCTGTAGGCTAACCCTGGAGTTCTGATCCTCCCGTCTCTATCTCTTGAGTGTGGGAATTACAGGCATGCAGCATTACACCTGCTTTAGGTCATGCTGCCCACCAAGCTCATGGCTTCCTGCATACTGGGCAAGTACTCTACCAAGCTCCCTACAGCCTTTTTTCCTTCCTTTTCTATGATAAATATCCTTAGTATCAAGAATGGGATATTACTTTAGAAGTATTATTGTTCATTATGACTTTTATAGTACTTATGGTGGTAGTTAAGATTTTTTGTCTGGCCCTGTGACTTGAACTGAGGCAAGTGCCATATTACTGAGCTGTACCCTAGGCTGGGATTCTAAGTCTAAAACAAGTCTAGCCAATATCATATCAGGACATAACTGGAAAATCCCTAAGGTAAGGCTGCTAGCTAGAATCAAAGCATACACCTGACCTGAGGCACAGTAAAGGACTTTTGTTTTCCAGGTCAACGGTCAAACTCAGATTGACTCTGTGGTGAGGAATAGCCAGTGTGTGATACCATCAGTGACCTGGTAGAATGACTCAGGTCCCAGGCAGGAAACAACACACCCTGCAGATTTAGTATTAACTAGCTGCTGGCAGCACCATTTAGGAATTGGGGGTGTTCTGCTGCTGGCTCCTCTGGTATCCCCCTATATTTTTTGGTTTGGGATTGGCCTTCCTCTCTCTCCCAATCCCTCATCCTTCCGCCTCCCTGTGCCCCATTTCCACTGAGCCCTCCACTTCTGGCACACCAGCTTCTATGTTCTTCTGGCTTGTAATCTGTCACCCTGTAATGCTTTTCTCTTTATGCCTTCCCTGTCCCCATCATGGGCTCTTTTCTGGTTACCTGGCCTCTATACCCACCCTCACATAAATGTACATATATGAAGATTAGAAATTACTATTTGCATAGAAGAGAATATTGGGTATTTGAGTTTCTGCACCCTGGTTACTCAATGTGATCATTTCCAGTTCCATCCATTTTTTCCCATAAATTTCATGATTTCACTTTTTTCTTTATGCCTTAACAGAATTCTGTTGTGTGTATATACAACATTTTCATTATCTATTCATTAGTTAATTGGTATCTAGGCTCACATTTCTCTATTCTGACCTTTGGCAAATATAATCCAGAACTTACTATAAGGATAAGAAAAATACAAAAAGATATTCATTTTTAAAGTGACTTAAGTGAGACTTAAAGCTGCCAACGTACATGTCATAAAGCCTGACATGAATTTCTCTAGACACTGTGAACTGTAACCTAACTTGACATGTAAATAAGCTGTAACCTACCCTTGCCCACAAGCAGCTGGACTTCAGCCAAGCACAGTAGCTGAGTTCTCATGAACCCCAGACAGCCAAATGTTCAGACAGAGTTTAAAGAAAGTGAGTTTAGTTTTAGCTGAACATCCCATTCTAGTATCCCCTTCCTCTTTCTGCTCAAGCCCATTTCTTGATCCTGATAAGAGCAAAGCATTCTAAACTATCACTAGTCCCCACTGGTGTCCATAATCACAAATACAGCAGGCTCAAGTCTGCACAAGAACATATTACAATTCCTCTGTTTAAGACCACAAAGAAGCACAGAGGAGGTTGCTCATTTGGTAAAGCGTTTGCAAGCAGTAGGAAGGACACCAGTTCATTACCAGAACCTACACTTTAAAAAAATCTTAGCAAGGTGGTAAGGTGGTGTTCATGTGTAATCCTAGCAGTGGAGATAAGGACAGTGAGGTACCTGGGGCTGGTCACCCATCTAGGCTAATTAATCAGTCAGTTTCTGGGTGGGAGACCCTGTCTCAAACAATATGGGACTGACTGAGGACAACTTCTACACACACACACACACACACACACACACACACACACACACACACTGAGAGTGGGAAAGAACAGAGTGAGCAATAAAGACAGATAAAATAATCCTACGTGTTAGAGATTATTTCTTCCCATACTTAAGCATTAGGACAGAGGACTCATGGGGATCTGCTTACAATGCAGATTCTAATTCATCATTGACAACTTCCAATAGGTGGCTGATGCTGCTGGTCCATGACCCAAACCATAAATATTAAAGTCATAGGCAACATCTCGGGAAAAATGGTTCAATTAACCACTCCAGGTCTAACAATGCTAGAGTCCAGGACTAATTGGATTCATAAATAATCACTTTCTTCTACCCTTCTTCAAAGGCAATTTTTAAACTTGTAATGCTACATCTCCATACCTTGATGCCCTATGTGGTGGTTTGAATATGCTTGGCCCACAGAGAATAGCACTGTTAGGAGGTATGACCTTATTGGAGAAAGTGTGCCACTGTGGGGGTGAGTTTTGAGACCCTCCTCATAGCTTCCTGGAAGCCAGTCTTCTCCTGTTTCTCTTCAGAAAAAGATGTAGGACTCTCAGTTCCTCCAGCTTCATTCCTGCTTGGATGCTGTCATGCTTCCTGACTATGATAATGGAATGAACCTCTGAACCTATAAGCCAGCCCCAATTAAACATTGTCCTTCATAAGAGTTGCCTTGGTCATGGTGTCTCTTCACATCAAAACCCTAACTAAGACACCCTGTTTAGAGAAAAATCATGCTCCTTGAATAGGGGGAAACCGCATCTTATTCTTTACAATCAAATGAATATCATTCATACTTAAGTTCTCATACATATTTGGTGAATGTTACAAAGTGAGTGTACTTTGCAACAAAACAAGATCTGCAGGACTGATCAGAGGTGAGTCCACTCCCAGTGGATTTCCTAAAGGAGGCAATTTTGTCAAAGATTTAGTTATAGGAAACCTCCATGTGCAAAAAAGAGCTCAGCCTTGCTCTTCTAGAAGCTTTCCTTACAGTCTACACTTCTCCCTTCAGTCACCAACACAACCCATTTGTCACCCCTGTCAAGACAATTTTGAACCCGAGAAACATTGACAACCCATTCATTGTCTTTTAAATAGTGAAAACAAACAGCTGTCATTTCAGCATGATATTTAATTTTTCAGAATGGCAGGATACAGAAAGTAGACTAATAAATTCCCAGAAAACTATGTTTCTGCTGAGTATATCGTGTATTTCAAAGAACTATAATATAATGCCAAATAATACATGTAGTCAAATGACTGTTGCTCAGCTAAAATACTGTTTAATTTCTAAGGTAGGGTGGATTTCTCCACAGACACATCTAATTTTATTAGAGTAAGAGAATGGCTTTTCTTTGTAGGTGTGTGAGTGTGTGTGTGTGTGTGTGTGTGTGTGTGTGTGTGTGTGTATGTATGGGGGTATGTGTTGAAGCCAGAGAACATCCTCAAAATGTTGTTCCTCAAGAGCCATTCTGACTTTTGAAATGGGAATTTCTCAGTGAAACTGGAGCTGGATAATTAGGCTAGGCTGGTTGGCCAGTGACCCCCAGTGTTTTATCAGCTCTGGGATTACAAGTAAATGCAACCAAGCCTGACTTTTTAAACATGGATTCTGAAGATCAAACTCAGATGTAATGTAAGGCAAGTGTTTCACCAACTGAGCATCTTCCCATCTTGATGGGGGATATCTTTTCTTTAGGAATTCAACAAACCCTGCTGTTCCAACTGAACCTGACTCTGTATTGTACATAGCTTTGGTTTCTCAGCCAGTTAGACGTTTAGCTAACACAGTAGCTACTTAGCACAGCAGCCAGGTCTCTTGATATGGCTGTCAGATTTGGGTAACAGCACTGTCCTCCAGCTCCACAGCCACCTGTTGACCAGAAAGATAGTGGAAGAAGCTGCCCACAGGGAAGTCCTCTGACTGCCGGAACTCCAGGGTGACATATGGAAAGTGCAGGGAGGAAATGTTGTCAAGTTTCTAAATTGGCAGGAGCCCTAAAGTTGTTCAGAACATTCTGAAGACTGAACTCAAAAGCTTTCTCTTAAGCTAGACTGGCTTTACAGTGGTATTAGAGTGCAGTGCTCCTCCACAAGGTTCTCACTATGGAAGCTCAAGAGTGAAGATGTAGCTTGCAGAGAAAGGGTCCTAAAAGTAGCAGAGCTATCCTGACATTGACATGTTCACCAAGTATTTATTAAGTACCTATTAGTGTAAACTATGCTGTCTGGCAGGAAGATCTTCTACAGAGACTCAGTACTCTCTATTGAGAGAACAAACTCTAAAAATGTGGGATTGTCTAAGGAGGAAGAAAAGGCTTTGTAGCCTTTGCCACCCAGAGGCAGAATTTATCTCCCAAAAAGAGATTATACAGTCTGCCAGACCACCTTGCAAGAGAGCCTGGAGCCAACACTTAGACCAGAACTATTTAGTTATTCACATCTATTATCCTCTAGTTAAACCTAAACCTCAAGTCAAGACCCCAGAGATGGACTTGAGGAGGTCACTAGATCTCTTTATTCACTCTCTACCTGGCCACCTTAAATAACTCTTCCTTCTCTGCTTTTCAGTATCACTCCTCTCTTTAATGGGCCTGATGAGGCTGGGCAGCTCTGAGCATACCGTCTTAGGGCTGCAGGGCCCTGACTCAGAGTCTAACAACTCTAATGACAGGCACCGCCACATAATAAGGAAAGGAAGCAGCATAAAAGGTGATAGTTATGAGGTCAACCCAACACCACACTCCTCGTTGGTGACCAAGGAAGCCAGAATTTTAAACACCCAGCCAGAAAGGCTCATGCCTGATTTTCTTCACTCTGTTGCTATAAAAAGAAAGAAAGAAAGAAAGAAAGAAAGAAAGAAAGAAAGAAAGAAAGAAAGAAAACAAAACAAAAACCTTCTAGATGCAGTTTCTGTGCTGAAATACAGAATCTGAGGCAACTAGAATCTATGCTCTCAGGCTACTGCCAATCCTATTTGATAACAAGTAATTCAAATCGCTTTATAGCCCCTACTTCTTAAAGTTTTATGCAAATATTTTAATCCTACCACTACCATGTGGTAAAACCTTTGTTTGCACAAAGATCTTGCAACATTCTCATTTTAAAGTGGAAACACCTTTGTCCTTCATTTTCTCTGAACATTAAAAAAAAAAAAAAAGCTAGCCCACCTCAAAAGTCTGTGAGGAAAGACTCCAACTAATGCGGAAAAGACAGTAATTACAGAACAGCATACCCTCTTGATCTAGAGTAGTTTTGCATTGTTGAGACACTTCAATTAGTCTCTTTCTTTGTGACCTTGAACCTATTTCTAACAGAAATAGACAGATAGATAGATAGATAGATAGATAGATAGATAGATGGCTATAGATATACAGATATAGAAATAATATATCTCTATATTTAAAGCTAGCAACAAGGAGTTTCTTCCTCATCAAACTCCTCTCACACTTTGAGGCTCTAACTCTGTCTCTTATCGATAGACTCAGATTCAAGGTATCAGGTGATTTGGTTAAACCCACACAGAAATTTTCCCTATCTGGGAACTTTAATTACTTCTGTCAATCCTTTCTTCACTGTGGAGATTGGATAATAATGGTCCCTTATAGGCTCATACATTTAAATGTTTGGTCACCAGGGAATGGAACTATTTGGAAGGATTAGAAGGATTAGGAGGTGTGGCCTTGTTGGAGGAAGTATGTCACTAGGGGTGGGCTTTGAGGTTTCAAAATCTCATGCAAGGCCCAGTTTTCTCTCTCTCCTTCTGCCAGTGGATCAGGATTTAGCTCTCAGCCACTGCTCCAGTGTCTGCATGCATGTCGCCATGCTCCCAACAAGATGATAACAGACTAAATCTCAAAACTGTAATTGGAGGTGTCCAGTTAAATCTTTTCTTTTATAAGGAGTTGCCTTAGTCAGAGTCCTCTTCACCACAATAGAACCCTTACCTAGGTTAGAGTTTCACTGAACAACTGGGGCAGTTTTTGTGCCTACTAAACACTAAGAGGAAAAGTGGGTGGAGCTTAGAGAATATCCTGGCAATCACAGTTTGAAGGCTTTCATCTGCTCCAGATGCAGAAGCCACAATTGGGATCATTAGTTCATCAACCTAAGAAGAATAGAACATAGCTTACAAATGTGAACAAGTTTAGAGACCACAGTGGACTTTGGTCTCTGCCTCCTATTTGTCTGGTAATACTAGGAATGAGAATTTCACCATGGACTCTTAAGATATAAATCATCATTTTAAAAAAAAGTGGTGATATCTGATCAGAGCTTTTTTTTCTTTCATTTTTTTTAATTAAAGTAAACCTCCCTCTTCCTAGTCAAAAGAATAGACTCTAATCTCTAACATTGGCTCTGAGTATAGACCCTACCTTCTAATTTCCCCAGAATATTACATACTATTACCTCTACATCTTAAGAGCTACTTAGTTGAGCTTGTCCATCACCTGGCCAGGAGTCCTCGCTTCCAGGATAGCTGAGGTAACCTGAGAGGGGAAGACAATCCCCTCAATATGGTAATGCCCTTATCCTTCCTAGAAACCAGACCTCGGTGCAGCCATTTGGAGGGTTCCCACTGAGTACTCCTGCAGAGCCTGACCCCTTTTCTGAGTTATTCAGTAAAGTGTGCCTATTCCTTTTTCTTCTTTCTACCCCCTACTCCCAACACATACACACTGGCCAAGCTTTCTCCGAAGCCCTGGACTTACTCTTCTCTGAAGCTAGCTTCTCCCACTACCATTTCTTTTACCATAAGCCTTCTTTCAGACCTCCATTTAAAAATGCATAGTTTCCTTCTTTTCCTTCCACTTCCTCCTTCTGGCAGCCACCAAGACTTAGCTCTTGTCTATCCTGTTGTTTTTCCCTCAGTTTTTAATAAAAATCACCCTCAAGCTTTCTTCTGATTCTATTTCTTTTGTCAAAGAGACTAAGAACCCAAAACAGAGACCTTGAATTCTCCAATAACATAATAAGTGTGAAAGATCGCTAGCTATGGAATGTTCCCTATGTAGTCTGGAGACACCTGTCCAACTTCGTGTGTAGGAGAGCACTGGAGGCTGCAGTAGACCAAGAGGGTTCCACTGCTCACTGATGACCTCGAGCCTCACTTCTTCCCTAAAGCCAGTGACAGCTGCCCTGGGGATGTATTCCAAAGGACAGCCACTATTACCAGAGCTATCAGAATCAGAGCCTGGACCCTATTAGCCTTAACAAGTTAGGCTCTGATTCCTGCCCTCAAAAGGATGGTCAAACACCCAAGAGATGAGTCAATATGGCACATTGAGAAGAGAAACAAGGAGACTCCAGCCATCTTCAGAGCATTAACAAAAGTTTAGGCTGAAATAGAAAACAGGTATATAACTAAGCAGTCCTGGCCAAGGTATAGGTCCCACCCATCACTGAACCGTCACAGTCTGGGCTCCAGTCTCTCCTGTAAGGTGGTCTGACAAGTTGTTGGAACTGTAAGAAACCTCTTCCTTCCAGAGAAATTCCTCCTCTGGCTGGCACCAGCCTTTGGCCTTTTTCTTCCCCAGCATGAGACTCCTGGGGAAATTCCAATTTCCTGAGGACTAATGTTTCAAATAGTCTTACAGCCAAAGGGAGGGGCACGAGTGGCTCATTAGAATCCCTATGTTCCTGCCAGGAATCCCTTCACATTCTGGAAACACAACCAGCCCTGGAAATGTAGCCAATTGTAATGCAGCAAATGCTGTTGCTGCGCTGCAGAGGGCCATCCCTTTTTAAAATCCTATCAGTGGCTTCCAGGGATCAGGTCCACGCCCTTCGCTGTGGCAGCATCTGCAGGTGAACCGTCTAGCTGTGGATCTGGGCTTTGGAAACATGGGTTTCCGATTCTTTCACAGATCACGAAGCCTGGCTTTCAACGCGACCATTCAGCTCAAGCAGTCAGAAACAGAGTTTCTGTTCTCCAAATGGATTCCGATGCAGGGCACACTGGGGCAGGCAGTACCTGCTACTTCCTCCTTTGGGGCCCTTAGCCTCTTGCCTTAGCCTTGAGTGAGGTGGCTGGGGGTGGCAAGGGAGGGGGGTGGAATTTCAACTTAAACGGGAAATAAAAACATATAGATCTAATATTTTCAAAATGTTACTGCCTCCCTTCTCCCTGAGGATCTCCTTGCTAAAATGTGCTCAAAGGGTGCAAATGTAACATTCAGAATCCAGCTTCTCTGCTCAGGCCACAGTACCTGCCTGTAAGACCTTAGATAATGGACTTCCTGGTGTCAGAAACTCTTACTTGGGAAGTGAGTTTACATAAAAGGGAATCCCTGGTCACAGATCTGATTTCCACCCATTTTCCTGCCTCTTGCTTAGGAAGCCTGGATGGAGTCAGTCTCTCTCTCTCTCTCTCTCTCTCTCTCTCTCTCTCTCTCTCTCTCTGTGTGTGTGTGTGTGTGTGTGTGTGTGTGTGTGTGTGTGTGAAACCTCCCCCATACTTAGAAGCTTACCCAAAAAAGGCCCTACTTTTGCCTCTCTGATTCCCTTCCTCAGGCATCTGCCTTTCTGTCTGGGACGATGCAACCTGAACTTTCCTTGCAGCTGCTGTCATGGCGTTGCCTATGTCTGTCTGTCCATGGCATCAATGGCTCTTCTAATAAACCATTTCCCAGTAATCCATCTCAGTGCCTTCATGAGGCTCTAACCCACCTGAACCCCAGCATAAAGCCCTGCAAAAACAAAAACAAAAGCAAAACAAACAAACCTCAGCATTAACAATGTGTTAAGCATTTAACCAGTTACCTTTACACTGTGGTTATTTCCAACAGGGGCATATTATATAGCTAAGATTGCCATTGTGGGACTGATTAGCACAAAATGGCCACTGGCTCAAAAGAGGACAACACCTTACACATCTTCCTTACTCTGGCTTTTCCCTAAAATTCGGCTTATTTATTTATTTATTTTGTATGTATGTGTGGCACAGTGAGTATTGGTGTTGGAATAGTCAGTTCCATGAGACAGCTCTCCCTTTCTCCCATGTGGTTCCCAGGACTGAACACAGACCATCAGGCTTGGTGGCAAGTACCTTTACCAGCTGAGTTACCTTGCCCACCCTCCCCTCTTATAGGCCTCAAAGGATCCAGGAGCCCTTCAAAGAGGGCACATTTGATCAGATTGAGAAGAATGTGTTCAGAGAATAATAAACTCCATAGGTAGCATGTCCAGAATAACAGAGACCTTTGCTTCTTTTCTCATTGCTGTAACAAACACTTGACAAGAAGCAACTTAAGGGAGGGAGGGCTCCTTCTGCCTCACAGTTTTAGGGTACTGTCATATTGGGAAGGCATGCAGGGCAGCAGAAGCATGAGGCTCTGGTCACACTGGATCCAGTCAGGAAGCAGAGAGAATTGTCTTTCAACTTGCTTTCTCCTTTTGTCAGGAACCTCAGCCCATGGAATATAACCAGCTCAGTTAACTCAGTGTAGAAGCTCGCTCACAGACATGTCCAGAAGCTGATTCTAAATCTTGTCAAGCTGGCAATTGAGACTAACCACCATACTTCCAAAGTCCAGCTTCAGTGGAAAATACACACACACACACACACACACACACACACACACACACTTCCTCCAAGGTATGGTTGAGGAGAAGGTATATTGTAAATATGGGGAGAGAACAGGCAGAGGCATCTGGAAGGGTCCAGACTGACTGAACTAGGCTAGGGGAGGGAAGAGGAACAGGAAAAAGCAAGAGAGGAAGAGAGAAAAGAGGAGAAAGGGGAGCTAAGAGAGAAGCCAAGAGGCCAAGAGCAAGCCAGGAGGCCAAGAGACTGGGCATTCAAAATGGCTGAAGTTATAAAAGGATCAGAAGCTGAGAAGGCAGTCCCGGGACTAGAGAGTTTAGGGTAGGGGCAGGGTGTGCCAGCCAGGATGACTCTAACAAGTACTGAGGGGTGCTAGGGGAACCTGGCAGCCAGCTCCACTTTGACATGTTAAATAAGCATCTCTGCCATTTGTCCCAAGTTTGAGACCTAAACCAGCTAAGGTGTGTTCATTTATTTATATGGTCAACAAGCATCTGCTGAACAAGTGAGCATCTGCTTTGTGCTGAACACTATTGGGTGATGGTGTGAGCCTGAGAGAAAATTAAGGACTGAAGCTAAAGAGATGGATCAGTTGGCAAAGTGCCTGTCACACAAGCACGCAGACCTGAGTTTGAAGAGATGTGCGTGGGAATGGAATTCTGTGATCCCCGTGCTTGGTGGGGTGGAGACAGACAAATCTCCGTGTTTGTTGATTAGCTAATCTGGGTAATTGGTGAGCTCCAGGCTCAGTGAGAGACTCTATGAAAACTAAGGTGGCAGTAATAATGAAAGACACCTAACATCAACTTCTGGCTTCTACATACGTGCTCATACAAGTGTGCACACACCACATAGCTTACACATACGCACACATGCACACATGCGCACACACACTGGAAAAACAAAGTTAGGAACAGCTCCTGCCATCAAGGAATACAACAAAAAACTAGACACCATCAAATGACTGCACAAGTAAATGTAGGAATTACAACTATTAGTTTTGTGTCAAGGACATTCTAATGAGGTTGAGCTAAGCCTCCCTGAGACCTTGGAGAAAGAGAAGGCTATGAACTTGGAGGGGGGAGGGAACTACAGGGATGAATGAGTGTGGAGACTGACTGAAGAGCAACTAGACAGAGCAAACAACACACAGAGGCCAGGGTGAGTTCAACCATGTGTACTGAAGGACTTGAAATGGGGATAAGGTGCCCAGAATTAAAGGGTGTGAGAGACTCGGTGTGCACCCCAGATTCAAGCACTGGTCCCCGTCCCAAATATACAGTAAATATATTGGAAGTGATGCCGGATGACCTTGTGGGGACAGAAATCGAAAGAGTGTGTATGCACAGAGGAGAGGACACAGGAGGGCACAGCAGAGACAGCTATGTGCAATTTAAGGAGAAAGATGTTAGTGAGATGGCTCAGTATATAAAGATACCTGCCACCAACACTGATGACCAGAGTTCAATTTCTGAGCCTCACATGGTTGAGGGAAAGAACTGAGGAAGTTGTCTTCTGGCCTCCATGTGCATACAATGGCACAGGAACCTACATACAGGCACACCCACACAAACATCCATGCACAGTTAATAAGTTAATTTAATTTTAAAAATAATAAAAATAATTTTTTAAAAAAGGAGAAAGCCAGGAGTGGTGGCACACACCTTTAATCTCAGCACTCAGGGAGTAGAAGCAAGGGGGATCTCTGTGAGTTTGAGGTTGGCCTGGTCTACAGAGTAAATTCGAAGACATCCAGAACCACATAGTGAAATCTTATCTCAAAAAAATAAGAAAGAAAAGAAAAGAAAACGGTAAATGAATGAGCAAATAAATAAATAAATAAATAAATAAATAAATAAATAAATAAAATAGTGGTCTTGGGAGACACCGCCACCCTTGATGGTGTCTACATACCAGACTTTCAGCTAGCAGAACTGTGAGATAGCAAGTGTGGTGTTGTGAAGAACTCTAAGATGGTCCTTACAGCAGCCAACTGAGACCAATGCAAGAGGAGAAAGGAATTCAATGAAGCCGTATCTCAGTCAACCCTATGTCAAGGACGTCAGTCTGCATTGACATCAGAGTTATAGAATGGAGCCGATGCTCCATTTTAGAAGGTTGGATTAGATCTAATATACCAAAGGAGGGGTCAGTCACTATAGTATGAAGGAGAGCCAAGTTCCGAGCAATAGAAGATGCAGACTCAGGCTGGAGACATGGTTCAGCCAGGGAGCACTTGCTTAGCTCACACTTGAAAATCTCAGGGTTCATTCTTCAGCATCACCAAATCCAAACAAAGAACAAAGGGTGGATTGGACTGTTGACATTTTCTGAGAATGGTAGAAAGAGCACTATGGTATCATAGGTTATTTGGAGATGCTTACAAAGAAAGGTAGCACCAGAGGCTAAACAATATCCATTTACCAGACAGACAGACAGACAGACAGACAGACAGAAGCCATGGTGACGAAACTTCTCTCTAAAACTCAGTGAGCTTGCAAGGAGTTGAGGTTAGAGAGTCAATTAGCAGAGGAAAAAGCAGAAGCGAAACACAGGTAGAATGCTGCTAGTTGGTAGAGTGCTTGCCTAGCAGGCATGAAGCCCTGGGCTCCATTCCTAGCACTGCACAAACTGGATGTGATGGTGCATGCCTGCACACCCTGCTCTTGGGTAGTGGAAGCAGGAAGATCAGAAGCTCCAGATCATCCTTAACTAAGAAAATAAGTTTCAGGCTAGCTGAAACTACATGAGATCATGTCTATACAAATAAAAAGGGCATTGGAAAGATGGTTCAGCAGTTAGGAGTACTGGCTGCTCTTCCAGAGGTCTCAAATTTGATTCCTGGAAGAAATGAAGCCTCACGACCACCTCTAACTCCAGCTCTAGGAGATCCAACTCCTGCCTCTGGCCTCCAGGGTCACTACACACATAGGCTGCACATATATACAGGCAGGTAAAATATCCATACACATAACTTTTTGTTGTTTTCGAGACAGGAACTCACTATGCAGCTCTGGCTATCCCAGAACTCACTCTGTAGTCCAGTCTGGCCTTAAACTCACACAGATCCGCCTGCCTCTGCCTCCTGAGTGCTATGACTAATGGCACATGCCACTACTTCCAGCCATGAAATATTTTAAAATAATAACAAAAATAATAATGGAAAAGGCAACGAGAGCTAGCTGATAGTGGCAGGTGAAGAGTCTTTGTCCAGGAGGCAGGACAAGACCCCTGAACTTCCTATTTAATATTCTTCTCATGAATATTGTAAGTATTCATAAACGAATTTTATTCTCCACCATTTGGACACTAGTAAGCAGATGCTTTGCTCAACCAAGGCACCTACACCCTGATTATACTCTGATAGCCCCCAAGAAGCATGCAACAAAGACAGATGAGCAGGCATGCTAATGAATGGGGCCTAAGACTCCAATATTCCCTTCCTCAAATGCTGTGCATGTCTCCGACAGAGAAATGAAATCTCCGAGACAGGCTGATTATACAAATAAAGCAGCATTATTGTATTTGTCTACCAGGCTGATCGCCGGAAATTTGCAATTTATGATGGATTTCACAAATAGAAAAAATAAACAGGCGATATCATTTATTATAGCCGCATCTACATCAATAAAGGGAAGGAGAGAAGAGTGGCAATAATCTGAATATTGGAGGTAAAACTTTCTCCTGATATATTCAAGCATTTGAATCAAAATATTATCTTATGCTAAGAGGTCACTAATTTAATTTTGATGATATTTCCCCAAGAGACTGACTTGATAGATCATTGTACACTGCAGAAAATGTCTTTGCTTGGAAAATTAAACTAGTCAAGAAAACAACTATTAAAACGTTCTTATGGTGAGCTGGGGATGTGACTCAGTTGGCTAAAAACCTTGCTGAAAATGCAGGAAGCCCTGGATTCCATTCCCAGCACTGCATAAATTAGGTGTGGTAGGGCACACTTGTAATTTCAGAACTTGGGGGGTAGAGGCAAGAGGAGCATGAATTGAAGATCCTCGTCAGCTACTTAGTGGGTTCAATATCATCCTGGGCTACATGAGTCCCTGACCCAAATAGAGGCTAAGGAGAGCCCAGAAAGATGGTTCAGTGGTTAAGAACAAGGCTGCACTTGCCGAGGACCCAAATTTAGTTTCTAGCTCCCACATACATTGATTTACAACTGCCTGTAACTTCAGTACCAGGGCATCGGATGTCCTCTTCTGGTCTCCATGGGTACAGGCACATACACATCAAATTAAAAAAGAAATATTTTAACAGACATATTATAAACTCGATTTCTCCAGAAGGTTTCCTTTCCTTTTTTTTTTCTTCCAGACTATTCATTCTGAAGTTCCTGTCCTAGGGTTATCTTTGTCAATGTTCTATTCTGTCATGATTACCTGTCCTAAGTCAGAAAGACTCTCATTGTCCTTAATAGCTGGCCACATTTGATTCATGGGTTTCCTGGGCTCTCTTTCATTGATTTTATGAAATTCCGTAGTACAGTTTACAGCTCGACTTCTGTATTCTGATGTCCTCTGGGGATTGCATGCAAGCTGCTACCTTGAAAGTTTCCTGGAGTGCCACAAAAAATTATCTCTCTGCATTTTTAAAAAAGATGTATTTGTTTTTATTTTATGTATATGAGTGCTTGCCTGTATATAAGTACCCCATATGAGTGGCTCATGTATGACCACACATGCACGTCACACACAGATGAGAAGAAAAAAAGAAGAAGGGAGGGAGGGAGGGAGGGAGAGAGGGAGGGAAGGAGGGAGGGAAAGAGGGAAGGAGAGAGAGAGAGAAGGAGGGAGGCAGGGAAGGAGCGACAAGGGAGAAAGGGAGGGATGAAGGGAGGGAAAGAGAAAGGGAGGGGAGGGAGTGGAGGGGGCAGGCAAGGCAAGGATTTTCAGGAATAGGCACTTTTGCATTATTAAGGTTTATCCTGTAAATTGCTTGTGGCCTAGTGAGCATCTCAGCACTGTTTTCTTTCGCAAGGTCCCTCATTTTTTCTCATTATTTACCAGCTCAGCACCTCAATACAGTGGAGGGGTAACCACAAACATATGCAGAGAAGAACATTAATAATTGCTACAAAGGGTTCCTCATCCTGCTTGGGTTTATGAATTTTGGCTCCATTATACAGAAGTTAGAAGTTTTTTTTAACAATGAGGAGAAAACCTTTAATTGATTTTTTATTGCTTCAAGTGCTCCAAAGACATACTGTGTTTTGTTGTCATTTACACTATATTAAATTCAAAATATGTCTGAAATGAGCAAATATTTATTTTCATTTGATCCATCTGTTAAGTGAAATACTAAAAAGACAGCTAAATCACTATATTAAATTCAGTGGTTTATAAACAATTTATATGTTCATTTGTTCTGGGTTAAAAATGCCCCAAAGCACAAGTTTATGAAACCCACAAAGCAAATTGCATCATATTAATCTGATGGATGTAAGCCATGGCTTCCTCCTCTTCACTCCATTAATTTACTCCCTAACTCGAGTTAATTAGTGAGGTTCCTATTTTTAAAAGTTCTTTGAAATGCACTGGGAAGGGGAGACAGCATTTGCTCATACCACTTTGAAAACCTACCACAGAGAAGACAGGCTAAATACAAATGGCAAATTTCTCGGGGTCTTATCACACACTGAGTACCTGATTGTCAGTCAGCAGTGTCTATGCTGGGAGCCTGTGGGTGATTAATATATAGTTGTTATAAAGAATCCGGAGAAGTCTAGATGCAAAGGAGAGAAGGGTAAAGAGAGCTCGTTCGAAGCAATTACTACTGTGAGAAATTGTCTCCAGTGGGCTGGCCATATACACCAAGTAGACACTGACATTCACCTGAACCAGAACTGGGGGATGAACTGCCATCTACTTAGAGAAATGGTGAAAAAGCAAAAACCAGACATTGATCAGACAGTAAAGGTAGGGACTATGGAGATGGCTCAGTGGTTAAGAGCTACCCTTCCAGAGGACCCAAGTTCAGTACCCAGAACCCACAGCACACAACTTCCTGTAACACCAGCTCCAGGAGATCCAATGCCTTCTCCTGCTCTCTTTGGAAACCTTCATGCACATGCATGTATTCACACACACACATAAACATACATTAAAAAAATAAAAATAAACCCTTTAAAGAATAAACTATGGCTAACAGTTTACGATGTGTCTAAGAGGATTTAGAAGGGAAAAGAAGCTTCTCACCAAGTGTTCAAGCAAACAAACACGATTTCAGTCCCTCCTGTGATATTTTGAGTAACAGACAGGGGGTGATAGATCTTATTGGCTTCAGTACCCTTGTCATGTCCCAAGTCATATTTCACAGGACTCTCCACTCTGGCTCCCAGAGCACCAGCCTGCTGACCTCACTTAGGCTGCAGATCTCATGTAACTTGTTCTTTCCTTGCCTGTGTTTGGCCTTACACCATTTTCCCTCCACCCAAACTATGGAAGTCTGGGCCACACCCTCCTTCCCACCATGTGGTGGAGCTTTGTTGTTGTTGGTTGTTTTTAAGCACCGTGTTACAGATGCTAGGCTAGCCTAACTGCGGAGAGCTGTGAACTTTTGATCCTCCTGCTTCCACATGCAGAGTGCTGGGATGGCAGCCCTACATGGTCACTTCCTGTTTTATGCCGTGTCAGAGTCAGAACCTAGGCCTTCATGCATGCTAAGGACTCTACCAACGGAGCCACCACCCCAGCCCATATCTTAAGCCCCAAATTCCCTCTCTATAAAATGGAAACACACATTGCCCAGCACAGCTGTGGCAGACAAGAAGGGTAGAGGAAAGAGCATCAAGATTAATATGAAAGGCCCAGGGCTACACGCAAGGAGCAGAGCACGCAGAGTATACAACTGTAGGATAATGTAAGCACCCAGAAAAGAGTGCAGCCCCAAGAACCCAGGGCCACAGGGTGTCTAATCTCTCTTTCCCACTCTCTGGCCCATTTCCTTGCTTGGGAGCGACCTCTTCATGGTAAACCATGTACGTCTCTACTACTATATAAATGTCCTTGATCCAACTTCCCATTCCAGGATTCAAAACTTTAGAAATCCCAGCTGGCATCCTGGGCCCCTGCCATGCCAGATGCTCATCCAATTCGCACAAGCTGATCTCTTATCATTGTCTACAGACTTGGATTAAAACCAAGTCAGCAGCTGACCCACCCTTAGCCAAGGAAGGGCTGACTTAAGACCCAAGTGCCTTCCAGTCTCACCCCTTGCTTGAACTTCAGCCCTGGGACTACTTACACAAGTTCCTGACTCTCAAACGACCCCAGGATTGATTTTTCTCAGGAAACTACACTGAAGAGGAGAAGAATGTGCCAAATCTCAATTCTCCCTTGACCAAACTCCCACGCACATACCTGTGATGTCATCTTTTCCTTGTTTTTTCTGAAAAATATTTTCAGCAGCCTTTGGTGACACATACTACAGATGTCTGGTTTAAAGCCCTGGCTCCCAGGGGTCAGCAACAAAACCCTTCTGGTTTGGTTCGGTTTGTCTTTTAAGATTCTTTTTGAAATTATTCATATGTGTGTATGACTATGTGAGTGTTTGTGAATATCGGAGGCAGGTGTCTAAGTTGTCCAGAAGAGGCCATCATGGTCCCCAGACCTGGAGTAGTTAGCGGTAGTTAGGAGCTGCTGGAACTCTAGCCAGGGTCTGCTGGGAAAGCAGTAAGTTCTTTCCTGCAAAGCCCATGTCTCCAGCTCTTAATTTGGGATTTTTTGCTTGGCTCTGTTTTGGGTTTTGTTTTAGGGTATCATAGAACCTAGGGTAGCCTCAAATTCACTATCTAGCCAATGATGACCTTAAACTTCTGATCCTCCTGCTTCTACTTCTCAAATGCTAGGGTTACAAGTGTGGTACATTATATCAAGTTTATATAATGCTGGTGAAGGCATTTGGGGCTTCCAGGACGCTCGGCAAGCACTCGCCTATCTGAACCTCATCTCCAACTTCCAAAGACTCTCTTCTGAAGGTTTTGGGGTCTTCCATATCTCTGGATCCCTAGAAATAGTCTCCTCAAGCCCAGAGAAGGCCCTCAATTTCAAGTTCGCCACCAAGTTTTGGAAGGAAATAGCGTTCTCTCTCTCTCTCTCTCTCTCTCTCTCTCTCTCTCTCTCTCTCTCTCTCTCTTTCTCTTTGTGTGTGTGTGTGTGTGTCTGTCTGTCTGTCTGTCTGTCTCTCTCTCTCTCTCTCTCTGTGTCTGTCTCTGTCTCTCTGTCTCTCTCTGTCTCTCTCTCTGTGTCTGTCTCTGTCTCTCTGTCTCTGTGTGTGTGTCTGTCTGTCTGTCTCTGTCTCTCTGTCTCTCTCTGTCTCTCTCTCTCTGTCTCTTTCTCTCTCTTTTTCTCTCTCAACCAGAAATGGGAGCATTGGGAAATGTTTAGGTCAACTCATCAGATAAACAGGAATCCCTGCTATGTCTCACTGTACTAAGCAGGGACGGACCCATGGCCCTGCAGAAATCTAAGCAGGGAGTGCTCACGTACATCCCAGAGTTTGCAGATCACAGTTGCCAGGAAGAGCAGTCTAAAGAGCAAGTATCCCTGAAAAGCCAGCTTCTTCCAAGGAGGGGGAAAAATGCTGACAAAATTTCCTTGCCTGATCAAGGCTCTCTGGCCTAAGGATCCAGTAAGATAACTCTCCCTCTTTATCTCTGAAGGACTTGACCCTGTCCAAAGGAACTCTCTCCTGACCTGAGTGATTTCATTTGTCCCTTTTATCACCCAGTATCTTTATCTAAGATACTTTGTTTATAGCCTCAAGTCACAGAAATGATGTATCAGACCTTTCAATGTCACAGACCACAGATTTCCTAAACACAAAGAAAAGACATATCCCCACACACCCCAATGAGCACCAAGACCCTTATTTAGCTAACGCTCTTTAGCCTCCGTGAACTCCGGGTTTTATTTCTCAGGCCAGAAGGCCCACGTTCCCCCGCGACCCAGACTCACTCAGGAATATGATGGTCTGTCTTCTTGCTGTCCGGCTCTCCTCACTCTCTGACTTCCTCAGCTGCAGCTGTGGCCCGGTCCCTGCCAGGGTGCCCCTCTTGCTCTTCATCAGCACTTTCATCATATTCCAGCACATGAAAGCCACAGACACCAGGACCACCAGGTAAACAGCGAAGGCCCCAAAGATGCTGGACTGGAAGACCTCCCAACGATTGGAGAGGTTTGTGCAGATGGACATATTGGAGTTTGCAGGTTGATCGTGGTGGCGGGTGCGAGAGAGGTTGCACTTGAGTCCCTTGTGAGAGGGTACGTTCACCAGAGGGTACTCAATACCCATGGCAAAGAGCAAAGGCAGTGCCACCAGGGCGGAGGTGACCCATACAAAACCGATCAGCAGTTTCACCTGGCAAGGTCCAGACACGGCTTTATACCTGAAGGGATGACAAATGGCAATGTACCGCTCAAAGCTGAGGGTCAGCACGTGCAGCAATGTGGCGTAGCTACACATCTCAAAGAGAAACGTGTGGAGCTTACAGGACAGAGCATAGCTGGGTGTGGTCAGGGGGTTCCAAATGATGCTGTAGAACTCCATGGGCATGCCAATCAAAAAAACCAAGATATCTGAACAAGCCAAACTGACCATGTGATCTGTCACCTCCTTCTGCAAATAGCCCTTTTTCTGCAATACCTGCGTAACCCGAATGGTGACGCTGTTGCCCAAGATGCCTACCACGAAGACGATCAGGTACACCAAGATGAGGGTGATTTTGATCCAAGTGGCCACCTCAAATTCAGGTACATGGCTGTGATCGATGACACGGGAGCAGATGTTGCTGGAGCCACTGGATGAAGCCATGAGGAAGAGAGACCCAGACCACCAGGTCCCTAAATGTCTCCACTTCCCTTTCTTCCGCCTCCCAAAGAAGCCCAGCTACTCACCAGCTTGGGCGCAACACTTTCTGTCTCTGTGGTTGGCTGGCCAAGGGTGACTTAGTTTTTCGGCTCTCGCATTGAAACTTCCTGGAATAGTTCACCCTAGAATTCTTGAGGACGCCAGTGGGTGGCGGTGGGGTTTGGAGATAGTCACTCTGGGGTGAGGAGGGACCAGTCCAGAGGAGGCTCTGACCTCCCTACTCAACTCTGTGTAAGAGCTGCGGTACTCTGTCTGGCGGCGGATCTTCCTCTCCCTTCCAGGTCCCTGGCACTGACCTCCCCGGCTGCCTTCCAGGAGGGAAGCGAAGAGGTCTCCCACGGGTCAATCATTAACCACAGCTCATTCTGCTTAGCAGCCTGCTGCAGAACCAGCCCAGGCAGCCTCAGGGTCTGACTCAACACAGATAGTGGCAGAAAAAGGAATAGCACCTCCCCCTCCCCGCCTCGCTCTTGCAGCAGTCTCCTGACCAGTCTTTGAGGTTTCTTGGGACAGGCAAACCGAGTAGATGTGGCAACTGGGAAGGCAGAGGTCTCTCCTGGTCTTGGAGAGAGACAATCCACAAGTCCCTGGATATCTGAGATGCCCTGCCTTGCAGGACTGGTTTGGCTGTGGCTTGCTCTGGAGAACTTTGCAAGCCTCTCCCAGTAGTGCCCAAGTTATAGGATACCCAAGTATTTGCAATGAATTACTACCTGGAAGTCATCCCTAACCAGGCTAATAAGATCCATTTTGAAGCCTGGATGGCTCCAAGCCTCCTAATGTTTTGCACAGTGCACGCTGCCTCTCCATCTGGCCCCAGGGTCCCGAACTGCTTCTGGTTGTTTCATGAAGCAATTCTCTCCCCAGAGGGAGAACTCACCAGCAGTTGGGAATGCAGGTGAATGTTCCAGATATCTAGTTAGGGAAGCATACCCTTCAAGGGAAGCTGTTTCCACAAGCTGGAGGACCACAGCAGGAGCCCATGGGCTCTCAAAAAGGTCCACCACTTAAACGGGTGGAAGGAGTCTAATGGGCACTGTGAATCTTTAGGCGTAGCAATTCTATGTAACTCTAAAATCAAAAATGAGGGTGGAAGCGGAAGAAAGTGAGATGTGCGCATTGAGGGACATCCAACAGTCAACGTATGTGCAGACAACATATGTGCAGTCAACATATGTGCTAAGTGGGGACTTGGGGGAGGTCACTGTAAGCCCAGCACTACTGTTCTGAAGTATTAGACTGTTTACAGTCCCTGCCCATCCTAACAACAGCTTTTCCTTGTCTGGGTCACTATACCTGGGTTAACATTTTAAAGACAGAAGATAGACTGAGTCCTCTTGGATCATAAAATCACTTCGTTGGGTTGGTTGTCTTTTGCTTTTGTTTTTTGAGAAACGGTTTCATGTAGCCCAGGCTGACCTCCAACACCATATAGGCCAGTATAACCTTGAACTTGTGATCCTTCTGTCTCCAGGTACAAGCTGGGATTACAGGCTTGTACCACCACTCTTTGTTTATGAGGTATTGAGACCTAGGGCTTCAGAAATTCTAGACAAACCCTCAACCAACTGAGCCATATTACCCACTGTGTGAAATCTTAAGAAAAAGTCAAATACATAAAAACAGGAAGCTGAGAAGAACAATTCCCAGAAACAGGGAGGGAAAGGAAGTTCGTCACAGGGTGCTGGTTTGCAATTGTATAGGGTGACTGTATCTAGATAACTCACCTAACTCGGGACTTGAGTTAATAGTACTTTGAGGCTCAATAAGAAGTATGCTAAGAGACCACAGGCATAACACACTTAACAGTCACTCAGGGGGAGACAAGAAAATAAGAGTCTTGTTTGTCGTCACCTTTTGACTATGAGTTTTAGCTGGTTTAGCTTGTTTTGTATTGCTGTGGTAACACACTCCATGAGAAAGCAACTTGAGGTGAAAGGGGTTTATTTGGTTTATACTCCCTAGGTCAGTCATGGAGGGAAGTCAGAGTAGGAACTGAAACAGATTGAATGGAGGGTCACAATTTGTTAGCTTACCCATGCTCCTGGTGGGCTAGCCTCTTTCTCATACTGCCCAAGACTACCTATCAAGGTATGGTACTGCCCACGCTGGGCTGGATGACCACACTGTAGAGGAATGAAAACAGACCCATAGCTATCTTCCTGCCCCCAAAACAACTCCAGGTGGTTCATAGACCTCAATGCTGAACTGCTCGGGGAAACAGACAGGAGTGCTGGAAATACAATTCCATCTGCCCAGGAATTAAGGACAACAATTGACAAATGGATCCTCATAAAATTTAAAAGCTCCTGTAGAGCAAAGAAAACCATCAATCAAATAAAGAGGAAGCCACCAGAGTGGGGTGAGAATCCTTGCCATCTATACACCCAATAGAAGATTATTATCCAAAATAGACAAAGAACTCAAAAAAAAAGCAAAAAAAATCAAGAAAATAAATGACTGAATTTAAAAAATGGTGTATGGGGCTGGAGAGAAGGTTCAGTGGGTCATAGCACTGGTTGCTCTTCCAGAGGTCCTGAGTTCAAGTTCCAGCAACCACATGGTGGCTTGCAACCATCTCTAATGGGTTCTGATGCCATACACATATATAAAATAAATAAATCTTTTTTTTAAATGGTGTATGCAGGTGAACAGAATTATCAAAAAAGAGATGGGCTAAAAATATATATATCTTTAAGTGTTCAATATCCTAAGCAATTAGAAAAATGTAATTTTGAAACTATTGTAATTTTGAAATTTCCTCTTAACCTGGTCAGAATGCCCAAGATCAAGAAAGAAAAACAACAGCAAATGCTAGAGAGAATGCTGGGAAAGGGGGACCTTCCTTCACTGCTGAGGAGACTGAGAGCTGATGCAGCCAACTGTGGAAATCGGTGAGGAGAATCTTCAAAAAGCTGTACGTAAATCTGGCACATGGCCCAGTCGTAGCTACCTTGGCATATATCCCAAGGACCTCACATCCTGCTTCATGGATACTTGCTTGCTCGGCCATGTTCAATGTCACTAGGAGGCTAGGAAACGGAAACAAACTACCTGTCTTTCAACTGATGCATGGACTTGAATATGCGGCACATATGTACAATGGACTACTCCTCAGCTGTAAAGAAAGCAGAAACTGGGAAGATTTTAGGTAAATGGATGGAAGTAGAATATATTTACTGAGTGAGGTAACTCAGAAAGACAAGCGTCCCGTGTTCTCTTATTTGTGGATCCTAGCTCCAAGTCTCTATGTTTGAACATATAACCCTTTAACTGCAGAAGCGAGGGAAGTAGAAATGGACCATAGGAGAACAGAAAAAGGAACCCTAGAGAAGATAAGATACTGGAGCATAGGCTATCTAGAGCGAATAAGATGACACAGAAGCTATGAAGGAAGAGAGCAAAATCCAGAGATGAGAGGATTAACTGGGGAAGAGAAAGGGAAAGTAATAAAGACAAGAGGAAGAAAGAGACATAAATACACTAAAGGTGTTTGAAAAAGCCAAATATACATGCATGCATACATACTTACATACATACACACACACACATACGTGCATACCAAACACACACATCCAAATTATACACACACACATATACATACATGCCATACACATTAATAGAATTGTGTGTGCCTGTGCACATGTGTATGCATGTGTGTATGTGTATGCAGGTGAATGTGCACACATGTATACGTGGAAGGCAGAAGTCAACATCAGAAATTGTTCCTCAGGTTCTGTCCACCTTATTTCTTAATTTGGTTTCTTGGTTGTTTGATTATTTTGAGACATGGTTTCATTATGTAGACATATAGTTTTTTTACAGAGTCAAACATTTGTGTGTGTGTGTGTGCGTGTGTGTGTGTGTGTATACATGAGTGCAGGTGCCCTGGGAGGCCAGAAGAAGCCATTGGAGGCCCTGGATCTAAAGTTACAGGTGATTATGACACATTAGAGGTAGGTACTAAGAACCACATTCCAGTTCTATGCAAGAACAGCAATCACATGTAACTGCTGAGCCATCTATCCAGCCTCATGATTCATTGGGTTTGTGTGTTTTGCTTTGTTTTGTTTTGTTTCATTTTGTATATTACCTTTACATTGTGCAAAGTATGTATTATTGCCCTCATTTTACAGATGAGGAACTTGAGGAGTAGAGGAGAAAGCGGCCACCAGGCAATTCCAAAGGGAAAATTCAAAGCCAAGTATACCTGGCACCTAAGCACTTTCCTCCCTAAGGCAGAGTCTCCCTAGATCTGCTGGAGTAGTGGCATTCTGGGAAAGACACACCTGTGTGACTCCACCCAGTGATTCCCCTGTCTAGAGCAGCTGCATACTGGCCGTCCTCAGCTCACTATGGTAACCTGGTGTGTTCTGCTCAGACAAGATTCAATTACTACCCAACTGTTGTCATCAAAATGTTTTTTACCAAGATGAGGAGACAAATTATAAATCCATCACCCAAGTGAAGATCAAACTAATGAAAATTCTTCTCTAACAGTAAAGATGGAAAAATACATATTTTGAGCAAATGTCTAGGAGAAATAAATGTGCATTTCACCTGTGCTTTCCCTAAGGCCAATTTAAAAACAAATTTTAAAAACCCAACTATTCAATTATCTCTCATTTGCTGAGGACATACTGTGTGGCTCTTGGTCTAGGGTTTGTATAGTCTACACATTTTTCTAGCATATGTCATAGAGGGCAAAATGGGGTCAAAATGAGAAAAACAAAGACCTTTGGAGCTGAGAAGATGGCTTAGCTGGTAAAGTGTTTGCCTCAAAGCTTTGAAGAATTGAATTTGGATCCCCAGAATCCACTAGAAAGCCAGGTGTGGTGATGCATGCCTGTAACCCCAGCACCTGAGAGGCAGAGACAGAAGAATCCCTGAGGCTCAGTGGCACTTAGCAGAGTCTACATTGAAAACTTCAGATTTGGTGAAAGAAATGTCTCAATCATAAGTTGGAGGGTTGGGGGACGATGTAGGTGTTAGGAACAGGCACTGTTTTTTCAGAGGATTGTGGTTTTATTCCTAGTACCAACATTGGGCTCCCCACAACCACCTGTCACTCTCCCTTCAGGGATCTGGTGCCTTATTTTGGCCCCCATGGGCACCTGCACTCATGTGCGCACACACACACACACACAGAGAGAAAGAGAGAGACAGAGACAGAGAGACAGAAAAACAGAGAAACAGAGAGAGACAGAGACAGAGAGACAGAGACAGAGAGAGAAATATATAAATTAATAATAATTAATATAATAACAAATTCAATAAATGAATTTTAAATACCCGCCATATAGTCTAATACACACATTAGTTTTTTATTTAAAGAAAGCATATTATTTATTCTTTGACAATTTCAGACATGTATATATCTACCGTCAACTCCCCAATCCTACTCATCCTTCTTCTCCAACACATTTCCCTTCCACCTTTCTGTCCTCTTGTTAATAACACACTAAGTCCAGTTCGTGCTACACATATGCACATGTATGGGGGGGGGCAACCACTGAAGCATGGGCAATCTACCAGAGGCCACACACACACACACACACACACACACACACACACAATATCTTCTCTCACCCCAGCAACCATCAACTGCCTCTAGCACCAGCGCCTCAGTTAGAGATGGTCCTCATTAGGCTTTCTCCCATCTGATTGACTTGATCCTGAGCAGGTTTTGTGCAAGTAACATAACTGAACAATAGCAGTGGTTCGCAACTGCACAGCCATGTCATGAACATGAGGCACCACTCTGTAACACCCCTCCCCATTCCCTGGCTCTTATGTTCTTTCCATTCTGTTCTCCTAGATGTTTCCTGCACCTTTGGAGCATTGATATAGATCTTCCAATTAGGATTGATCACTTGACAATCCCTTATTCTCAGCATGTTGGCTACCTTCTTTAAAAATGTGTGTGTGTGTTTGTGTGTGTGTGTGTGTGTGTGTGTGTGTGTGTGTGTGTGTATGAATGCAGGTGCCCACTGAGTCAAGAGGAGAACATTAGATCCCCTGGACCTGGAGTTACAATTAGTCATGAGGCTTCTAACTTGGGTGCTGGGAACTCAGGTCTTCTGCAAAAGCAGTGCATAACCTTAACTATGCAGCACTGTAGGATTCTGTGGTAGTAAAATAGCAATTTCCCTCCCTAAAGGGCTTATTTGACAGTCAAGTCAAGAGCATGTAAATTGATAGACAACATAAAACCAAAATTGCTAATGGTGAAAACAAACCCATTTATAATAGTACTAGAAAGCATGAGATAGGGCTGAAGAGATGGCTCAGTTAACACAGTGCTTGCCTTGGAAGCATAACGACCTGGGTTCAATCCTCACCAACCACAGTAAAGTCAAGTCAGGAGTGGCACTGGAGAGATGGATCAAAAGTTAAAAGTGTGTGCTGCTCTTGTAGAGGACTGCTCTAGTGCCCATGTCAAGCATTCTACAACCACTGACCCCCAGCTCCAGGAATCCAGTGCCCTCTTCTGGCTTTAGAGTGCACCTGTACTCATTTGCACAGACCCAGTAGTGACATACACTTGTAATCCCAGCACTGAGGAGACAGAGGCAAGCAGTTCCCTGGAGCTTACTGGCCAACCAGCCAAGCCTACCTGAAGAGTTCCAGTACAATGAGGTTGTGTCTCCAAATAAACAAGATGAATGGTGCCTAAGGAATAACTCTGGCAGATGACCTCAGCCCTTCACACACACACACACACACACACACACACACACACACATTCACAAGAAAAGAAAGAATAAAATGGGAATAAATTTAACCAAGAATGTTAAATGCTTGCACACAGGAAAACATTAAACATTGATGAGAGAATTGAAGGGGATACAGTTTAGTTCCCATCGTGGATTGGAAGAATTAACATTGTAAAAGGCCATCCTATCCACAGTTGCATACAGACTCAGCATAACCGCCATTGAAATTCTAGTAGTGTATATTCACAGAAATAGAAAAAACAATCTAGAGCCCATATGGAAACTACTGAAGATCTTGAATAGCCAAAAATCAATCTTGACAAAGAAAAAAGCTGGATGCACCACAACTCATGATTTTAAATTAAGTTAAAAATTGTAGTAATATAGACTGCTTATTTATTTATTTTTATTCATTTATTTATTTATTAGGGGATACGAGAATACAAACTAAACACACACATACACACTCACAGAGAGAGAGACAGACAGACAGAGACAGAAACACGGACACAGATCAGTTGAACAAAACAGAGACTCTAAAATAAACTGAAGCATATACAGCCAAGTAACTTTTGACAAGGCAACTCTGTAAACCCAGTATACAAAGGGCAGTCTTTGCAGAGAATGGTATTAGGAAAATAGATATCCTCGTGCAAAAGCATGGCACTGGGTCCTTGACCCTTAACACTGTGCCCAAAATCCAAACAGATAACTGGGGAGATGGAGTGACAGCTTGGCTAGCTCCAGGGGCCCTGAGTGCAGTTTCCAGCACCCATACTGGGTGGCTCACAACCACCTCTAATTTCAGCTCTAACATATTCTTCTGATATTGGAGATCACCTGTACACATGTAGCATGCACACATTCACATAAGCACACACACACAATGCACATGCACACATAAGCACACACACACAATGCACATTTTTTAAAAATACAAAAATAAAGCTTTAAAAAATACAAGCCCTACATAATTTTAAGAAACCGTAAGTCTCCTAAAAAAAAAAAAAAAAGCATAAGAAGACATTTTGACCTTGACCTTGGTGATAGGGTTTTTTGTTTTGTTTTGCTTTTGTTTTTGTTTTTATTTTTGATATCACACAAATATCCAGGCAACAAAGCAAAGAAAAACACATAGAATCATAAAAAATAAAAATGATGTGATGCTTGGTCTTCGTGTGGGATCCCCAACAACTGGAGCAGAAGCTGTCTTTTACTCCAACTTGATATGCCAAGGGAGGCCTCCTCTTCTTTGAGGAGAAAGAATGGTGGAGAGGGAAGAGGGAGGGATTGAGAGGGAAGAAGGGAGGGAACACTGTGATCTGGATGTAAAGTAGATACTGTGCCAGGATGGAATCAATGGCTACTCCTGCCTCTGTGTCTGGATACCAAGGCAGGCATTGTGACCTGGATGTGGATGAATGTGTTTCTCATCCCTACATGAATGAGGTTGTATACCTGAGGGGAGATGGGAAGATACATGAGTATCTGTCCTCAAGAGTATTCTGGTGTGAACTGTGAGTTGGAGATTGATGGATGAGGATCCCAGCCATGTCTATGTGGTGCTATGTGTCAGGATGCTCTTGGGGCTCACTTCTGTGATTATGCACCTGGATTCCTTAGAGATCACTGTGAACTCAACTTTGATGAATGTGCCAGTTAGCCATGTCTCCACGGAAGTCAACTACTACCGTCTAGATTCACAGGACACACTGAGACTCTGATGTCTCTTTGTTGGTCAAAACCTTGTCACAATGATATCTTCACACACGTGAAGACACTGTTGACAGCTATATTTGTCACGACTGGCCTGGATACACAGATGTCCTTAAGATGGACATAAATGAAGGCAGTAGCAACCCCTGCCAATTTGGAGGGAAATGTGTCCAGCTGTCTTCAGAGGACCAATAGGGACACATTGCAGGCCTGACTTCCTTCTTCAGGTACCTTGGAGCCTCAGGTTATGTTTTTATCTGTCAGCCTGGATTCACATGCTATACACTGGGCTTTTGCAGGGTTCTGGGGATTCAAACTTGGGTCCTCAGACTTGCGCAACTGCCTTTTTTTACCCACAAAACTATCTCCCCAACCCTCTTCCTCTACTTTTAAAACCATCATCACTCCCTTGGAAAAATGTTAGCAGTTTAACAAGTATGAGATTCTTCTTCATGACTTCCTTCTGACCATAAATTCTTCTTTTTTCAAACAGAGAACACAACAAGGAATCAAAGAAACAAACACAAAAAGAAAAATCGAAAACCCAAGTGACAACTTGTCTTTATCTTTTCCTCCAAGATACAATCAGGGTCAAACTATGTCCTCATCACTAACCCTTTACCCTGATGGGAGAGAGACCCTACAGTGATGACCACAGCTATGTACAGAAACAACCAGGAGGTTCAAGTCTGTGACTGGGAACACTACATTCAGTCTGAGCCTAGAAAGCATTGGCAGAGGAAATCAGCATTAGCTATTATTTGCCATTGTGCTTTTGATGTGAAATGCCACCCATCCCATAGGCTCATGTGTTTGGACACTTGGTAACTAGCTGGTGGCACTGTTTGGGAAGGTTCTGGAACCTCTAGGAGGTGGAACCACTCTAGAAGAAGTTGGTCACTGGAGTCTAATCTTGAGATTTTATGACCTTGTCTCATTTTCTGTTCACTCTGCTTCCTGACTGGAGATATAATGTGACCATCTGGCTATCTGCTCCTGCCACCATGCCTTATCCACCATGATGAACCATGTCCCCTTAAACTGTGAGACATGGTAAACCAGCCCTTGTTTAAATTTGCTTGTCAGATATTTTGTCTTAACAATGAGAAAATGAGCTAATGCACCTATCATGGCTTTGGTCTCTTCTTTGAGCTGGTGGGTAATGAGCCTAGAGTCTGTTGAGATGTTCTCATGACAAATTTGATGCTCAGAGTTATCACAAGTATGTCCCATCATGAGCCACATTATTATCACCTGCTAAACATGTGAGCTTGAGCTAGCTTGGAGACAGGAGAGAAACATGTCTGGACTGGTCAGATTTGTCATCATTACAGGATTGATCAGGCAAGATGCTTGGGTTTATTTCAATGTACTAAAGACATGAGATCAAAACCTTGATAACTTAGAAAGTGCAGGAATAAAACTGATTCCAAAATATGGTTGCTGTCACTGTTAGTCTCATGGGCTTACTGGAAATGACGTGCCCACAGGTAGAAAAAGCTCAGGAAAAATCAGAAACTACCCAAACCTTTACTACAGAGGAAAGAAGAAACTTCTTAGGGAGACATTCAAGATCCTTAAAATCCTGATATCTTAGTTTGTCCAACTTTACACACACACACTCTGGAGTTGGGGGAGAGGAAAGACTCTATTGAGGAATGGCCTGGATCATACCAACCTGTAGGCATGTCTTAAGTATAAACTGATGTGAGAGGGCTAAGCCCACTGTGGGTGACACCACCCCACCCCTATGTGAGTGAACATGGCTGATAGAAAAAGCTAGTTGACTGTTAGCTTGAGCAAACCAGAAGCAGCATCCTTTGTGGTTTCTGCTTCAGGCTCTTATCTTGAACTTCTGCCCTGGTAAGTTGTGACATGGAAGTATACCTCTAATAAACACTTTTATCTTATAAGGTGAAATAAATTCTATCCTCCTTTATGTAGGTTTTGGTCATAGTGTTTTACCTTAGCAACAGAGAGGAAACTAGAATAGTTTGTGATTGATTGATGCATAGAAAATGAAAAGGAAATGCTCAAATTCTTTCCTTCCTTCCTTCTTCCATTTTGTTTTGTAGCAATTTTGTTTTACTTTTTTGAGAGAGTTTTAATATGTAGCCCAGGCTATCTTAGAACTACATAGCACAGGTTGTCCTCAAGCTCGCAGTATTCCTGCCTCAGTCTCTGAAATGATGGGATTATAGGAATGAACCACCAATCCAACCACATCCTGCTCCTGGTTTGCTTCCTTTACACATTGTGGGCTTGCTGAACTATCGCCGACTGTGCAGCTTCTCAGAGGCCCACATACTGGAAAAAGGAAATAGTCAGACCTATAGCTATCTATATCAGCCTACATCTCTGTGAGTAAAAAAACAGCATCCAATCTCCAGACAGATGAAGGAGCCTTGAGGTAAGGGCTCCCAGACTTCAATCCTCCCCAGATGGCAAACAAACAAACAAACAAACAACAACAACAACAACAACAAAAAACACCTGGTCTTGCTGAGCTCTGTATGAATTCCAGATTCATGAGCAAAATAAATGTGTTCATATTTCAAGGGAACAAATATTAAGGTATATTTTTATGTAGCACTAACTGATCCCAACACTGTTCTCCAACAAGAAGGGCTTCTGACTGAAGCCCAGCTCTCTTGTATGTTGCATCCAGAAGGAATGGTGTCCTTCTTATATCATGAAATGTCCTGTGTTCTCCGTGTATCCACTTTCCACTCATTCAACAAACACACGTGAAACACACAAGTGTAGGACTATTACAAAGACATCTCCTCTGTCCCCTGGAATCTCACCATCTAGAGCAGCTGTTCTCAACCTGTGTTTCACAACCCCTTTTGCGAGACTAAACGACCCTTTTACAGGGGTCACCTAAGACCATCCTGCATATCAGATATTTACATTATGATTCATAACAACAGCAAAATTACTGTTATGCCATAGCAATGAAAATAATTTTATGGGTGGGCATCATCACAACATGAGAAACTTATTAAAGGGTTGCAGCCTTAGGAAGGTTGAGAACCACTGCTCTAGAGAGACATGGAAATCACTTAATTAGTAGAATGGTATTATTAGATGTATAGTGTCCAACCCAGTGTACTTTTCAATCCCTTTTCAGATCCTACCTTATCCATAATATCTTTTCAGCACATTCCAATTAATTCTTCTCCTAATAATAAAATATGGATACCACATAAAAGGTATCCACATGCCGGGCACGCCTTTAATCCCAGCACTTGGGAGGCAGAGGAAGGCGGATTTCTGAGTTCGAGGCCAGCCTGGTCTACAGAGTGAGTTCCAGGACAGCCAGGGCTACACAGAGAAGCCCTGTCTTGAAAAACCAAAAAAAAAAAAAAAAAAGTACCCACATCTCTTTTCAACTGCATGTTTAGTGACTTCATCTCCCTCCCTCTTCCTCTCCTTTTCTTCCTTCCACTTCCTCTTTCTCTCCCCCTCCATCTCCTCTTTAAAAACAGGGTCTCAGCAATGTACTTCTGGGAGGCTTGAAACTTGCTATGTAGAGCAAGCTGGCCTCAAACACACAGAGATCCTCCTGACTCTGTCTCCCAAGAGACGGATTAAAGCTGCATTGATGTGGGACCATGAAAGGTAGCTTGGCCCCTGGTTGAGCTAAGGCTTGAAGCCCCAGAAATCCTGAAGGGACAGTAGGCTCTTCACCTAATTCCCGGGCACCAGGCCATTGTCACCAGCCACAGCTTCCCCCCCACCCCATAGATTTGTGGCCATCAGTCATTTAAGGGCAATGCCCCAAGCCCCTCCACATGTAGAGGATGTGATCTGTGGTCACATAGGCTCAAGACAGATCTCCACCTTAAGGAGGTACCTAAAGGCCTGGGGGGCTTAGCCCATAAGCCTTCCTTCCCAGATACTCCTCTCTGCAAAAGGTTTTAACCTCAGGTCCACCCTGAGAAGTGGGGTATGGTTTTACACATCTACTTTCCACCATCACAATAAATGCCTTAAAACCATGGACTGCCTCTTTTATCAGGATCTGCTGTGGGGAGCCTTGGAGAAGTCCTTAGCCTACAGAGCTGTAGCCTACTCTGACTTAGAAGGCCTCTCTGTAATCCCAGCCAAGACGACCACTAGCCTAAGCTCAAGCCTGCTGCTGTCAAACTAGAGACTCACCCCTGCAGGACCAGCTGGAGCCCCCCCCTTCTCCCCCTGGCCCCAGGTTAGATCTAGCCCTTGGGCCCCCATTCCGTTCTCAGCTCTTCTGCGGCTTCCAGGGACATCTGGATGTCCAAGAGCCTGAGAACCAGATAGCCCGGTCCTCCTTGCAGACCCAAGGACCCCCAGCCAGCTCCAGCTGTTCTAGGCCTCAGACTGCGATTTCCTACCCCCGGGGCTGCCCTACAGCCCAACACCCTCCTGGTGAAAGCGTAGGGTAAGTGCTGTCAACTCCCATGTCCTGCCTCCCTCAGCAGCCGAGCCCTGTGGCAGAGCAGACTCGGGACCCACAACCCTACACATTGATTTCTTGAAAATGATCGCAGTAGGAGTATTTATCACAGGAATTTGCAAAGACTGCCCTCGGGTTTTCCGCCTCATCCTTTTTCGACTTCCTGAGTTGTTTACTGTTTTCTAGATATTTTATTAATATATGTAATTATGGATAATATTTTATGACATTTTTCATACATATATATATAATGTATTTCAATCATAGTCACCCCTGTCACCCTCTGTTGTCCCTTACACACTCTCTGATCCTAAGTCTTCCTTTCAGCTAGACCTCATTATACTTTCATGGTTTGGGTTTTGTTTTATTTTTGTAAATCAATGACTTTGATTAGGATTGGTTATTGGAGCAACGGTGGGTGACCTATGAGTAGTTATACCACTGAAGAAAATGTCTCTCCCATATCACAAATCACTAAGTTCACATAGATCGTCAAGAGGAGGGTGGGTGAGATCTCATGAAATCTACCCTACAGAAAACGTGCAGAGTGAGATCTAAAACATTGGCCATCGCTTTCCTAAGGATACCATTCACCTGGTATCTATAAGAGACTAATTTGGAGAGGAAGATGATGTTTTATCAAAAAATAAAATAACCAGTTGGTGTGTTCTTTCCTCTTAGCATCCTATAGTTGCCTGTAGTTCTTTAGGCAGAAGGATGGTGAGGGATACCCACCCCTCCACCATCCACATTGGCAGGTCTATTGTTTTTGTTCATGTTCAATTCATATTGGTGAGACTTTATGGGTGTAGCTTCTGACTTTACTAGGGAACACAGTCTCACAGCAAACTCTAATAAATTATCCAATATGAAACAATCAGTCCTTATACATACACGTAAAACTATACAGACTGAGAAGGTTACACTTAGGAATATATGTGTATATACACATAATATGCATGTAATAGGAATTAATGAAAAGAGAGATCATAAACTTGGAAGAGAGCAAGAAGGGGTGTGTGGGAGGGCTTGGGAAGGAAGAAGAGAAGGGAGAAATTATGTAATTATAATCCTAAAAAATAAAAGAAATAAACTGTAAATGAAAATTGTCCAAATGTAGTATGAGCAATGCAGATAGAAATCACAAAATAGAATAAGATAAAAATTTCTAGTCGTATATTTCCAAATAGCTAAAAGAAAGACTTTTAAGTGTTCTTGCCACAAAAAAAAAAAGTGTTAAGTATTCGGTACTAAACTGCATGCTGATTGGCTCAGCCTGATAATCCGCAACGTAAACACACGTGGAAACATTCTGAGGAAGTCAGCACAGTTATTACATGTCAGAAAGAAAGTAAACCTTTGAAAAATAGATCTTCTGGGAATGCAACTCTTTTAGGAAATAATTGGCTGTGTTGGTAGGAGGATGATAAGGACTCCCTCAGCTGTGGAGAATGTTACTGGCTGGGAGTCACTTGGCTCCATTCTGGACAGTTTGCTGGCTGCTGGAGCCTCCACATCCGCATGACTCTGGCAAGCCTGCCAAGGTGGTTTGCAGATAAGCTTAAGCAATGCTAGGAGTTTCTGGACCCAGGGACTGCAGAGCAATCATTGCTGTGTCTAGGCTTGTGGTGACCAGAGTAAGGGCTGAGGGAAATACAGGGCAGTCCTACCTACTCACCTGCCATGAAGGGAAAGGTGCTTTGTATTTCTAAAAGGTAATAATAATATTTCCCATCTTGTGGGTTGAATTTGCCCATACCAGAAGAGGTTTGACATCTGTCTCTGTTAGCTTTAACTGTCAACTTGATATAATCTAGAATCATCTGGGGATGGAGTTTCAATCAAGGAACTGCCTAGGTCAGACTAGCCTATGAGCATGAGGGATTGCCTTGATTGTAAATTGATGTAGGTGAGTCTAGCCCATAGTGGGCAGCACTATTCCCTCAGCAGGTGTTCCTGGTCTCTATGAGAAAGCAAGGTGTGAACGAGCTAACGAGAGAGCCAGCATGCAGTGTCACTCTAGGGTGTCTGCTTCAAGTTCCTGCTTGAGTTACTACCTTGGGTTCCCTCAATGGTGGACCTGTAAGATAAAAAGAATCCTTTCCTACCATAAATTGCTTTTGGTTAAAGCATTTTATCCTAGCAATAGAAAGAAAACTACAGCAACATTCTATCCCCATTCCATACCAAAATAGCCTCATTTAGACTTAGAAGTCTTTGAACATAGCAAAGTTTATATAGAAATGATCAGTATGGATCCTTAATGTAACATGACTGGGATTCTTGCATCAAAAAGACAAGAGACAGTGACTACAGGAAAAGTCAAGTGAGACAGACAAACATGGGGGAAGCAAAAAGTATGGGTAGCCAGCTGGGCCTAGCCCATAGGCCATATATGTAGCTTACCAACCTCATAAACAAGATTCTCCATTGAGTAATGAAGTCTCCATGGGTGGGCAACCTCCTTTTCTCATGTGGACTCTTACCTGGGGGAAAGAGCTGAACTTCTCTTGGAGAGAGCTGCTTTACCTAAGGTCAATGTGTCTTCTGGGGGCATCCTAGTTCAAGGACTGGCAGAGTATGGTGATGTGGAGTGATAAGGAGACTTCCCATGCCCTGTCTCTATCATTAACCAACCAGATGGGGAGAGCATATCAGTTGACTTAGTGTATTTTATGGCTCTGTGTTTCTCCAGCTAAACCTGTTCTGTGATATTGAAAAGGTAAGTTCGATAACAGAATCAGGAATGTGATAGTTCAACCGAATTATCAGCTCGAGTGGATTGAGAAGTGCCTAAGATGTTCTAGCTCTGGATAAACCTGTGACGGTGGAGTGAGTTAGGGTATGATCTGTCCTGAATGTGGACATCATCCCATGGACTGAGGGCCACAGAGAATAAAAGAGGAGAAGGAGAAACACAATGGCACAAGGATGTTCTCCCCGCATGTGCATGTGTGTGTCTTCCTCTCGCTTTGTTCGGTCCTTCTGGCTGACATGTTGTGAGCTGCTCCTTCTGCCGTACACACCTTCCTTTCAAGGATGAACTGAGATCACTGAGAAGTCAAAATGAAACTTTTCTCCTCTGTCTTACTTGGGTATTTTTATCACAGTAAAGAAAGAAAAGAGAGAGAGAGAGAGAGAGAGAGAGAGAGAGAGAGAGAGAGAGAGAGAGAGAGAACAAAATAGAAACAAACGAAACCTAACACAGAAGGAAACCTTCAAGTCCCATCAGTCTTCCCCTTACTTTTCCTTTGTTCTGTTCAAATTCTGATTTTTTTTCTTTAAAATGATAAGAGCACTGTATTAGTTAATTTTTTGTTATGCAATGAATACCCTGACAGAAGACAAACTGTCAGGAGAAGTGGATTTATTTTGGCTCACAGTTCAGAGAGGACACAGTCCATCATAGCAGAGAAGACATCACAGCAGGACCACAAGGCTAGCCTGGCAGTCAGGAAGCAGAGTGGCCACATTCCATCCACAAACAAGAAACAGAGAGAAAACAGAAAGTAGCACCAGGCAATAAAATTTCAAACCCTGCTCTCTGTTGATTCACTTCCCCCAGCAAGACTCGGCCTGCTAAAAGTTCCATGACCATCCCAAACAGCAGCACCAGGTGGGGAACAAGTGTTCAAACACTCAAGCCTGTGCTGGACTCAGCATATCCAAACGACAGCAGGTGCTGTATCAAAACATAAAATAATATTGCAGGGAGTTGTTCTGTGCTATTTCATCCAAATTGAAGCACCCCTTCTGAGATGGAAGACTCAGGAAGTCTTGCATTTTACCAGACCTTGTGAGTTCTAAGATTCCTAAGGTCTCTCCATATGGTTATAAAGGCATTGAACAATGGAGGGGGAGAGGGGGTCTCTTCTATTAACCAAACAGCTTACATATGCTGCAGGGAGCTTTCAGGACACAGTGTTTCATGATTCATCAATAATGCTAGGGTGGGCTTTTAGGTGAGTCATCCATGCTCCTGAAAGTAACCCCAATAAACTCACCGGCTCACTAACATACACTCGGGTGGAATCATTCCTTCAGACTGTCACAGGTGCCCTATCTGAGGTAAATATGTGTTTGTTCTCATCCCTCAACTACAGCATAAACATTTTGCTCGGGGACATCTGCTGCAGAAGTAGAGGGAAAGCTGACAGAGGAGCTCTCTGGGTCACCATTGACACTATGTGTTCCCTGACTTTGTCTGTTGGTCGTAATTGTTAATAAGGAAGCTCCCAAGCATTCATTTGCTTACTTTGCTCCTAACTGTAAAAATAAATTGCTCCAAATTTGTTGTGGCAGGATTCTTCAGGGTGCCAGTGGGCATATTTGCCATTCTTGGCAGATTCCCATGGAACTCTGTGACAATCTGTCTTGTCAGCAGACCCTGTCTTGCCCTGCTTTGCAAGGTGGCTTGCCCATTCACCCATCCCTAGCTGAAAGAAGATGATGCTGACAACTTCAATGGGAAAAGTCACATTCAGACCCAAGGGCTCAGAAGGAGGCAGTGGGGCAGTGTAGAGAGAACAGGATTTGACATCAGTGGTCATTGGCAGGAACCCACAACAAATTATCTTTAATATTTTCAATCACTGTAATGACTAATGTGATATCCTATGCTGATTAGGTCTTTGTCAACTTGACACAAGCTAGTGTCTGGGAAGAAAGACCTTCAATTGAGAAAATGCCTCCACAAGATTTGCCTATAGATATTAGTATTTTATTGATTAACTATTGATATATCCACCCTACTGTGGACTGTGCTACTCCTGGCCATATGATGCTGAGGTGTATAAGAAACCATGCAGAGCAAGTCATTGTGAATAAGCTAGTTAGCATTCCCTCTCCTCAGCCTCTGCTTCAGTTGCTGCCTCCAGGTGCCTTATATGACTTCCTTTCATGATGGTCTATAAAGTGTAAGATGATATAAACTATTTCCACCTCAAGTTGTTTTTGGTTGTAGTGTTTCTCCCCCAAAATAAAAGGCAAACTAGGACAAATTCTATATAGACGTGGCAGCTCTAAGATACTTCAGTGTTTATGGGCAGCCACCTTGTTGAACCAGGATCTGATTCAGAGCTGAAGCATGGAGGCTAGAGAGATAAATCAGTAAAATGCTTACCTTGAAAGCATGAGTATCTGAGTTCAGTCCCCAGAACTCAGGTTTAATAGTCAGGTATGATCGCATACACTTATAATCCTAAAACTGGAAAGGCAGGGCAGGAGGAGCCCTGCTGCTGACTGGTACAAGCCAGCCTTGCTTGTTGAGCTCGAGGGCAATGTGAGACCCTAGTTTTAAAAACGTAACTGGAGCGAGAGGATGGTGCAGAGGTTAGCATATATTGCTGCTGCAGAGGATGTGTGTCCAGGTCACACCACTATTCTCAGTGGCTCACAGCTGTCTATAACTCCAGTTCCAGGGGCATCTGTTTCCTCTGGCCTCTATGGGCACCCCATGTACACTGTACATGTGTATATACAGACACACAGGTATACATAAAACAATGACATAAATAAATCTTTAAAATATAAAAATAAAACAACATATACACACATGCAAGGGCTCCTGAAGGTTAAAACCTGAGATTGTCCTCTGGTCTCCATGAGCACACCACATATATCTGAGCCTTCATGCACATGGAAATGTGCACATGCATACACACACACACACATACATGCACATACACCTTCATGTGCACACACATATACATGCACACACATATATGCATACACACACACAGAAATAAACACACATGTGACACATGTGTATACTCACACACATGTGCATGCACATGTACACACACACATACACACATACACACACACTCACACACATGCTGACCCATGGAAAAAATCTCCAATGCTCTTCCAATTTAATTCTACAAGGAGACCTTCCAAGAAAACATGAGACCAGAGAGAGACTTGGCAGTCCTGAGCCAAGAATAAATTGGTAGACAACATAAACACGTGAACTACCTCAGGAAGATCTAAGGAGGAAAAAAAAAGGCCCAGAACCTCAGAGAGACGTCAGCTGGGGAAGAAGGATGTAGACAGCCTAGATGAACCAGAAGGGAGATTAGAGAAAATAGAGAAGGGGGAAGCAGGGACCGAAAGACACTTGAAACTCCTGTCAGGTTAACCAAATCAGTGAGTTCCTGATTTAATGAGAGATCCTTTCTCAAAGAGTATGGTAAAGAGTGGTTGAGGAAGCCACTTCTGGCTTCAACACACACATATACATACACTCACACTCACATGCACACTCACACACATGTGCACACACAATTGGAATGAGGAGAGTGATGATTGTCCCTATCTTAGTTTCTTAAACAGATAAGAACAGAGATGATCAAATGGCTTTTCTACTGACCATCCAGGGGCATCAGCCCACTGCTTATTTCACAGTTTTACATATAAAGATGGCATCACAGCACAGCCAGATGGGTAAAACCATGGGATGTGGCTGGAAAGATGGGCACGTAGCCACTGAAGAAGGGGCAGCACTAGAGCCCACTTGACGGTAGTTGAGTTTTACCTTTCTTTTCTTTAAAAGGATCTGAACTTTTTAGATGTTTATGTTCTCCCAACAGAACATTTCAACAGCTTGCAAGCATCCTAGAGGCTACACTTTCTCTTCAGAAAGTATAACACCATTTCTCACATGTTCTGAAGTGTCTCAGAGCTCCAAACCAAGACCATTTTTTTATGTATACTTTTTAAATTGGCGACAAAATCAATCGTTTCTGAGATGATTTCATTTGGCAAAGCAGACCTTCTCAACGAAAGTAATTAGTGTTAAGTCTTCAGGATTTCAGAGATAAGTGGTGCTAATGAGGAACGGGTGTTACAACAAGGTCGAAGGTAACATTCCAATTGCAGGGTTTTGCCAAGGATGGAAATAGGGCATCTGAATGATGTTGCAAATTAGGAATTGGGAGAATAAAACCTTGGTAACTGAATTGCACGTAATCTAGGCAGAAATGGATCTTTATCTTCTCTCTCAACTTTCTCCTTTCATGAGTAAAGACTGGAACACAAAGGTAACTTTCAGTTGTTTACATTATCCAAAATATTAATTTTAAAAATCTCTTTTAAAAAAAGATAGTCTCCACTTTGTAAACTGGGAGAAGTGGGCATTCAAGGCTTATCTGAGGAAGGTGTTTTGTTTTGGTGTATATCTTGTATATCCAGTATATTCATGGAATATCATTGCTCTCTATTAGTAAGTCTGAGCAAAAGTAACACAACACTAGGAGAATATGCTTGTCTTGTCATGTAGCTGTCTGCTTCTCACTCAAACAGCCTATCCAGGGCTGAGGCTTGTTAAGATCCTAGAAGGAAACAAACTGACAAGTCTCAGGAATTTATAAAACTCACAAGTCTCAGGAATTTGATAAAACTCACAAGTCTCGGGAAACACCTGAAACTTAATAGGACTCACAGGCACCTTCTCAAGGTTATACAAACAGTGAAGGCTGGTGAGAAAAGGATCTTTTCGGACAATCCAAGCTTCGTGCAAGTGAGACTCCATTATGCAGCCAACGCACCTACAAAGTTCATGTCTTCTTTGAAAATACACAGCTACTGTATCAAGTTATCTTTTAACTTCACAAGAAATGCAGCTTTCAAGAGTTTTCATCCTTTCTGGGATAGGATTTTAGTGATGCTGCTGCTTTTGAGTCACACGTGTTCCTATAAGTAACCTCTCACTCATATTCCTCACTCATATTCCTGTAGGTAGCTCTAACTAATTAGCCAATTCACTAATCTAGACTTGGGCAGAAGTGTTTCTTTGGTTTGCCACTTCAGTGCCACATCTGTGGTGAACAGACATTTATGTGTCTTTCCCCAGGAAAAGTCACAGAATATGTTTCTGCCATGTCTCCCAAAGTCCCATTTACACGTCCACTCTGGTAAGAGGTGATCCTCTGGATTGTATTTGCCACACTATCAGTTAAAGGCAGCCAGTTTTGCACTGATATGCACTGTGCATGGTGGAAGAAATTTTTGGCAAACAGTTTCTGTCTACTCAGCACCTTAGTTCACACCTGTTGTCTGAGTCTTCTAATTCACGTGTGAGTATTAATATGTTTTCACTGTGTAACCCATTGCTCTTCAACCCGGAAAGGGTTTTCTTCCCATAAGGTTCCTCAATTGCTTCTGTCCCTCTGGACTTCACATTTTAGAATTTGCAACAGGAATACTGCTTAGGGTGACCATGGGATCCCAATTACAAATATGTTTATTGATATGGTAGTTCTTCTCTTCCAAGGAACATATGGACTCTTGTCTTGGCATGAAAAGAAACTGACCTGGTGTGGAAGCTCCAGAAACATGTTCACTTCCTGATTAGTAGCTTCTTTAGTTCTGAGGTCATTGTTATGTGAAGGGAGCCTACAATGATGTCATACCCAAATGTCACATGACATAATACCTCCTTGTCTGCATCATATTAAGAACTGAGAACACTAGAGAAGTACCAAATGTACCTCTTCTCATACAATCATGCTCTTGATACAGTTGCTAGGGCCTGGATCTACATTGTAGCCAATTCTGTAATTACAGTGGCTTATTTATTTATATTACACTCTCAACAATGGCCATCTAGTCATTATTATTAGTTAATGTTAATAAAGTAATACCAAAAAATTGGTCAGCTTCCCCAGCAGGAATTCTGTCTTCCAATCAAGAATGGAGGTGGGAAGATGGAGGAAGACCATCAAGGATGCCCTTTGATGACCACCATGAACAACACTATGATTACAAATTCATGAGCTGAGAAGCATGGCATCTGGATGGAGCATATCTACCAAGCATTCAGGCCAGAGTACATGAGTGTGCGTCAGAGACTAACTACATAGGTCACTAAAGCATCAGCCAGCATTCCTTCAAGAGAATGAGAGGAAACCCAGATGGGGTGAACCATGTTTAAGGAATGTATTCATGAAGATTTGGTAATTAAAATCTGCACTAAAAGCAGGACTCAGCTCGGACTAACCATGAGGCTTCCTTTCTTCCAGCCCTTCCAGTGCAGCAAATGCATTGTTGTCCTGGCCCTTCCCAATTACAAAGGACACTAAGTGGCAGAAAGAGGAGGCTAATCAGGTTAGAAAAAACTATATGGTAACTAGAGGCGATCCCCACATTTCCCTAAGCAAGGAAAAATTATCTTGCCTGTCTTAAAGGATTTTTGAGTGAGGGAGGGAGTAGGGAGAACCTTAGACTATTGGAAACTTGAATTCAAACATAAAAGAGACCTCATCCTTACCAGAAACAACCCAAGCCAGGGCTCCAGAGAGCTAAGAATAAATACCACTCTACTCTAGGAATACAGGACAGGCCCAGGGGAAGAACAAAAAATAGCACCCAGAGGCTTACCCTCTGGCAGTTAGAACATGTCTTCCATTTGTTCTAGGCTAAGCCAGTGGTCATGTAACTGGAATACCAGAGTTCATCCTTATGTGTTCCGTACAGATGCCAATGAGCAGAGTCAGGACTTGAATCTTTAAAGCTGCTTTATTCAGAGAGCTGGCTATCTTAGAATACAGTAGAACAATATCCCCCAAAAGTCTATCTGCATCTTGTCTTCAGCTAGCAGATTATGTAGGTAGAAGAGAAAGGAGAGGGGTAGCAATACTCAGTCATTCCAGAACTCAGGTTTGCCCACCTTGTCAGGTGGTTTCTCTCCAAGCCAGATTTTATCTTCAGCATGGAAACTCATCCATTAATGCCCATCTTCTGCCTTAATTTAAGATAAAGAAATTGTAGGTGCAAGCACAAGGCCACCTGTGGTGTTCTGTAAACAGGTGCATTGGATCTTTGGAGTGTAGGGGCTTGTCAAGGCACATACTCAGAGTACAATGGCAGTCCAATGTTGAAAGAGCCAAAAGCAACCTGAACAGGACCCCTCCCCACCCCACCCCCAGCAACGAACTGGATGAACATAAAAGAAAGACATGACATAAGAGATCCACAGAATCTAAAGGAACAGAACAAGGCTAGCTAGGCTAGAGCACTCACGTGTCCTCATTTTGCCTTCTGTTGGAGTGAGAACTAATGTCAGTTCAAGTAGCCTCCTGTGGGGAACAAAATAACAGAGACACAGCTTTCTACAGGCATTGGTAGCAACCAACATGAGGCTCCAGCTGGTGATTTTCCAAGGTAACAATGCCACAGACATCTTTGGCTATGAGAACTCCACCAGGGCTCAGGTGGTCAGGTATAGAGAGCAGCCCAGGGGGCATGGTTGTTCGGTCTTCATTAATTCCCTTCACACAGACAATGTCCTTCACTAGAAGTTCTTCTCTGGGCTTCGTGCGCAATCCCGTCCAGCTTGGACTTTATTACTCCACCAAGTAGCTGAAGTTGGAGGACAAGCCCTCCATGATCCAACTTTAGCAAGGCATCTCTGAACTTAGACTGCCATCTCAGCTTTATGTGCCTATCTTTAGTGGCTCTGCCTTTTGCAAGACTCCTGGTAAACTATTTTTGCAATCCCTTGTCAGCCTTAGCTTCCACCATGGCAAGAGTGGGTGGTGTTGAGATTAACATGCTGGATTAGAGATTGGGAGGTTAAGAACACTTGCTGTCTTCCAGAGGACCTGAGTTCAGTTCCCAGCATCCACCTTGGCTCAGAACAACCTGTAATGGCAGCTTCGGGGCATCCAATGCTCTCTTCTGGCTCCTAAGGCATTGCACACATGTGTCATACACACAAATATAAAAACAAAATAAAAAATAATTAAAAAAAACTTAACCTGTCAAATAAGCCAGTTGGAAGAGGACTGGAAACTCTTCCTGCCTTGGGCTACATATAACAAAAGAGATCAAATCTAAGAAAGGCCTGTGATATACAAACCCAAGAGAACGAGGCGCTCCGTTATGAAGTACACAAGATCATCAGACTCCCAATGCGGCACTTTTGAGCATATGCCCTTTTCCAGTGCACTAGCCCATTCGCATTTTCACGTGTGTCTTTCTCTTATAAACAAACAAACAACAAAAAGTCTCTATTTCTATTTATGTACAAAGTGCCGTACTAAATATGTGTGCCTGGTTCAATTGCTTGTCCCAAGACATGAAACCCAAAACCTCAAAGGGTGCCCTTCAAATTGAGATCCATGCTTGTGACACTGTCCTGGCTGCCTATGTGCTCTGCTCATCTTTGTGAGAACTCTCTGACCTTTCATGTCTACCCTCAGTCACTTTTTATCCACTGACCCCTTTATTTTGCTGCTCCCTGGATATAAATCTTGAGGACTTTGCTGTGCTTAGAGTTATCTCAACCTCTACTCCATATTGAGGTAAAGACAACTGATCTTACAGTCATCTGGAATGACATCTTTCTTTCCATTTTACCCAATTCTCTTCTTTTTCCTTCCACATTGCTTCCCACCCTTTTTATTCTTTCCTAAACCTGTTCTTTCTTTAAGGAAACTAGTAAATGGTACTCAGTCTCTTCATCTTCCATCCAAGTAGTAGAACAAGGCTGCGATCATGGCTAAATCAGTAGGGTGCTTGCCTTGCAAGCATGAGAACCTGGGTTCAGTGCTCAAAACCTACATAGAAATCTGGATCATAAATGCTGGTTTATAATCCTAAAATGTCAAGATGGAGACGAGAAGCTCACAGCCCAGCTGGTGTAACTTACATGGTGAAGAACCAGGTCAGTGGAAGACCCTATATCAAAGAAAACGTGAAGGATACCTAAGGAACACAGGTGAGGTTGCACCCTGACCACATGCACATATGTAGCAATAGAGATGCATGAACACACAGGGGATGATTAGTACATACTGCTCCATTGGAGGACTTACATTCCATCCCCAGTGCCCAGCCTGGTTGCTCATAACCCCAGCACCAGGGAATCTTATGCCCTCTTCTTGGTTCTGCATATACCTGCACTCATGTACATACACACACACCTAAAAAATAAATCTTAAAAAAAAAAATGTCTGATGCCCACCCTAGTCAATGACTCTAATAGCTAGATACCCACTTTCCCAAATGTTCACAGTTTTCTCTTCTGCTGAGGATTTGATGGCTTTGCTGATTAACTCAAATGGTAGTAACTACTGAGAATGTCATTTGGAAGTTAAGTGGAAAAGCCAATTGTGCATTATGAATCTGAAATTACTTGCATTGGGATGCTCTGGAATGGAATTATCAAGGCTTTCTTTAATTAATTTGGTAGAGAAGTTTATTGTGTGGAGCTTCTGGGATAACGCACAAGCTCTGATAAGAGAAGCAGACAGCTGCCATTTGAGTGCTCAAACTTCCAAGCCTTGTGGACTAGGGAAGTGTCCCACACATACCCATTAGGTTACCTGGCAACTCATAAACAGACTCTATTGCAGGTGGTAGGGGAAAGGAAAACCTGGCGATGGCTCCCTTTTCCATGGAGTTCATCTCCTGTATATGAGACCAGTGTTCACATAGTACATGAATGTGAATGCCAATGAGCCTTGTCAACCTATCAATGGAGTTGGAAATTCAGAAAAGCAACTGAGTAAAGGATTCAATAATGTGAAAACTTCACCATTAAGCGGGGAGAATCCATACACTTGGCATTAGAAAATCCATTTCTTTCTTTAAAATGATAATTTTACCTTGTAGCAGAGAGGCAATGAGTCACTCTGACATGAATGACACTGCATCATGTGACCCACAGCTCTGCCCTGAGCACAGCACACTGACAAGAGTACTTAGTCTTGGGGTAGGGCATTTTTATCCAGACTGTAGCACTGAGCCCAGTGCTCTTCAGAGATGCTTCATAACCATCAAGAATTCCTTCAAAGTATGCTTTGTGGGGCTGCAGACAAGGCTCTGTGGATGAGTGTGCTTACCATACAAGCATATGGAACCTGAGTTCAAATTTCCCAGATCCACATAAAAATGTCAGGCATCGCCTCGTACCCATCTGTCCCAGCATTATGAGGGCCAGAGACAGAAATCCCTGGGGTTTGCTGGTCATCAGTCTAGCTCCAAGCTCAGTGAGAATTCTTGTTTCAAGGTGATAAAACAGAGTGACAGAACAAAACACTCGGTGCCCTCCTCTGGCTTCTACATACATGCATGGGCACACATACCTGCACATGCTGGTGCACATACACCATAAAACACACTCACCTATCCCTCTACTGTGAGGAATTTACAATAACACTTCCAAAGGTATATGAACACACACTTTGCTTTAGAAATGACTTTCCCATTGTTTTAATCAAACTAACAGGGGTTCTGTTTTGCATATGTAAATGAGAGCTCCTGGAAGGGAAGTGGAATCTGTGAAGGTTGACTGATTAGACCTCTAGATGGAGTTCCATAGAACTCATACGGAGAGGTGGGAATGTTGCAAGTCCACAGTCAAATTATTTTGTGCGTATGTTTAGTTAGACCTTTATTGCTCTACACATAGCTGAACATCTTTTGTGACCATTACGTAAATCCTTTGAAACATATCAGTAGACCTCTAATCTCCAACAACTGAAAGCAGGTAGCATATGAGGCCTAGAGCAGAGTTTCTCCAACTTTGCTGTAACCATCTATCTACCTGATGCTCCTACTAACATATTTGAAAAGTGTGTTCCTTTATCGCTTTCTTTGTTCTGAACTACAGAAAGCTCAAGGAACTGCTAATTCACAGGGACATGGCATCTGAGGTGACCTAAATCTCCATTCCTGGGCCATGGTCACTCATACTTGGCTCTAGAATAAACCATCTTTTTTGTTCCCTTGAGGTAAGAGCTGTTTCTTCTACAGACAATATATCACTTCTAATTTTTGACACCAAAATATTAAAATTTATACAAATGAAATAACTCTGAGCCAAGTTTGTTGGAAATGGAAGACACTGAGAAGCTGAGTCTGTGAGAACATTCAAGTCAGAGGTTTTGCAAGGTTGCAGCTGGCATTAATACCTTCCAATTAAGGCTGGTGTGGACAGCCACAACATGTAACAAGAAACCCTTTGGAGCCTTATGTGATGGCACAGGCCTAAAGGCAGAGCTACTCCAAAGTTTAGTCAGAAGGATTGCAAGATGGGGCCAGCCAGGGCAATTTAGTCAGACCCTGTCTAGAAATAAACCACAAAAAGGACTGGGGAGTGGATGAGTAGGGGATCACATATCTTGCATGCTTAAGGCCCCAGATTTGAGTCCCAGTACCATACATAAAAATGAACATTTTTGAGGGACTGGTGAGATTTAGCAGGTTATCTTGCCTGCCATCAATGCCAGTGACTTGAGATCAGTCCCTAAGACCCACAGGGTGAAAGAAAAGAGCCAACATCTACAGACTGTCCTCTTATCTCCACAAGTATGCTTTGGAGGCTATCTATCTATCTATCTATCTATCTATCTATCTATCTATCTTTCCCTATCTTTTTCTCTCTCCTGTGTGTGTGTGTATACATGCATACATACACACTAACCAAAAATATTTTTAATCTGTTGACAATTTTAAATTTTAAATTTTTTAGATTGTTTGAGACATATCTGGAGTCCAGTTTGAGGCTTGAGCAAGAGACCTTAGACCCCTTCTTTCTGCCTTTCCATTCCATTTCTCTGAGGGAAGGGGCTATGTACAAGGCCAAAAGAGACCATCCTAAAACAACAGTGTGGAAGACTGTTAAGGGGAGCCAGCCCAGTGTGCAAAGCACAAGACTGGAACTGCTGGGACATCCAGCCTTGCAGACTAGGTTCTCAGCTTCTCCAGTGTGAGATAGCTACTGTTGGACTGCCCAACCCCTCTACTGTAAGCTAATGCATTCCCTTTGTAATATATATTCAGTCTATTGGCTGTATTTCTCTAGAGAACCCTGACTAACACAGTATAGTTTAAGAATTGATTTAACTGTTTTCCTGAGTGGTTCCTAGCATAGGTTGTTGGATTCACAGAAGCAAAACACAGAGATGAAATGCATGTGCCCTCATCTCTCCGGGTGTCTCCCTTATGCTTTAAGGCAGACAAGCTAGTAAACATCTGTTTGTGGTTCTCTTGTTAATCTGTCTTTTGTTAGGGCAATTTGTCTAAGTAAGAGCTCAGAGCAGTAGATGAAAAATTATCCTCTGCGGTTCCAAGCCACTGAGCCAGTCCAGGGATTTTCAAGCTTTCCTATAAGGAGCAGCTAGAGAATAGTTTAAACTTGGCAGACCAAGAGACAAAATTGAGACTATTATGTGGGTACTGATGTGCCAATTTGAAACATAACCATTCACAAATGTAAAAATCATTCTTAGTTGATGAACCATACAGAAGTAGATGGAACAAAAAGACAAATACTGTCTAATTCCCTTTATATGAGATATGTACAATAGTCAGAGACACAGAGAGAGAAAAATAGAATTATCATTGCGGGGAGCTGAGGAGAGTAGGGAGTTATTGTCTAAAGTCTACAGAGGCTCAGTAACACAAGACGAAATCAGTTCCAGAGATGGATGGTGATGATGATTTCACAACAATAGGGATGAGTTTAAGACCAGCGTGCTATATACCCTTGGACACTGTCAGAGGGATAAGTGTTATGGCAAGTGTATGCTAAAACAGTTTAAGAATAAGAATAGAGTGCCATATTGTAGTTGACAGTAGCTAGCCCCTCTAGGAAATTGAGACCCATATGTATTTGCAGAAATTACAGAATTAAAGGCTGTGGAGATAGCTCAATCGTTAAAGCACTTGCTGAACAGGAGTGGGCATTCAGAACCCATCTAAAAATCTATATGTGGTGGAACTCCCCAGTAATCCCAGTACTGGGGAGCATGGCAGGAAGATCTCCGGGACTTGCAGGCCCATGAGTCAGAAAGATTGTCTCAAAAGGAGAAGAAGGAGGAGGAGGAAGAGGGAAAGGAGGAAGAGGAAGAAGAAGAAGAGGAGGAGGAGGAGAAAGAAGAGGAAGGAGTAGAAAAGCTGAGATGCCGGTGCAAGCTTTTAATCCCAGTGCTTGGGAAGCAGAGGCATGTGTTCCAGGCCTGGTCTACACAGTGAGTTCCAGGTCAGCTAGGGCTACAAAGTGAGACTATATCTCACAAAAATTGAGGAAGACACTTTATATCAAATTCTGGTTTCCATGTGCATGTGCATACACATATATGCACACAGAAAGTGGGTATTCCAAGTGGATTTGAAGTATCAGGATGAAAAATAAAAGAAGTCATTCACTGTGTCTATTCAGAAAAGACTTAAATACTTTGATTTTCCTCATCCGGAGTCCCTTTTATAAAAGGACACAGTTCTGCATGCCCAGCTCTCCTGTAGTCCACTCTAGGCCTCTCCTTTTTCTCACCTCATACTTCCTTCTTCCTCTCTCTTGGTAGCTTCTTGTCCTTTTACTTTTCTCTGCCCTTGTCCTTGATATGTCCTTTACCAGGGTCATAGAGATTTTTACAGAAGAGTGCCCCTCTTTGTTAAGAATAATGCTAAAGCTGGCTCAAACCAAATATCCATCTTGAACATTATTCATTTTGAGACCATATAAAACATGTTCATGTGATTTTGTCTGTCAATGTCACCAGCAGCAGCAGGCTACAAACAAAGTGGATGTTTGTAGACAACTCCGTTTGTGCTAAGTACTATACTAGCTGCTTAATACAGTGTGTCTAATCCTTTAGCTTTCAAGATTTTTAAGTGTATAGATATTTTGCTTATATGTATGACTGTGTACAACATGCATGTCTGGTGCTCATAGACGCCAAAGGAAGGTATCAGATACCAGTGCTCACAGCTGCTGAGATGTCTCTCCCTCCACTTTCAAATTCTTGTAATAATGCCTACAAAGGCCCACAGTGAACCTGTCCCCTTTAATACCAATGGCTTTCTACTCAAATCTCAGTTCTATTCATGATTTCTTGTAGGAACCTGGGCAAATGGCCTAATTGTATCAAGTCTCAGTTTGCACATCACAGACAGAGGTGATACTTAAACCACAAGGTTAAAATTATACATATATATATGTGTGTGTGTGTGTGTGTGTGTGTGTGCGTGTCTCTGTGTGTGTGTGTATGTGTGTGTCTGTGTGTGTGTGTGTGTGTATGTGTGTGTGTGTCTGTGTGTGTCTCTGTGTGTGTGTATGTGTGTGTCTGTGTGTGTGTGTATGTGTGTGTGTGTCTGTGTGTGTGTCTGTGTGTGTCTGTGTGTGTGTCTGTGTGTCTGTGTGTGTCTGTGTGTGTGTTGAGTTTAGGATGACATCAGCATTGAGTTAGAAATGGATGCTGACTTTGATGGGTAGTGAGTTTTGCCTGCTAACTTGATGGGATCTAGAATCATCTAGAAACAACCCTTTGAAAATTTGTGAAGGAGATTTCCAGACTGAAGTAATAGCGGTGGAGGCCATCATCTCCTGGCCTGTGGTCTCAAACTAAATAAAAAGGACTATTTTAATCTTGGTTTCCTTTGCTATGAAAAGGCACTATGACCATGGCAACTCTTATAAAAGCAAACATTTCAGGGCTGGCTTTCAGGTTCAGAGGTTTAGTTCACTATCATCATAGCAGGAAGCAGGGCAGAGTGCGGGCAGTCATGGTACTGGAAAAGATGTTAAGAGTTCTGTATCTTGTTTTGAAGGCAACCTGGAGAGAAACTGGCATCCTCAGGATACTAGGTGGAATCTATCCTCCACAATGGGTATAGACTGTGGGCTCCTCCAAAGAACTTGTGCCACTTCTCCAGCTCTGCCCTCTGTATCACTCTAGGCTCTGGTTAACTCCACTCCACTGCTGCTGCCATCTTGGTAGTCATCTCATGGTACTTTTATTAGCATCTCCAATACACTGGGATTGCTCTTCTGCTACAACTAGGCTATACTTTCACCAATAGCCTTTCATAGGCTCTCTTCATGGTGCCAAACCTCAATTTCTTTGCATGAGCCCTTTAGCCCTGGGCTTTTAACTACCAATGAGGCTGCACCTTAACCAATGCCCTTTCCTGGCCTCTCACAATGCCAAACCTTAGCTACTCTCCATGACCCCTTCATATTTTCAAAACCAGTACCACCTGGGTGATTCTTACACATTACCAAGTCTGGCCATCAGCATGAGGTTTATCTCTGACACATAGCCTTTTGTCTCTCAGAAAACACTTTCTAGAAGATTTCACTTCAGTGATTCTTGACTCTAAAGCCAGAGCCACATAGCCAAACCTCCTGTGTTCTGCTGCTTGTTGGGACTGACCCTCCTGTTCTATTACATTTTTACAGCTTTCTGTTTTCAATGGCTTCCTTCATGGCCTAAGTCTGGCAGCCCTGGAACTTCCTCTGTAGACTGACCTTGAACTCAGAGTCATCTACTGCAGAAACACCCAGGGGAAGTTGCAGTGGTATGCTGGTCCCTCTGACCCTTTAGGGCTTCGGTTAGGTTTCAGCTTCCATAAGAGACTCCAAAAGTCTTCTTCCAACCAAGCTGCATGGATCTGAGTGTGAGCTGAATTTAAAGAGAGAAGGGGGAAGAAGCAGAACACATGGGAATGAGTAGGGGGAAGTGGGAAGACAGTTCAGTGGGTAAAGCATTTGCCAAGCAAGCAATGAAGACCTGAAACTGGGTCCCCAGAGCCCAGATTAAATGTCTATAATGTCTATAATCCCTGTACTCCTGTGAAGAGCTTGGAGGTAGAGACAGAAGAATTCTCAGCATCTTGTGGGAAAGCTAGCTTAGTGTACCGGTAGCAACTGAGAGACCCTTTCTTGAACAAAGTAGAAGGTGAGGGTTGACACCCAAGGTTGTCTTCCAACCTCTGTACACATCGTGTCACATGCACTCACACACAGCTGCACACACATGTATGTAAACATGTTACAGAGATTATAAAATAAGTAAATGAAGAAGGAAAGAACCCAGAGATTTTGTAGTTTTCTACCTCTAACCTGCAAGAAAATTAAGATCCTATTTCATATCTGGTGGGTTAGAGCCACAGCTGCCCTCCTGTCTGAATGTTCTTTCTCCAGAGTAACAGGTAAAGTGGGAGAGAGGAGATGCCAAACTGGCAGGCTGCCGACTCCTCCATGGTGCCTCGAGAAGGGAGCTGTGTCCAGATGGCTCTGGGTAGGTACCCAGCAGAGCCACTGTGCTGAGAAGTACTGCCAAGCAGCCTCTTGCCTGAACTGAGTACTGGAGCCACTTAGCTCTCCACCACAGGGCCATCAATCATGAACTTGGGAAAAAAAAAAAACTTTCTCAGTGCTAGGGTTTATTATCAAGTTCTAATGAAAATATATGAGTTTCACAGAATAGTCTGAAAAGTGCAGAGTATCTGAATGCAGAGTGGTGAGATTGTGTGATGAGGTGCAAGCGGCAAAGTGACTACCTGATTAGAGCTAGGCGAAGAGCGAGAATAGAGGCTGCGGAGTGAGACCGGAACCGTATCTTAAGGAAGGGGTGGGAAGCAAAGAGAGAGGCAGGAGGGAAAGAAGGGAGAGGAAGAGAAGGGAGAGAGCATTGGAAAAACAGAAAGGGATCAATTCTGTGGGAGCCAGATTTATATTCAAAAGCTAAGCTTTTTAAAGTAGGTATTATTTTGTGTGCATGTCTGCATGCATTCATGTGAGGGTGAGGTCACACAACATGCTGGAAGAGAGCATCAGATCCCTGGAACTGGAGTTACTGGCATTTGTAAGCTGCCTGAGTGGGTGCTGGGAATCGAAATTGGGCCCTTCAAAAAGAGCAGCAAGTATTCTTAACTTCTGAGCCATCTCTCCAGCCCCATGTTAAAGAAGTAGCAACAGCTAATTCCAACACACTAAAGAAGAAGGTGCATATTCTGCACAGGAATTCAAAAGTATGTGTAATTCTTGTGCATCCCAAATTTCCTCTTAGCTGAGTTTGGTGACAGACTTGCTGTGCACCTTCCTGCACCAGCTGTGCCTGACTGACTTTGTCTCTTTACTCTCCCCAGACATTCAGTTACATTCATTGTTCTCTTTGTTAGGTAAGAGCCAATATTTTCTGTAATATATCATTATTTATTAGGCATTGAAACTGTCTTTTAAAGACTGCTGGTCACTTTATTAGGACTCTCACCATCTTTCCTGTGTTCTGATAATAAAGTAGCTCACATTCTGAATGGTCTTCCCTTAACTTTAATTTCTCCATAACCCTGTTATTTTTAGTGTGTGATTTTGTAGAATATGAGGGGTTTTTCAGGGAATTTTCTTCCTGTTGTAATATAGGTTCTTAGACAAAATTCTAGGTAAATTTTATCATATTGTAATAAAAATTCTTGAACCAACTGGATTCTATATATCATTTATAAGTCTAAATATTTTTCAAGAACTGTTTGTTGAAAACAGTTCTTTTTAAGATGCATGGCAGCCTTTAATTTTGGTAGAGTGCCGAGATGATTCCTGGGCCCATGTCATCCTGGTGTTTGTTACGTGAGATGTTATCTGAGAATACATGACATGAATATCTATTCACCACAGAGAACTAATGACAGACCAAAGCAGTCATCACATCGAACTTGATGTCTTTGTTTCTTTTCTATTGCTGTGATAAAACACCATGACCAAAACAACTCATATAAAAGAACATTTCATTGGGCCTATGGGTTCAGAGAGTTAGGGTATGTGACATTAGAGCAAAGGAATGGCAACAGAAACATCTACAAGTTACATCTAAATCCCCAAGCAGAAGGCATATAAAGAGCTCACTGAGAATGGCCCAAGTCTTTTGAAATCTCAAAGCCTGCCCTTAACAAGGCAACACCCCTCAATCCTTCCTAAACATTTCCACCAAAAGAGGACTCATTCTCAAACAAATAGCCTACTGGAGTCCATTTACATTCAAATCACCACACTTGCAAAACAATTATTTTGTAGGTGTTGCTTAGGAAAGTGTGGTTCACAGGAACAGAGACAACTCATAAAAGCTATATCCCTGTGGATCTATCTCTGCATGACTTGGAGTCAGCTCAGCAGGTCAGACAATCTCCTCCAGGTGACTCTATCTTCTCGTCAACAGTCATTGACTACTTCCATAATATTGAGAGGGGTCCTATGTGTCTTGTTAGTTTCAGAAACTTCTCGAGAGACTCGAGGGTTGTTTACTTCCTGAGTCTCATGAGCCTCCTCTTCTCTCCAGGAAGAAATGTTTTCATGAATAAGAAATAGCTATACAACAACGTATAAATCCTATACCACTTCCTCCCCTAGAATGTGGACAGGACATGCAGATATGCTGGAACTCCATGCCTTGACAAAGCAAGGAAACTTTTACAGATGGCATTACAGTCACTAATTAATAAAGATGAGTTAATCAAAAGGGAGATTATTCTGGGTGGGCCTAACTTAATCATGTGAGCTCAAAGAGGACCAGATGTTCAAAGATAATCCTTGGGGGAGGGGGAACCTCTACCCTCTCAGAGGAGACTGGGAAGATAGATCAGGGAGGTATTGTGGGAGGTCGTGACTAGGGGGGTGTGTGCAGTGATCAGGATGTAAATTGAATAAATAAAAATGGAAAAAGAAGAAAAGAAAAATCCTGAAAGACCAAGTGAATAAATCAGCAAAAATTAACTTTTGGGGAGTCTTGCATGATGGCTCAGCAGTTCAAAGTATGTATTGTTCTACCAGAGGACCTGAGTTCAGTTCCCAGAATCCACACTACACAGCTCACCATCACCTGTGACTTCAGCTCCAGGGACTCAACATCCACAGGCAACTGCACTTCATGTGCATATTTGTACACAATTAAAGTTAAAAACCTGTTTTCAATTTTATACAATTAAAAATCTTTCTAAGTTGACATTTGTTCCACAGATTATATTTACAAAGGTGAGACAACAGACAGGAATATTTTGGAAAGATTTCCTAATAACAAACAATTGAAATAATTTCAGTACGATTAATCTGTCTTTAAGAAATGCACCTAACTTGAAGGGTCCCATTTAGGAGTGAAGAATGACATCTCCATTGCTCATCCCATAATGCCAGCAGGAGATCAGAATCCTGCATTCCTTGGAGCTTCACAATAGCACACTGAACTTGGGAGCATTCCACATGTCGAAATAAAAAGAAGGTAATTACCCAAATAATTTCACCTTTTTTTTTCTTTCCAAACCTTTCAGCTGAAATAACCAGATAATTACAAATGGCTTATTTTGTATTCCAAGAGCATTTTGGGTCCTGTTTGAATTATTCATATGAATTCTTCCATTGTTCATTTTGACTTTCTCGCATGGAGCTATTCCAAGGCTAAGGAGAAAGTGTGTTGGCAATGACATCTGGACCCTGGATGGAGGCCCTGGAGTTACGGGAGAACATTAACCAACCGGACAGCTGGCAACGTCTTCATTTACTGACCAGGCAGATTAAATACAAGCCTTTCTGGCCCCGCTGGGGACATTGCTTTTTAGATCCTGATCAAGAACTTACTGGGATCCTGTAGGATGCCTGAGCCCAGCACTTTGCAGCATGCAGGGCAATAATTATGCTCAATTACAGCCTAGCATGTGGTTTCTGGCATATAAAAATCTCCCTGCAGCAAACCAATCTTTAAGGCAAAGAAGTGCCTGTTTTGGCCCTCTTCCATGCTGCTAAATATCCTTCTTTAATTCAGTCTCCAGAGGGCTTCCAACATTCCAGATCTCTCGCCCGCTGCCACAAAATCCATGTTAAATGATGACATTGATATTTTCAGGGAACATTAGGACCCAACCTGACATAGGGATGGCAATGCTTGATCTCATAGAAACAGAGCCCCGTTGAGATTATGCAATGCAAAACCAAACCGAAAGCAAAGCTCTGAGGTGACCTTAAGGAAAACAGCCCCCACTTGGGGTGGATGCATTTTGAAAGGATTCAGTGGAGCCTACCTGTTTGTTCTCTTATGTGCACACACCCACCAGCTGTTTCAAAAGAATAGGTAAAGCCAAGCTAGACAAATCAAAGAAACAAATAGAGAGCAAGGCGGGTGGTGCAGAGGTGTGGGCTAACAACTCAAAACAGAAGTCCAGGTGAGACTCAGCCTTCCCCTGCCTGTGCCTCTGGCACACACGATGGACTGGAAAAAAAAAATAGAGAACTGAAATGTAATTTAGGAATCTGATCTTGCTTAGGAATCAGATCTGATATTGGGAATGTCACAAAATCATCGGTCTTTAATTCCATTGTTTACAATATATTCAGGCATATCACAGGGACACTAATTTAGATTACCCAGGCATTTCACCCTAGTATAATTTCTTAGTAACTCTTCTTCACATTGATAAAATACTCTAAAAAAAGAAACTTAACGTAGAAAGTGTTTATCATCGCTCACAGTCCAAAAGAGCAGTCCATCTTCTCAAGAAAGTCAAGTAGCAGGAGCATGAAACAAACAGGTCACATCATGTTCACAGTTAGGAAGCAGAGAGCAATGAGTCAATGCCTGCTGCTCAGCTGCCTCTCTCTACTTGTAGAGTACTGGACCCAAGCCATTGAATGGTGCTACCCACTGTGAAAAGATCTTACCTTCTCTATTAACGCAAACAAGATAATCCCACACAGGCATGCCCAAAGGTTCACCCCCTACTCATTTCTAGATTCTTTCAAACTGACTATTAACAAGAAAGCAAGATGTAACAGAATCTGATGCAGAGTGGAGAGATGAAGGAGGGGGATGTACTGGCTAAGAAATTGGACTCAAGTAAATTACAGCAATGACTGGTAATATACAAAGAAATAGCCATAAATGTCTGTAATAGTAAGAGAGCAGAATTATGTGTATCTCTATAAAATGGGCACAAATGAAAGTAACACATTGATTATGCAACTAACCAGAATGTTATATAAAATGTTATATAGCACATAATAACCCCACTGTAAATGTTATATAAAATTAATGTCAGTTTTAAATATCAAACATTTTTATATGCCTATGAAAGTTAAGAAGCAATTGGAGGATCAAGTGAGATGCTCAAGATCAGCCAAAAGGATGCTAGCTTGTAATGTCCAAAATAAGCCCTTTTCTTCTAGAAACCATCTAATAGTGATGGAGACCTTCAAAGCTATTCCAATATGAAGGCACCTCTGAGTTCTGTAAGTCACCACCGGGTGAAACACATCTGATGTGAAAACATCTGTATTCCTGAAATTAACCTACAGATTCAACGCAATCTCTAAGGAAATTCCAATGGCATTTTTACAAGAACTAGAAAAATAATCTGCAACTTCACATGGAAACCCAAAAGACCATGAATAATTCTAGCAATCTTTAGCCAAGAACAACAATGAAGCTAGCATAATAATCAGCCTCAAACTATACTACGAAGCTATAGTAACAAAAACAGAGTTGTACTACCACAAAATAAATGTGAATGCCCATGGAATAGAATGGAGGTTCAGAAATAAGCCAAACAACCAAGACAACTGCCAAAAAGACTATTTCCCTTAAGATGGTGCTAAGATACTACATTGCACTCTAAATTCATATCTCTTATACCTGTAGATTAGTGCAGTTCTTGGGTATCAATAGAGAAGTTTCATTATGTGGTGGTCAGCAGTTACTACAGAAACTCATAACTGTTCAACTGGAGAAGGTCTGGAGAGTGCTCAGCCATAAATAGGCCATCTATATCACAAGCTCTCCCCCAAAGGTTCAGGTAACATCATGCAAAGAAAAGATTGTAAGAGACAATAGTTCGAGAGGACTGGGGAAAATAGTGTCTCTGGACATAAGATGTTGCTATGGTTGCCTGCACTGTGTCTACAAAAGGCCAGTCTAGATTCTAACATGGAGGGGTACTCAAGAGCCCACATCCTAACTGAGCAGCTACTGAAAGTTGGTCGCTGCTGGGAGAGAAAGATTCCATTTTCTTTTCTTTTAATTTTTATGTTATGTATGTTGGTGTTTTGCCTGCCTGTGTGTCTGTGAGGGTGCCAGATCCCATGGAATGGGAGCTACACACAGTTGTGAGCTGCCATGTGGGTGCTGGGAATTGAACTAGGGTCCTCTGGAAGAACAGCCAGTGCTCTTAACCACTGAGCCATCTCTCAGCCCTAAGAGTCAGTTTTCTTTAAGAGTATAGGCACCAATGGATTGATAATGTTTCTGTGGGTCGTCCTATAACCATGAGTATGTGGGTAGCACACATTGAACTTTATGAGTATTTTAAAAAATCAGATATAACATTAGGAATGGGAGTAAGAAGGGAACTGTATCTGGGAGGAGTTACAGGGAGGAGTAGAAGTGAATACGGTCAAATACATGGTGTGCGTGTATGGAATTCTCAAAGAATTAATTGGAAATGTTATTTTAAACAATAAATAAATAAATAAACAAATAAATAAATAATATCTATGTAAATAGCATACTGGGAAAACTGGATTTCCATGTGTAGAAGAATGAAACCTTTCACAAACACAGTACAAAATAGACCAAGGACCTGAATGTAAGGGCTGAATTCAAAACTCCTGGGAGGAAATGTAGAGAAGACAAGCTTTGTGTAAGGGCAAGGATTCTACTCCAATTCCAAAGGAAATAAAGCCGAGAATTGACAAATGGGATTATATAAAATTAAAAACTTTTGCACAGCCGGTTTGGGCCCGAGCATAGAGTAGGTCGCAGGCGGCAGCTCCATACTCAACCCCAGAAAACCGAGAGAAACAGGGACTCCCAGGAGCTTGAACTCACGCAGCATCCCAGGTAAGGTAAAAGCAACACTCTCCCCAAACAAGGAGCAACCGGGACCCACTGGGACCCAGGAATTCGCTCCTGGCCCGGGGCGGGCTCCATCCGGTTTGGGCCCGAGCACTCACAGATCCCGGGAGGCAGCTCTGCACCCAATCTCGCAGATTCCAGAGGAAGCGGGGCTCGCAGGACCTCTGTACCAAGCAAGGTCTTGGGCTAGGAGGTGGCAGTGCTTGCCCCCAAACAGGGAGCAGCTAGGACCCACTGGGACCCAGGAATTCGCTCCTGGCCCGGGGCGGGCTCCATCCGGTCTGGGCCCGAGCACTCACAGATCCCGGGAGGCAGCTCTGCACCCAATCTCGCAGAATCAAGAGGAAGCGGGGCTCACAGGACCTCTGTGCCAAGCAATTTCTTAGGCTAGGAGGTGGCAGTTCTTGCCTCCAATCAGGGAGCAACTGGGACCCACTGGGACCCACTGGGACTCACTGAGACCCAGGAATCCTCTCCTGACCCGGAGCCCAGGCCCCTTCCGGTTTCCACCTGAACACTGAGCACATCTTGGGCCTCAGCTCTAACTCAAGCAGCAAAACTCATCCCAAACAGTTCTGACACAACCTAGATAATAGGAAAGACAGGCCCCAGTCAGAGACAGCACTGATAGCACAAAGGCGATCCAGATGGCGAAAGGCAAGCGCAAGAACACAAGCACCAGCAACCCAAGGTACTTGCCAGTATCAGAACCTAGTTCTCCCACATTAGAAAGTCCTGAACTCCCCATATCACCAGGAAAACAAGAACCAGATCTAAAATCACTTCTAATGATGATGCTAGAGGACTTCAAGAAAGAAGTAAATAACACTATCAAAAAACTTGAGGAGAACACAGGAAAACAGGATGAAGTCCTTAAAGAAACACAAAAATCCTTTAAAGAATTACAAGAAAACACAAACAAACAGATGAAGGAATTGAACAAAACCATCCAGGACATAAAAATGGAAGTGGAAACAATAAAGAAAGCACAAAGGGAGACTATCCTGGAGATAGAAAACCTAAGAAAGAAATCAGGAGTCATAGACACAAGCATCACCAACAGAATACAAGAAATAGAAGAAAGAATCTCAGGTGCAGAAGATACCTTAGAAAATATCGACACAACTATCAAAGAAAATGCAAAATGCAAAAAGTTGTTATCTCAAAATATCCAGGAAATCCAGGACACAATGAGAAGACCAAACCTAAGGATAATAGGTATAGATGAGAGTGAAGATTCCCAACTTAAAGGGCCAGTAAATATCTTCAACAAAATTATTGAGGAAAACTTCCCTAACCTAAGGAATGAGATGCCCATAATCACACAAGAAGCCTACAGAACGCCAAACAGACTAGATCAAAAAAGAAACACCTCCCGTCACATAATAATCAAGACACAAAATGTACAAAACAAAGAAAGAATTTTAAAAGCAGTTAGGGAAAAAGGCCAAATAACATATAAAGGCAAACCTATCAGAATTACACCTGACTTCTCACCAGATACTATAAAAGCCAGAAGATCCTGGACAAATATCATACAAACCCTAAGAGAACATAAATGCCAGCCCAAGCTACTTTACCCAGCAAAACTCTCAATTACCATAGATGGAGAAACTAAGATATTCCATGACAAAACTGAATTTGCACAGTATCTTCCCACAAATCCAGCTCTACAAAGGATAATAGCAGGAAAGATCCAATACAAGGAGGGCAATCATACCCTAGAAAGAGCAAGAAAATAATCCTTTTCCATCAAACCCAAAAGAAGATAACCACACAAACGATGTCTCCATTATTAGCAAAAATGACAGGAAGCAACAACACCCTCTCCTTAATATCTCTTAACATCAATGGACTCAATTCCCCAATAAAAAGGCATAGGCTAACGGACTGGATACGCAAACAGGACCCAGCTTTTTGCTGCTTACAGGAAACCCACCTCAGTGACAAAGACAGACACTACCTTAGAGTAAAAGGTTGGAAAACAATTTTTCAAGCAAATGGTCCTAAGAAACAAGCGGGAGTAGCCATCCTAATATTGAATAAAATCGACTTTCAACTTAAAACTATCAAAAAGGATAAAGAAGGGCATTTCATACTTGTCAAAGGAAAAGTCAACCAACATGAACTCTCAATTCTGAATATCTATGCGCCAAATACAAGAGCGTCGACTTACATAAAAGAAACCTTACTAAAGCTCAAAACACACATTGCACCTCACATAATAATAGTGGGAGACTTCAACACCCCACTCTCAGCAATGGATAAATCATGGAAACAGAAACTAAATAGAGATACAGTAAAACTCACAGAAGTTATGAACCAAATGGACTTAACAGATATCTATAGAACATTTCACCCTAAAGCAAAAGAATATACCTTTTTCTCAGCACCTCATGGTACCTTCTCCAAAATAGACCATATAATTGGGCACAAGACAGGCCTCAACAGATATAAGAAAATTGAAATAATTCCCTGCATCCTGTCAGATCACCATGGTCTAAGGCTGGTCTTCAAAAATGACAAAGAGAATGGAAAGCCCACATTCATATGGAAATTGAACAACACCCTACTCCTTGATAATCAGGTAAGGGAAGAAATAAAGAAGGAAATTAAAAACTTTTTAGAATTTAATGAAAATGATGACACATCATACCAAAATCTATGGGATACAATGAAAGCAGTGCTAAGAGGAAAATTCATAGCTCTAAGTGCCTACAAAAAGAAACTGGAGGGAGCATACACTAACAGCGTGACAGAGCACCTGAAAGACCTAGAACAAAAAGAAGCTAATACACCCAAGAGGAGTAGACGGCAGGAAATAATCAAACTCAGGGCTGAAATCAACCAAATAGAAACAAAAAGAACTATCCAAAGAATCAATAAAACTAGGAGCTGGTTCTTTGAGAAAATCAACAAGATAGATAAACCCTTAGCTAGACTAATCAGAGGGCAGAGAGACAGTATCCAAATTAATAAAATCAGAAATGAAAAGGGTGACATAACAACAGAAACTGAGGAAATTAAAAAAATCATCAGATCCTACTACAAAAGCCTATATTCAACAAAATTGGAAAATTTGGATGAAATGGACAATTTCCTAGACAAATACCAGTTACCAATGTTAAATCAGGACCAGATAAACCATCTAAACAATCCCATAACCCCAAAAGAAATAGAAGCAGCCATTAAAAGTCTCCCTACAAAGAAAAGCCCGGGACCAGACGGTTTTAGTGCAGAATTCTATCAGACCTTCAAGGAAGACCTAATTCCAATTCTTTTTAAACTATTCCACAAAATAGAAACAGAAGGTACATTACCCAACTCATTCTTTGAAGCCACAATTACACTCATACCTAAGCCACACAAAGACCCAACAAAGAAAGAGAACTTCAGGCCGATCTCTCTTATGAACATTGATTCAAAATTACTCAATAAAATTCTAGCGAACCGAATCCAAGAACACATCAAAACAATTATCCATCATGATCAAGTTGGCTTCATCCCAGGAATGCAGGGTTGGTTCAATATTCGGAAATCCATCAATGTAATCCATTATATAAACAAACTCAAAGAAAAAAACCACATGATCATCTCACTAGATGCTGAGAAAGCATTTGACAAAATTCAACACCCCTTCATGATAAAAGTCTTGGAAAGGTCAGGAATTCAAGGTCCATACCTAAACATAGTAAAAGCAATATACAGCAAACCAGTAGCCAGCATTAAACTAAATGGAGAGAAACTTGAAGCAATCCCACTAAGATCAGGGACTAGGCAAGGCTGCCCACTCTCCCCCTACTTATTTAATATAGTATTGGAAGTCCTAGCCAGAGCAATTAGGCAACACAAGGAGGTCAAAGGGATACAAACTGGAAAGGAAGAAGTCAAAATCTCACTATTTGCAGATGATATGATAGTGTACTTAAGTGACCCCAAAACTTCCACCAGAGAACTCCTAAACCTGATAAACAACTTTAGCAAAGTGGCTGGATATAAAATTAACTCAAGCAAATCAGTAGCCTTCCTCTACTCAAAAGATAAACTGGCTGAGAAAGAAATTATGGAAATGACACCCTTCAAAATAGTCACAGATAATATAAAATACCTAGGTGTGAACCTAACCAAGCAAGTAAAAGACCTGTATGACAAGAACTTCATTCCCCTGAAGAAAGAAATCGAAGCAGATCTTAGAAGATGGAAAGATCTCCCATGCTCATGGATTGGAAGGATTAATATAGTAAAAATGGCTATTTTGCCAAAAACCATCTACAGATTTAATGCAATCCCCATCAAAATTCCCACTCAATTCTTCTCAGAGATAGAAAGAGCAATCTTAAAATTTATTTGGAATAACAAAAAACCCAGGATTGCGAAAACTACTCTCAGCAATAAAAGAACTTCTGGAGGAATCACCATCCCTGACTTCAAGCTGTACTACAAAGCGATAGTGATAAAAACTGCATGGTATTGGAACAGAGACAGGCAGGAGGATCAGTGGAATAGAATAGAAGACCCAGAAATGAACCCCCATACCTATGGTCACTTGATCTTTGACAAAGGGGCTAAAACCATCGAATGGAAAAAAGATAGCATTTTCAACAAATGGTGCTGGTCCAACTGGTTGTCAGCATGTAGAAAAAAGCAAATTGATCCATACTTATCTCCTTGTACAAAGCTCAATTCCAAATGGATTAAGGACCTCCACCTAAAACCAGCCACACTGAAACTAATAGAAGAGAAACTGGGAAAAAGCCTGGAATACATAGGCACAGGGAAAAAGTTCCTGAACAGAACACCAATGGCCTGTGCTCTAAGAACAAAAATTGACAAATGGGACCTCATAAAGCTGCAAAGCTTCTGTAAAGCAAAGGACACAGTCAATAGGACAGAGCGGCAACCAACAGATTGGGAAAAGATCTTCACCGACCCTACATCTGATAAAGGGCTAATATCCAAGGTATACAAAGAACTGAAGAAATTAGACTCTAGACAATCAAAGAACCCTATTAAAAAATGGAGCACAGAGCTGAACAAAGAATTCTCAACTGAGGAAGTTCGAATGGTTGAGAAGCACCTAAAGAAGTGTTCAGGATCACTAGTCATCAGGGAAATGCAAATGAAAACAACACTGAGATTCCACCTTACACCAGTCAGAATGGCTAAGATCAAAAACACAGGTGACAGCACATGTTGGCGAGGATGTGGAGAAAGAGGAACACTCCTCCACTGTTGGTGGGATTGTAAACTGGTACAACCACTATGGAAGGCAGTATGGCGATATCTCAGAAAATTGAACATAGTGTTACCTGGGGACCCAGCTATACCACTCCTGGGCATATACCCAAAAGAAGTTTCACCATACAACAGGGACACATGCTCCACCATGTTCATAGCAGCCTTATTTATAATAGCCAGAAGTTGGAAAGAACCCAGATGCCCTTCGACAGAAGAATGGATGCAGAAAATGTGGTACATTTATACAATGGAATACTACTCAGCTATTAAGAACAATCAGTTCACAAAATTCCTAGGCAAATGGATGGAGCTGGAAAATATCATCTTGAGTGAGATGACCCAATCTCAAAAGAACATACTTGGTATGCACTCATTGATAAGTGGATATTAGACCAAAAGCTCACAATGTCTAAGAACCTACATACAGACCACATAAAACTCACATAGAAGAAGGAAGACCAAAGTATGAATTCGTTGGTCCTTTCTAGAAGGAGTATCAAAAGTTTCAACCAGAACTCCCAAAGTCTAAACCAGAGAACACAAAGGGAGGGACTCACACACCTGTATAGGGAATTGAGGGTGTCCTTGTTAGACTTCAGTGAAAGTGGAGGGCCAAGGTCCCCGAAAGTTTGGATTCCCTACTGTGTGGGAATTCGAGAGCAGGGAGATGGGACTGGGAGGATGTTTGGAGCACACCATCACAAAAATTAGGAGGAGTGGGTATGGGATAAAGGATCTTGGGGGAGAATGAGAAAGGAGATAACATTGAAAGGTAAATACGTATAATACCCAATAAAAAACCCACACAGATAAAGGATTTTTTTAAAAAAGGGAGTTTACTTATCTTAAATTAATTTCAAAAGTTTCTAGGAGTTGCAAATTGGCTAAGATCCTATTTTAAGCTCTCCACAAAAGAACTTAAATCTCTGATCAATATTCTCAAGAGAGAGGTAAACCCTAACTTCCTCAACAGTTAATTGACAGAAGAGAGGTAATCTCACAAAAAGTAGAAAAAGCTATTTCCAATCGATATATCATATAGTCTGATTAATTGTCAGTGGTGCTATAAAAGTCCTTTGACAAAAGATTATAAATATAGATTTATATATCCTTAAATAAGGTCTTCATGACTCTCTGAGTGTAGAAGGAGCAACTGTTGGCGCTTCAGCCCTGATTTTACAAGAACTCTGAAAAATTGGCTTTAAAAATAAAAGAGGGGGAACGGTACCCCCTCAGAAGGAGCCCCCCAGAAATACTCTCCATCATGCCTTGTTCACTTTTCTCTCTCTTAAGCTGAAAGCTCATGGCAAATCTCTTGCTGACCATGTTGGTGACCTCGGGCACCACCAAGACCAACAAAACTTTGCCACAGATATGGGGAAGGACCCTCATACCCGTAAAGGGAATGCCCCAGACCCAGTTCCCTTATGGAGCCGAGGACTGATATGCCTGTCCAATACCACAGAAGGCACAGCTAACCGGCTACCATAAATATTAATGAAAAAAAATAGATACACTCACAAAGCCAGGCCCAACCATAAATACGATGAATAATAATTTACATCCAGGGAAGAGAAATCTCCCTGAGAATCCCCTTCTTTTTTCTTTCCAGGCAAAAATGAATCACCCATGATGCCTGCCATTAGAAGTTCTAATCCAGATGGGCCAGAAGTCAGGATCCTCGCCCTTACCCTCACCCCCTACCTTTTCCCAGCTGCACAAGGTTCCCTGAAGCTTGGCAACTGCAAGATCCTGCTTGGAAACTGCAGATAGACTCAAAGCAGTGTACCATATCATCTGAAGAATAGCAAGGAGACCATAACTCAAGCAGTGTACCATATCTTCTGAAGAATAGCAGGTTGCAGTCCTCCTCGCCCCCACGAATAACTAGGGCCTGCCAGTCGGGTCAAGTGGCACCCAGACGTGGGGCTCGAGGAACGGACCCCTCTGGACGGACCCTCATTGAGAGGATGTGCGCAGGACATCAAGATTAAGCGAGACAGAGATCAAAACCCGCGACCTGTCATCCACGGAACCAGGTTGATGCTGCCATCAAGAAGACGGTTGAAGTTCATTACCATCAGCCAAAAATTGAAGAGGATCCAGAAGTGACTCTGCAGGAGACTGACACAGCTGCCAGCTCCCCTGCCTCCCCCCTACGGTTGACCGCTAGACTTCCACGCCCTCCAGAAGGGTTCCTGGTATGCCTGGCTTTGCCCCCGTTTCTCTCGATAGAGAGCTTGGCCTCTTGATCACCACAACAAAAATTGGCTTTTTCCTAAACCAAGGCCGCCCTTGATATGGCCGCTAACATTGGGGAGCCTTCCTTTATGACAATATTACACCCCAAACTGACAAATGGTTGGTAAATTGAACATTTACAAGGGACTAGGATGGCTGTGAGTTAGCCCAATGACGGGATTATTGTAGGTCCACTTCCCAGGGGCCCACCCAATGCAGCCGAAAAGGAGTGCGTGGTGCTGGGAGTGGGTGCAGCCTACATGGCCTAAGACAGGGCCCTCACCCTCCTTTCACCCACATCGGAGTCCCTTGACGTTGCCCATCGTCGACAGCCTAAAACCTTCGACCATCGATGTGACTCGTCTCACATCAGTGTTTTGGGGTTGTGAACTTGTCTAAGACCCCCCCATAATTAGACATCCAAATTCAAAATTCACATAGTTGGGATTGATCATAAGATGCCTTCTCTAACTAAACAGAGAAGGGGGAGATGCCAGAAGCCAGGACCCTCGCCCTTACCCTCACCCCCCACCTTTCCCCACCTGCACAATGTCCTCTGAAGCTTGGCAACTGCAAGATCCTGCTTAGCAACTGCAGATAGACTCAAAGCAGTGTACCATATCATCTTAAGAATAGCAGGGAGACCATAACTCAAGCAGTGTACCATATCTTCTGAAGAACAGCAGGTAGATCATAATTCAAGGCAGTGTACCGTATAGACCATGACATGTTTCAAGGCACAGGCCAAGAAGATTTTGTACTTTTCCACCATCTGGCCCCTCTTACCCCCTCCCCTTGTGAAACATGGTATAAAAAAGCATTTCATGTTCAAAAATAAATAAATTATTTATAAAAAAAAAAAAACAAAAACAAAAACAAAAACTTTTGCACAGCACAGGAAGCAATCACCAAGATGAAGAGGCAGTCTGAAGAATAAGAGAAATTATTTGACAATTGTACATTGGACAGGGGATTAATATACAGTATATATAAGGAATTGTAAAAATTACACACCAAAATCATCCAATCAGTGAATGAGCTGAATAAATCAATCTAAAAAGAAGAAATATAATTGATTAATAAATATTTAGAAAAGTATCAGATATCCCCTTAGCTATGGAAAATGCAAATTAAAACTACTTTGGAATTCTGTCTGATGAATTCTCTGTGGAAGCCCACTCAGAATAGCTGTATTTAAAAACAAATGTTGGTGAGGAGAAAGAGAGAGAGGAACATTCAGTTGCTGCTGGGGGAATGTAAATTTCTTCAACCTCTATGAAAATAATTCTCAAGACAACTGAAGTAGAAACACCATATGACCCAGCTGTACCACTCCTGCGTGTATAATCAACGGACGTTAAATCAGCATACCATGGAGACACTTGCAGAATCATGTTTACAGCTGCTGTATTCACAGTGTTCAGGGAATGGAACTAGTCCAGATGTTGTCAACTGATGAATGGATAAAGAAAATGTGAGATATATATATATATATATGGTGGATTGAATATACCTGGCCCAGGGAATGGCACTGAGGTGTGGCTTTGTTGGAGGAAGTGTGCCCTTGTTGGAGGAAGTGTGTCACAGTGGGCATGGGCTTTAAAACCCTCTTCCTAGCTTTCTGGAAGCCAGTCTTCTCCCATTTGCCTTCGGAACAAGATGTAGAACTTCTCAGCTCCTTCTTCAGCCCTAGGTCTGCCTGGATGTTGCCATGCTTCTCACCATGATGACAATGGACTTCAGTCAGAACCAGTAAGCCACCCCAGTTAAATGTTTTCCTTTATAAGTGTTTCTTCAGTCTTAGCATCTCTTCACATAAATGGAAACCCTAACTAAGATAATACACAAAATGGAATTTTATACAACTGTAAAACTATGAAATCATAACAGTTGCAGAACATGGATACTACTGAGAATCATTATGTTAAGTGAATTAAGCCAGATTCAGAAAGAGAATTGGCACATTTTTGTTTCATATGCAGAACTTAAAATGTATGTATGTGCGTGTGTGTGTGTGTGTGTGTGTGTATATGTGTGTGTGTATGTATGTATGTATGTATGCATGTATGCATGTATGTATGTATATATGTGTTCTTAATAGTCCTGGCAGGAATGGGGCCATTTTAAAGACACACTTGAGTCCCTCCCCTTGGTTAATATGTTACCAAAACCATGGACTCCAAGAAGTTGATTTCCCTGGGAATCTCACACTGGGAGAAGAAAGCTAAAGCCTGGTGCTAGTGAAAACTGTGAATGTGCTGCTCTCAAGGATGGCCCTAAATTCTCCTGTATTGATGGTTTCCTGGAAAAATATATTTTCCTTGGACAAAAGAACCTGAAAATATCAATAGATGCTCCCCAGATCTGCACACACAGAAAGGTCTTGTGTGTGAGTTCAAGAGGAACACTGAGATGGGTTGCTGTGTGTATGTAGTTTAATTGAATACATACCATGGACAGATAGACAACAATATAGAGAGAGCTCTGAGAAAGAAAATCGAGACCCACATGACAGCAGTGAGTGTTTCTTAGTTTCACAGCACAAGCCTGTAGATGAACTCTCTGGTCCCTAAGCAGGAGGCAGGAAAGGGGTGGAGAGAGAGAGACGTGGCCAGCATATTCCTTTACATGTGAACTCATCCCCCAAGTGGGAGATCCTAGCACCTGGAGTCTGTTCACTAGAGATTAATGGACAATGCTCTCTCAGTAGGGGTATTAGTATCTGTAGAGAGGAAGTGTCTACAGGTATATATCCTGCATGGTAACTGAAGTCTAACACTGCACTCTTGTATTTTTAGACAGAGTCTCAAAGTAACCCTGGCTGTCTTGTCCTGGAACTTGCCATGTGGACCAGGCTGGCCTTGAACTCACAGAGGTACATCTGTCTCTGCCTCTCAAGTGCTGGAATTATAGGCAAGCACCACCATGCCTGCCTTAGCATTACACTCTTGTATAAACAGACTGTGGGATGTAGACCAACGCCAGGAGGTTTGGTAAGGTAGAGCAGGTGGAGACCCGGAGACTTGATGGGCACACGACTGGGACTTAGGTGACTCCCAGTTCCCTGCCAGACTCCTGACTTGGAATACGTGCCATGTTTCTCACATAAAAGAAATGTGTTCTATGGTCACATAGGCTCAAACGGAGTTCTCCCTTTTAATGAGGTACCTAGAGACCTGGAGGGCTTAGCCAATAAGCTTCCCTTACCAGACACTCCTCCCTGCAAAATGTATTTAATCTCGAGCCATCCCTGAGAAGTGGGGTATGGTTTTACAAATCCATTTTCCACCATGACAATAAACTGTTTAGAACCATGGACTGTCTCTTTTCATCAGGATTCACCGTGGGGAGCCATGAAGAAGGCCTTCACCTACAGAGCTGCAGCCTAATCTCCCATAGAAGGCCTCTCTGCTCTCCCAGCCACCACCACCACCAAGCCTGCCTCCACCAAGCTAAAGACAATCTCTCTGCTGGGACAAGCCAAAGCTCCTCCTGTCCCTCAGCCCCTGGGCTAGACACTGTCCCCAGCCCTCAGCCCCACCCTCACTTCATTCTCTGCTCCTCTGAGACTCCCAGCAGTGTCTGTATGTCCAAGAGTCTGAGAATCCTACTGCCCCTGGCTCATTGTAGGCTTGGGGACCTCCAAACCAGCTCTGGCTTCCCACATCGCAAACTGCGCTTTCCCACACCCAGAGAGGTGTCTCAGTGCTTCCCTATAGCCCAGCACCCACCCCAACGGTGGTGTGGGATAAGCACAGTCAAACTACCCACAGTCTGCCTCCCCAAGAGGCCATGCCCTGTGCTGGAGCAGACGAGGGCCTACAGACGAGATGGTGAAAACTCTGATAGTTTACATACTAACCCAGTAACCCAGTATTTAAAAATATCACTCACAAGCATTTAAAAAGAATGATACTTTTTAAAAAATATATATGAACTGGTAAAAAAGTGAGATATGCATACATGTGTATATAACATGTCACCTGAAGCTAATGTTTGGCACTCAAGAAATTCTCTGTGTAAGTTTAAAACTAAAAACCTGGTGGCTGGAGAGATGGCTCAGTGGTGGACAGTGTTAATAGTTCTTGCAGAGGACCAAAGTGTGGCTCATAGCTCTTTCTTCTGGCCTCCATGGGCATCTGCATGTGCATGTTGTGTATACAGACAGGCACACACACACACACTGAATGAATGAATGAATAAATGAATGAATGAATGAATCAATGATCAAGCAAAAATTCAGACAGGAGAGCCCAGAGTCTCACCATGTATTTCAATAAGAAAAAAAGGAAGGATGGGGGAGGAGAAAGAGAAGAAATATCTCCCTCTAATTGTATTACCAGAATCTGAGTAGTTTTTGATAGGTTTTATTCTTTCTCTATACTTTTACTTATTATGTAAGTTTGATATTTTCATGCTGTTAAGAAACAATTACATGCACACTTTAACTTGTCCTTTTATACATGAGTACATTCTCATCATTATAAACCCTTAATTTAAAAAGTGACATATTTCCAAAGGGGAAGTGTGCCTCTGGGGCATGGTGGGGAGGAGGCACGCTATACCTTGGGAAAGGCTGGTGCTAAGTACCTAGACGCTTTCAATCCCAAGGGGGAAAATTGTTCTGAAGTTCTGTGTCTACCTCTCCTTCAGCCTCACTCCTGCCTGGGAGACAGTCCCCCATCAGTGAAGCTGCCAAGTTCTCTCCTCAGGAGGTCACTGAAAGACTCCCACCCACTGAAAGACTGAGAGGTAAGGCCCTTGTTTCTGCTAAAGGCTTGAAGGGAGGTCCATAGCAAATCACTTGCAATTTAAGAGGGGTTGGGGAGGCACACTGCCTGGAACTTTAAGGAGACACATTAGGACCTCTCCAGCATTCTTCTACAGTTTCCCTCACTGGTTTTTTATCTTTTGCTGCCAGCTCAGAGTGCTTTGCCAGCAGTTTGTGTGTGAAGCTTTGGTGGGTGCACGTAAGCCACAGGACACATTCTTTTTGAGAGTCTTCATAGCACTCTCCTATTCTGTGGGATGTAGACTCTTCCTCAAGAGAAGGCAGCTCTGTTCAGTTGCTCTGTTCAGTGTGAATTGTTTTGCTTACATGTGTGTTTGAATGAATTTTTCATCTTGCAAGTTTAATAACTTTACCTTGTTAGCATGAGCCGTGCTTCTGGAAGGATTCTTAGGATCCTTGCATGCCTCCTTTCTAAATATAAGAAAGTTTCTTATACTTAGTTAACCCTTTTCAGGCTAGGGTCATAGCTCAGAAAGTGAGCTATGAATTGCTTGGCTGAGTTTAAACCTTCAGAACACATCTTTAAGAACAAGCATGGGAGCATGCACTTACAACCCCATGCTGGAGAGGCACAGATTCCTGCAAACTGCTCCCCAGCCAGCCTAGCCTACTGGATGAGCTCTAATGCAGTAAGAAACCGTGTCTCAGAAACACAGGTGGATAGCACCCAGGGAATAACAGCATTCAGCTTATCCCCATGCTCGCACGCACACACAGGCATGTAAAAATGCACATTTCCATATTTCATTTATAAAGGTAGATCTTGGATATTTGTTTATAATTTTCAAATGAGGAAACTGAGGCTCAGAGCGATCTACATGCCCAAAAGCACACAAACAATTAGCAGCAGATTCAAAACTTTTAAGAGGAAATTACACTTAAATGACCCCATTAGATGACTGTATCCTTGAAACTTACACTGTGGCCTACCAATTACTAAGAGTCTATTGTATCGGGCACTTTACATCTGGTTTTTATTTAAATCTTTACATAAAATCTCCAAGCTAAGGGTCATTAATGGATATCATTAAAGTGTTTAAATAATACTATTATGTAGCACTTATGGTGTTCTGAGTACTTTCTGGATATTATCTCCAATTTCACAAACCCTCCTGCTAAATCTCATTGCCTTATTTCACACATGAAAGGGCCTGGATCCCTAGGGTTGAAGGGACTCGCAAGGGTCCCATGGCTTGGAAATGACTAGGGCTGGTTCCAAGTCTCAAAGCCTATGTAGTACCCCACTGCTGTCCATGTAGGTACCTGTAACATGTCTACTCCTTGGTGGGTTTGTTGAGTATCAAGGATACCCCATGGCATTAAGTAGCTAGCTCAGATAATGAAGCAGCTTGTCTAAGGAAACTGATGCTTCCAGGAAGGGCTGAGTTCTCAGCGTAGGACCTAGCCTTTCACTTAAGAATGGCTGGTGTCAAAGAAGAAGGAAGAGGAGGAAGAGGAGGAAGAGGAGGAAGAGGAGGAGGAAGAAGAGGAGGAGGAAGAAGAAGAGGAGGAAGAGGAGGAAGAGGAAGAAGAGGAAGAGGAGGAGGAGGAGGAGGAGAGAAACTCACTGATATTTGATATTTACTGCTTATACTGTAAAATTGGTGAAAAAGTTGGTTGAAAAGAAACAGCAAAGAGTGTGTCACTCACTCAGCAGCAGCACAGGCTGTGTTTAGGAAAGCACCAGCTAACTGGACATCTAGCAGAAGATCCAAAGCCACTGCCCACTTACAGGGTGTGGTGGTTCGAATATGCTTGGCCCAGGGAGTGGTATTATTGAGAGATGTGGACTTATTGGAGTGGGCGTGGCTTATTGGAGGAAGTGTGTCATTGTTGGGGTGGGCTTTGAGAGAGCTTCTTCCTAGCTGCCAGAGGATGCAATCTTCTTCTAGCTGTCTTCCAATCAAGATGTGGAACTCTCAGCACCTCCAGTGCCATGCCTGCCTGGACACTATCATGCTTCCTTCTTTGATGATAATGGATTAAACCTCTGAAACTGCAAACCAGCCCCAATTAGAGGTTGTCCTTTATAAGAACTGCCTTGGTCATAGAGCCTTTGCACAGCAATGGAAATCCTAAGGAGTGTGTGGGGGGGGAAGAGAAAGGCTGAAACTTCCCATACGTGGCCCACAGTAGCTCATTGCTTGGAGTAGCTGAGGAAATAACATGAGTGATGTATTAAAGAATGTCAGATGCCCAACAAACATTTCTCAGGGTCAGCTGTTATGAGAATCAAGGAAGCCAGGAGCCTAGGTTCTTTAGTTCTGGGGACCAAGTCTATTTACTTGGGGGGAATTGTCATTTTTTAATCAAAATGGAGGAGCTTTAGGAAATCACATGACTATGGCTGACATCATTGTCCTACATGGTGTTAATCATGTGCTGTGTGTGTCTTAGAGAGAGGTCTAGCTGCCTGAAAGAGAAGGGACATAGACTCATGTCCCTATATCATGATGTGTAAGAGATTTCTTGAACAAAGAAGCATCACAGGGGATGAGGAGAAGACTCTTCCATACAGCGTTTCCCTTAGTAACATCCCCAGAAGCCACATATATGTTGGGCCATAGTGATGTAGTTTAAATTTTCAGTACTGGGGGATCAGAAACAGGGGGGTCCTTGGAATTTGCTGGCCAGCTGGTCTAGCCAATTCACAAGCCTCTTCCAGTAAGAGACTTTTTCTCCTTAAAAAAAAAAAAAATGTCAAGGTAGCTGGTCCCTGAGGAAGGAGATCAAGGTTGACCTCTGGCCTTCTTGTGCTCACACACATCTGCACCAACACACATGCAGATGCCTATACAAATACACACCAACACAAACACACATACCACAAAAGGCAATCATTTTGGAAAGAAGTGAGGCCCTGCCTCCACTCTGCAATGATCTGCAGAATATCCTCCAGTTAAAGGAAACTGCCATGAAAGCATTAACCAAAAAGTGATTTCTCCTACTTGTAAGTTATTGTCTTTAATCTGCTCAGTGGCTCTGAGAAAAGACTATGATCTGGGCATCTCATTAAAACAAACAAACAAGCAAGCTAAGTAACAAACACACAAATGAATTTCTCACAGTTCTGGAGGCTGGGAAGTTCAAGGTTAAGGCATTGGCAGACCTGCCATCCCAAGAGAGCTGCTGCCTGGCTCAGACATAGCTGCCCCTTCACTGTGTGCTCATGTCGAAGGGGCAAGGGATGTGACTGGGACCCTTTTGTTTATTTGTTTGTTTGCTGGTTTCTACAAGAGTACTAGTTACTCTTTGAGTGAATATTCTGCATATTGGTCAGGTATACCAAGACCAAATGAAAAGCTCATTTTAGATAATTTCAAAAGCATGTTGAGCCAAGAGATTTAGAGACAGGAAAAGAAAAGCATCAAGATTACTCTATGAAAACAGCTAGTACACAAAGAATACTGGAAACCTTTCCCAGCTGGACTGCATGGATCAAAAGAGCCTTGAGAAGAACCAGCTCTAGAGAAACAGGGGAGGGTGCCATGGAAATGACCTAGAGAGGGTCAGGAGGTGCCTGGCCTGGGCTTTTTAGCATATGCCTTTCTTGTTCACTAGCCTACTTCCATGTATCCTTCTCTTTCTTAATAAACTATCTCTGTTGCTATTTGTAATCCTCAACAGTGGTGCAATTAGGAGGAGGATATGATCCCCAAGTCCCTAGTATCAACAACAGGCCAAATTCAGACACAACACAGAACAAGTAACAGTCTGCAACAGGACTTAATTTCCAGGAAGTTTTCTACAACTTAATTTTATCCATTGTAGACAGCTCCTCCCGTCCTCTCCCAAAATGTTGACATGATTCATTTTGCTTTGGAAATTTAAATGCCATTTTCTCCCACAGCTGCACCAAAGTATACACACACGCACGCTCAAACGTTAGTCTCATCAAAAAATTATATACACAAACAGACTGCAGGTGGGTGTGGATCCAATCAGTGAAGCATTGCTTAGAAACCCATCAGTCGTCTAGGGAAAGGACAGTGCTGGGTCTTTGTCTCAGACTATGCACAAGATTACAGACTCTGGAAGACAAGCCATTTAAACATAAAACCAGACAAATATAAGACAGGACTGGTTGGCCTAAAATAAGCATAAGATTGGTTAAAAGAAAAATAATTTTCAAAGAGAAAACTGAAAAAATATTTGTGGGTTGAAATCAATCCAAAAATCATCTAAAACTGCAAGACTTGGGGACCCTGATCTCACACCCCAGTTGTTGCAGGAAAGACAGGACCTTTAACTATGGGAGCAGTTCTGTTGTAGATTGTCACTGCAGAGGAACAAGCTTCACTGGGGACAGATTTCCCTGGTATTGTTTCAGTTAAAGAGGCAATGCCAGCACAGAAAGGGTGGGGAGGGATGCAGTTCTGCCAGCCCAGGGGAATTCTCACACCAGCGTGGCTATCCCCTCCGAGGGAAGAAGAGATGGTCTTTATGAATATGAGTAACCACGGCCCAAAACACAAATTCAGGTGGTCCCAAGTTCCATGTTCCAACATGGCAGTGATTTCATGAAGATTCTCATAGTTATAGAACAAATAAAAGTCATACAGAAAGATATTTTTCAAATATATGGGCGGAAACAGTTGAGGTTTAGTCTCTTGCTGTGAATGTAATGCTAAGTGTGGACCCCCAAGACCTGGTTACCCCAGAAATGAGAGAGTCAGTATATGGACCCAAGTGACACTATGTGACCTTGCTCCCAAGTTATTTCTGATTGTTATATCAAGATGCCAACAGCCAATAGCTGGGCAGAAGAGACATAGGCAGTTTTTAGGGTTCCCGGGCCTGTGGGAGTCTGAGGAGAACCAGAGGGGAGAAGAAGGTGAAGAGGAGTGAGGAGCTACCATGAGGTAGGTGAGTTCATGAAAACGTGGCCCTGAGTGCTGACCAATTGGAGTTAAGAGCAGTCAAGATGAAACATAGGAAGTAATAACTCAGGGTTATCGATGGGAAATAGATTTATAGCGTAGAGGGTAGATGCCTGCCCAGCTCTAGTGCTGATTAAGACTTATTGTAAATATAAAGGTTGTGTATGTCTTCTATCCAGGAACTAAATAGTCAAAAGACAGGGAAGAAATCCCGGATTGGGATTAAAATTTTCTACAACAGCAATTATCAGATACATGGGCTACAGAAAAGTCTGGGAGTCTCTGTGGTCGTCCTCAAATGCTGTGTGATGATATTCATAGCTTTGGGGTTGGTGTGAGCTAAAGGTCTGTATCCATGTTCCAAAAGGATTTACCTAACCGTCAGGGGTTGGTGCTTAAACATGCTTGTGGGCACACATGGTTAGCTGAGACGCTATAGGTAGCCCGGGGGCATTTGGATCTGCACCATTCCAACCTTTTCACAAACCATTGAAGTGCTAAGTAGTCAAGTAGACTTGCAAGTATGTAAGTATGTACATATGTAAAGTATGGCTTCCTATTTGTTCATAATTATATTTGGATCATGTAGACACCAGACAGAAACTCATGGGGAAATGCTGGAAATGAGATTTTGGATGATCTCTAAACATTCTGAGTTGTTTAAGAAATGCAGGGGTGGGGGTGGGGGGAACACTCAGGAACCTGAGTAGAGAGAAGCCAAGAGGACTTGAGCAGTGACAGAACACTGAACCCATTCTCCATTCAGCTAGAGCCACTGGCCAGGCTGGGGGCTTGTGGTCTCTTGATGGGACCTGCACGTTTATCACTATCTGATCCCTGAGCTACATAGAGAGAGGCAACCAGAGGAGATCAAACTTAGGTCATCAACATGAACTCAAAACAGCCTGAGCAGAGAATCATTGGTTACATACTGAGAAGAAAGGCAGAAGTGTGTGTATGGTAGAGTACTGTAAGTGTGTGCAGGTGTGTATGAGGTGGGTGTAGGAATAGGAGTGTATGTGTTTATACAATGTAAGTATGGATGTAGTAGGTGTGTGTGTGTGTGTGTGTGTGTGTGTGTGTGTAAATGGGCTGTGTGTAGGGGTAGGGGTACACATAGGAGTATGTGTGTGTAGATGTGTGTGTAGTAGGTCTAGGAGATGGTGTGGAGAGTTATAGTGATATAGGGGGTCAGGTGAAACCTCAGGTGCCATTCTTCAGGTACTGTCCACATTGTATTTTCAAAACAGGGCCTCTCTCTGGCCTGGAGTGTTAAGCTAAGCCAGCTAGCCAGGGAGGCTTAGGAATCACCATATGTGCCTCCCCAGGGCTGAGATTACGAGCACCACTCAACAGCACACACTTAGCTCTTCCAGGCCTTTCTGATCTCCGCACACTCTTTACTCACTGAGCTACCACCCCCACATTGAATTTTTTAATGACAACCATGTGACAAGGGTAAAACAGAATCTTAATGTGTGTTTAATTTGTATTTCCCTGGTGGCCAGGATGCTGAATATTTTTTCATAGCTTATTGGCCATTTGTACTAAAAGAATAGTATATAATAAACATGAAGGAATGTGTCTTTATGAAACCTGTCATCAATAAAAAAATTATTTCAAAAATGTGTATACGAAAATATCTGAATAATTGATACTACAAACTTCTTTAAAGCTAAGAGAAAAGTCCTTATGGTCTTTAGCTATTATGAGACAAAAATTAGGTTTGACCTCAAAAGTATAAGGTAGAAAATAAACTATTGATGGGCTATACTTTCAGAAAATTTAAAGTTGTTTTACTCTTCAAAAGACAACATTCAAAAAGGAACAAGGCAAAGATAAGGATGAAGACAATATTTACAGCTCCGTTATTTGATGAGGGATTTGCATCCTGAGCATGCAAAGAATTCTTAGGGCTCAGTAATTAGGAGACACTTTAAAGTGTGTCAAAGATTGTAATAGACATATCACCGAGAAGATGTATGAATGGCTATGGAGGGCATGAAAAGATGCTCGATGTCTTTTTAATAACTGAAATGAAAATTCAACGCACAATGAGCTGTCTCTCAATACCCACCCACTCAAGTACCAGGAATTAAGAGACTGAAGATGCCAAGTACCGCAAGGATGTGTTGATGAGCTTCAAAAATAGCAAAGCTGCTTTGGAAAAGAGACTGAAGATTTCCTAAACGTTTATACTGTTTGTCCATTTATTGAACGAGTCCTTGTGCTCATGTTTCCATGTGTGTGGAGGTCAGGGGATGACTTTGGGAGTCAGTCCTCTCCTTCTGCCTTACTGATCCTCCTGTTAACAGCCCTGGGTACCCCAGGCTGGTTACCTATGAGCTTCTGGGTGATGCTCCTGTCTCAGCCCCACTCCTTGCTGTAAGCATGACAGGATTGCAGATGCATTCCATAGCACCTGGCTTATAAGTGACTTCCTAGGATCAGTCTCTGGTCGACAGGATTGTGTCAGCCATATCTTCACCGGCTGACCCATATCCACACACCCTTGGTGGTATTTTTTCTAAGTAATTCAGTTTATACATAGCAAATGACTCACCAATGCTAATCTTAAATATTTGAGAAAGGGGGATGAAGGCTCATGTCTACACAAAGACATGTAAATATTTGAAGCTCCATTGCTCATACACAATAAACAAGGATTTGGAATGACCCAGATGTCCATTAGCTCATGAGCAGACAAACTAAGTTTTGCAAGATATGTGATGGAATGGTACTCAAAAAGGAGCAACCTATTGATTTGGCAATATAGGTAAACCTATGGATTCTATAGCATGGATTAAACCCTCAGATACCACAGTACGGGTAAAACTACAAATTTCATGGTGTAAATAAGCTTACCAATATCTCAATATGTACAGCATACCAATATGTTACAGCATTGGTATGTACAGCATACCAACACCATGGATACTGAAGCAGGTATAACCCACTGACATCATGGCCTGGATAACCTGATGACACTACAGCATACCTTTTAAATGAAAGAACCCAGACACAGGACAATGCACGCCAACATTTCTGTGAAATTTCAAGAAAGGGAAACTTATAGAGATGAAAGGAAGATTGTTGACTGCCTGGCACTCAGGGTACATATAGGAAAGACTGTGGGCAGGTGAGATGACTAGGTAGAAGCCTGGCATGCTGAGTTTGAGCCCCAGAGCCTGAAGGGTGACCTCCTCATGCACCCCCCACACACACACACATGCACACACTGTCCAGGATGGGAAGGGAACCAAAGCCCATGTCAGGGTCTACCTGAAAGGTTGATGCTTTCATTTTTGGAGGAGGGATGGGTTTCCTTTCTCCCTTTGGGATTGGCTGGGCTATCCCAAGAAATTGAATAATCTAGACAAACCCAGATTGATTCCTGTCATGGGAACACAAGTAGGAGATTCAAAAGTTCTGGTTTCCTCTGGCAAGAAAAATCTAAGCATCTCTTTGTCTTAGAGAAGGGAGAACCACCAAAACGTCAGCCATCTTAAGTGTGCGCATGGAAAGCACGCTAATCTGCCGAGCAACCCTTTCCCCTGTCTGTCTACAGAGACCTGCCTGACCCCCAGGCCCCCATGGCCATCTACATTTACGAAAATAAATTAAACTGATTACTGGTCTTAACGCAATTTTTTATTGCATATAAATTCTATCACCATACAGCTGCTAGAATAAAATTAAAATGAATTAAAAATGAAAGGCACTGGAATAGACTAGAAAAACCAGTCATGTTTTTATGAAACATTTCAGAATCAGGTGGTGCAGGAAGAGCCAGAGAAAGATAAAAGCAGCGTTTCATCCTTTCTTCTTATCTTGCGACAGTCCTCAGGCGTAGACACACAGTCCCAAGTGACTGACAGTTTGCTAAAGCTCAGAGGGGACAGAAAGAATTGGCGAGGACCAAGTAGCATTTTGGGTTTTCACTTCAGAAGTTGGCAGGGTGGGCACACCAAGGGTATTGTAGAGCCCCATCTAATTTGGCTAGGCATGAGGAATCTGATAGGCAGATAGACATGTATACCCGGAGCACAGGCAGGTACCAACTTGAAGGATCCAGGTCTGGAATTCACTCACTAGTAGTCATGAAGTTACAAAGTGAACCTGATGCTCCTGAGGGCAAGTGTCAGGGGTGAACAGTGCAGGGTGAATCTGGTAAACACCCACCTAGGGCCTCAGGAGGAAAAGGTGGCGACGTGACATGTGTGATGGTTATGTGTGTCAAATTTGATGGGATCAATTAACAGACACACCTCTGGGCCAATCTATGACAGTGTTTCAAAGTAGGATTAAGGGAGAAAAGTCTCCCCCAGAGGGGGCAGCACCTTCCAGTGAGCAGCCCAGATGTCAAGAGATTCGAGGGGAAACCGTGGTTGCCTGTCATTCTTGGTGGCAAGAGAGTGCAGCTATTGTCATCTTTTTATGACACAATACTTTAGCTGCTTTGGCCCTCCAGTGTGGGATATGGAATGAACAGTAACTAAGGCTCCTTCAGGCCTTTAACACCTGGTTGAAACTGCTAAGGTGTCCAGCTTCATGGAAGGAGGAGCGACTGGTTCTCAGGCTCTAGTGTGCAGACAGCCACTGGTGGCTCATCCTTGCCCAGGCAGTCCTAGGTTCATTTCTGTCACCATGATAAAATAACTGAAAACATGGAACTTTTGGGAGAAAGAGTTTGTTTTCACTCACCGTTCACTGCAAAAAAATATCACAGCAGCAGCAAGCTTGAGACAGTGTGCCATGTTACACCCATAGTCAAAACCAGAGAGGAATAAATACATGTGGCCCTACTGCTGCCTTGCCTGATTGCTCAGTGCTCGGCTGGCTTTCCCTGTTACAGAGCTCAGGGCCCAGCACAGGAAACATCACCACTGTGGTTCAGAATGGGTTTTCCCACTTCAATGAATTCAATTAAGACAACCCTCCACAGTCAACATGATTTAGACAATCTGTAACTGAGACTCTCTGCCCATGTGACTTTAGGTCCTGACACATTGACAAAACTAACAGTCACAGAGGCCCTACTGTGTGTAAGCTGCTCTAGTAAAACCCCTGTTTAAAAATGTGTATACACCCATACGAACAGTTCTGTTCCTCTGGGGAACCCTGCCTAATGTAGTGAGTGAGGAAGTCTCCTGTGCCTGTCGGGCGAGGGCAGATACAGGGAAGGCAACCACCCAAACTAACCCTCGACCTTTACATCTTCTAGATAACAGAGGCAGAGAACACGGCCACTATTGACCTTCTCCTGAAACCATTGAAATGGAATTATCTAGAGGCGAGATGCACGACGCAACATTTTAGTTCAGGGGTTTGTTTGTTTGTTTTTGGTCTAATGTTATATAATATCATAATTATGAAATATGTTAGAGTGATGCCCCCTTTTCCATAGGGGATATATCCCAACCCCCCCAGTGACTACCCCAAGACGGGATTGAACACAGTGAGGAAGGGGGTGTATGGGAGTGTGTGTGTGTGTAAAAACATCATGCATGTGCCTATAGTGAAGCTTAATTTATTAATTACTTAGCACAATAAGAGAATAATAATAATACCAATAACAAAAAATAAAACTATGGGCTGGGGATATGGCTCACTTGGTAGAATGCTTGTCTAGCATACATAAGCCCTGGATGTCCTCTCCAGTATACCATAAATTTGGCATAGTGGGGCATTCCTATAATGCCAGCACAGAGGAGGCAGAGGCAGAAGAATTAGAAGTTCAAGGGCATCCTCAAACTACATATTGAATTTGATGCCAGCCTGGAGTATCCCCCTTCCTGTGTGTGTGTGTGTGTGTGTGTGTGTGTGTGTGTGTGTCCCTCTCTTTCTTCAAGTATGTGTGTGTATGTATGTATGTAAATATATAAAAACAATTGCAACAATATACTATAATAAAATTAGCAGAATGACCTTATGACCTGGGGTGTTATCAGTTAAACGAGGGTAATGTGACGGCAGGTGTTGCCCCAACTGCCAGTCTGTTACTGAAATGGCTGACAGATGAAGGATGCACTGGACAATGCCATGACTCATGTCCAAGCTGGGCAGAGCTGAGCAACATGACATTTCATCATGTTTAAGGTTGGGCAATTAACAATCATGAATTGCTTGTTTCTTAAATTTTGCAGCTCATCTTTTTGAGCATGCTCAACTATGAACGCTGAAACCACAGGAAGTGGAAACATAGGTAAAGAGATACAACTGCACTATGACCTTAAACATGATACAATACGAAAAGCCACACATTAAAACGCCTGTGTCTCACGTCCCCAACTCCTCAGAGATAGTATGTTTTAGTGTCCCTTGGTCTTTGAAGAAGATGGTTTCAAGGAAACAGAAATTTAGGAAATAGCAAAAAGGCATGTAGAATGAAGAGGGGAGAAAGTGGACGGACCAGAAGGGAAGAGACCATGAGAATAGGCTCACAGAAAACAAGATAAAAAGCCAGACACAGGCCAGGGTGGCTAACATTACTTGGCACTACCATCCCAAGAGGGCTCTCTGTCTCCTTGCTCACTTTCTTTCAAGAATAGCTGTCCTTACTGGTCCTGCCAGTCATACACCTTGTCCCATACCCTGTGCCTCATAGCCCCAGATGGTGGAGGATGAGAGGCGTGAAGTTGGGCCAATGATGAGAAACTCATGCCAAGGGATACTCAGATTTGGGATAACCATACAAGTCCTGCTTGATATCAACTCAAAAAGAAATGCCCAGTACTAGGAATGGGTTATCCTTCAGTCCTTCTTATTAAGTCAGTCCTCTTGATAAGGACAAGAGATGAGTACTGCTGTTGTCTTCTGTCACAAAGGAGGAAACCAATGCACCAAGAGGCTAAACTGAGTGGTCGGGACCAGATCCAAAACCCAGGAAGGAGCCTGGCCTCCAAGCGTGTCTGCTACCACATCCTCAGAGGACTCAGCACACCGATGGAAGGCAATCCTGAACTGATTTGTGTATGTTTACCTAGCAAGATCCAGATCTATGACAAGATTTAACTACAATTTTATCAAGGCTGAGAGTACTACATTCTTTGAGAATTTTCAGGCTGGGATACACAGGCTTGCTTCCCAAGTGAGTCCCTATGCTTGTGAGGGAAGTATTTGGCCCACTGAGCTATCTCCTTGGCTCTTCCCCCCACAAAAAAATTTAATTTATATGTGTGTGTGTGCACGCACATACATGTGCATGTGTGTACATTTGTGAATGCGGGTGAGTGAGTGTGGAGGTCAGAGGACAACTTTTAGAAGGTTCTTGCTCTTTAACTCTGTTCTTACGTGGGTTCAAGGGATTGAGCTCAGCACACTATGATTGTGCAACAGCTTTTACCCACAAAATTATATCATAGGTCCCTGAAATTTTTTCTTTCTAATTTGCTTAGCATTTTAGTTGACTCTGCATGCATATATGCCTGCCATGGTTCAGACGTGAATGTCAGAGGAGAGTGTTTGGGCATCAATCACAGGTTGTCAGGCTTAGTAGCTTCGTGGCAGTTTTTCCTGCTTGAGCCAACTCACTGACCCCAAAACAATTTGTTGTGTTAAGACGGAGGAGTCTCTCTATGTAGCCTTGGCTGGCATGGAACTCACTGTATAGAGCAGGCTGTCCTTGACCTCACAGATCTACCTGCTTCTATCTCTTGAGTGCTGGAGTTAAAAGTATGTACCGCCACACCCAGCCCCCAAATGAATTTTTTTTCCTGAAGAATTGAGAGAGAAAAAGTGCTCTTTCAGAAGGGCTGGCTAAAACTGCATCCTAAGGGCTGGTGGGAAATGTCAGGGCAGGCAGCTTTAGAACCAGTTAAAGACAAGGGGACACTTTCCAAATGAGCCAAGAGTCAATCTCGGGTGACAAGGGTCTCATCTGTATCTGAGTCCTCCCCAACCCCGAGCTAGGAGACAGAATTAAGGTTGCACATGAAAGGTATTCCTTTCAAAGGCTCCTGTGCCCCATCACCTAAGGACAGCAATACAAAGTGTGTGAATACAGGTGCCTCACTGGAAGGACAGCAGCCACAGCTTCCCTTAGACCTGTCGTCCTCCAGTGAAAGGGCTTCTAGAGCATCTCTCCATTGAGACTCTAGTTGTCCAAATCTTTCGTGTGATGTTTGCTCATCCCTGGGTGAATGGGGCAAGGGCCATTAGTTCAGCTTCCTGGGGACCAGTTTGAGGCTTTGATCAGTGGCCATAGATCACAGTTCTGCTGTGACTATTTAGCGCATTAGCAGCCATGAGGAGCCGGGTAATGAAGTGTGTCAGTAGTCACGTGATAACCAGGGAAGGCTGTTTTCTTGTCTTCCTTCTCTGTATTTTTCCTCTACAGAAAGCTCTTCGTGTGTGTGTGTGTGTGTGTGTGTGTGTGTGTGTGTGTGAGAGAGAGAGAGAGAGAGAGAGAGAGAGAGAGAGAGAGAATGTGTAATATGGTATATGTGTGGCATAGACATGTATTTGCTCAGTGTATGGATGCATGAACGTCTGCATCCATGCATACCTGCGTTATTTGCATATCTGCAGGATTAATTCCTCAAGGCAAACTGGGAGGGGTATGAACTTGTGATAGATAATTAGCACATTGATTCTTCATAGAGCTTGCCTTATTTCTCTCCTCTGTGGAAGTTTTTAAGAGAGGCACCCATCCGTCACACACAGTAGGAAAGGAGACCTCCCTGTATGAGCCGGGTAATAAAATGCTTACAAGAAAACACAGGGATGAGTCTTCACTGTCTTAGATTTTTACATTCAATGTCTAGGAATGATATGAAAAGGCCAGATGTCAAATGGAAAGCAGATCAAATAAACTTCATGAAAGTTTAAAACTTTTGGGTACCAAAGAACACGATCAGAAGAGTGAAGTCAATCTACCTAATAGGAGACCATGTTTGCCAGTGCTCCATCTGTTCTGCGCTGTCCTGCTTAGCCCCAACTGTCAATTTGACACAGCCTAGGGTCATCTGAAAGGAAAGTCTCCACTGAGGAATTGTCTACATGAGACGGGCCTGTGGGCATGTCTGTGAGGGATTGCCTTGACTGCTAATTGATGTAGGAGGCTCAGCCAGCCCCGCAGGCTCAGTGCCCTGGGCAGATGCTTCTGAATTTACGTGAAAGCTTAAGTATACACCGGCCTGAAGAGCCAGCTAGCAACTAGCATCCACCACAGTTCCCACTGGATGTCCTTTTGCTATGAAGTGAGTTTCTTTTCCAAGGTATCGCTATATGGAATAGCAAGCAGGCCTGCCTTCAAGTTTGTGCCTTTGAGTTCTGGCCTCTCGTCCTCACAACGATGGACTGTAGTCTGGAATTACAAGATGAAAGAGTCCCTTTCTTCTCCTGAGCTGTGTTTAGTCAGGGTGTCACTCATGGCAACATCGGGGACCCACAACAGAGTCTGCCATCGCTCTGTGCTTTCTTAGACTTTCCAGTCTACTCCATATCCTCAAGTCAGATTAAATTTACAGCCAAAGAATTCATCTAGTTCTTGCCACCCAGCTTTCCAGGAACTCCCTTTCAAGTGCAGACCAAAGGCTGGTCCGCCATCCACCTTCTCGTATAACTGCCTAAGACAGTATTACTCTAAATCACCCTAGGGTATCAGGTATCAGGCCAGCCTGATGTCCAGTGGTGTTATTCAAGCTAGCCTCTCCTCGGCTGTTTTCTCTGTCCTGCCTTTCCTTGCTTGCAGAACCCTCTACTTCTGACCTATTCCTCTCTCCCACCCTAGTGCTCCACTCCCTCTGCGGCCCTGTGATGTGGTATGCTCCCTCTCTTTTAAAGGCATTGGTTTCTCATCATCCAGTCACCTCTATGAATTAAATCCTGCATTACAGGGAGAGAAGTGCCCAGAATATACAAAGAATTGCCACAACTCAACATCTAAAAGATAACTGAATTTAGGAATGATCCAAGCACTTCAATCAATATTTCTCATAGAAATACATAAAAATAGCTTACATACCCAGGAAAAAGAATACTTAGCATTAGGGTCATTAGAGAAATACTAACACAGACCTCAAGACTCCTTGACAGTGTGATGGATCGTCAGCCCTGAAGTTTATGTCTAAAATGATTCCCTTGTAGTAGGGATAGCTCAAGAACAGTCACAGGCACAGGAACCTGGCTGGTCACATTGCAATCTAAGACAGAAGGCAGGTCTAGGCTATAAAACTCAAGTGACTCACTTCTTCCAGTGAGGCTCTACCACCTGAAGGTTCGAGAACTTTTCAGTGTCACGGGTGTTCAAATGCAGAGTGTATGGGGGACATGTCACATTCAGACATAATCACTGTTGTATTAGCTGGGGTTCTAAGGAACAGAACCCGTGGGGCCTGTCTGCTTGTTTCCATGATTACTTACTTATAGGCTGCTGAAGATAAAGGCTGAGTTCTGCGATGAACTGTAGGCAAACTGGAGATTCAGAAACTAGATTCGGCACAGTGTGAACTCCTAAGAGTCAGAGAGCTGATGGTATGGGAATCGCTCCTGGGAATCAGGCGTGCTAAGGGAAGGTGGAGACTGAGATCCTCGCTCAAGGGGTCAAGCAGAGTTAGCTCAAGCCCCCTGTGTTTTTATGCTCTACTTAAGCCTTCAGTAAACTAGATGACCACTCGTACCCCCGAGAATCCCATGGCTTTATTCCTTCTGTCCACTTATTCTGATGTTCACCTATTTGGGAACATCCTCACAGACGTACCAGGAAGGAACATTTAACCACCTATCTGTGCATCTAGTAGCCCAATCAAGACAACACCTAGAATTAAACCATCCTAGCTTTAGAGCCTAAAAGGACAATGGAAACCAAGAATCAAAATGATACACTACTTCAGCATGCTAGGATATCGTAATGGAAAATAAAGTTGGATGGAGGAGATGGCGCAGTCAGTAATGTGCTTGCCTTGCACGCAGAAGACCTGAATTAGATGCCCCAGAACCCACATTTAAAAAGCAAGGCATGCTGGCTGAGGCGTGGGCACAGAAGTGTCCCTGAGTCTTGCTGATTGGCCAGCCTGGACTATTAGGTAAGTCTCAGGCCAGTGAGAGATACCATCTCATAAAAACTAGGTGAATGCTACCTGCGGTATATGTAGATTTCCCTGTGGCCTCCACACACACCAAGGGCTTTACACGCTAAGCAAGCGCTTTACCATCTGAGCTACATCCCTAAGCCTATACCAATAAAATTTAAGTAAGAAAAAAGTATTATCCTCCCAGGAGTGAGATGCAAGTTTAAACTACTCTCAACTTCCATAATTTCCTCTCAGAGTGGCAAATGTTAAAAAGATTAATAATGCAGATGTTTTGAGAGGTGTTGTGAAATAAGGCTATCAGACATTACTACTGGTACAAAAGTGAAGGAACACACTCCTGAGAATCACCTGGACAGTATACAATAACGTGCAGGGGCTGGCAAGATGGCTCAGTGGATAAAGCATGCACACATGCACGCATGCATGCACAGACACACACACACACACATGCATGCACAGACACACACACATGCATGCACAGACACACACACACACACACACACACACACACAAATAACACAGGTTGGAGCTACGAACAGCTGCTACTCTTGCAGAGGACCTGGATTCAGTTCCCAGCACCCACTTTGGGCTGCTCACAAACAAACGCCTGTTACCCAAGCTCTAGCGTGTTTGATACCCTCTCCTGACATTCACAGGCAGATACACATACATAAGCATTTTTTTAAATCTTAAGAAAAGCTTTTAAATAAGTAAACCTGTATAAAAAAAAATTAAAAATACAACAAAAAGGGTCCCAGGGTGACATGGTATCCTCCTTCCTGCAGTGGCCACCATGTACTTTTCTCTTCCTGGTTTGTCTCCTCACTTTCCTAATCTCCACTATATGCCTCAGGGGAAGTCAATAAACGGGCAATAATTCCCTTAAACTCTGTGAAATTAATTTCTTTTTGACTATCGGAATTGGCACTTCAGAAAAAACCTAGATGCCTTAATAATTAAAAAGAAACCTTAAAAGTTCCTCCTCTGAAGGTTCATGGCTATAAAAGTAATAAATGAAGCGCTCAAAATGCTGTGCTGTGGGTCGGGTTAATAATCCCAGCCTGCAGGATCCTGTAGTTTAGTCAACCATCAGCATCCGTGCTGCCGTAGCGCCCCCTGCTGGTCAAAGGCAAACAAGTTTAAGTGAGACTCCCTCAACCCCTATAGAGAAGACAGTTCCCAAGCGCTGTGTTCCCTCGCCAGCTTTGATTCCAGCTTCCTAGAAAGGTGAGTGTGTGTGTGTGCGTGTGCGTGTGTGTGTAGCAAGTGCTCTTAGCTGCTAAGCCATATCTCCAGTCCACCCCTCCTCCGACTCTCATGTTTCTTTGTTGCTGCTGTGCCCCACTGCATTTAATTAGAGTTGACTGCGTGAGCATGGGTGGAAAGCCATTTGCTTGAGCAAGACCATCCTGTGACATTCTTAATCTCAGCTGCTGGTATTTGCGTCCTCCGCTGCTACCCTGCTGCTTGGCTATTTGTACCAGAATCCCTCCAGAAACCCATCGCTGTTCCTCGTGCAGTGTGCCTACCTGTCCCAGGCTGCTGCTCCTACATCCCACTGCCCTCAGTTTCTGCCCCAGCTGGGCTCCCAGTCACCACCCCATCTCAGTCACCTTTGTCAGTCCCCACTGATTCCATAATTCCAGGTTTCTTAAACTAAGCTCTGTGGATGAGACAGTCTAAACACCATCCATCTGGCTGCCTGTTCAAACTGCAGATTCCTGAGGCCTGTAAATAAGATCTTCTGAAGGGCTGAAGCCAAAAATTAAAACAAGTATTCTCTCTGTGTGTGTATGTGTCTGTCTGTCTGTCTCTGTCTGTCTCTGCCTGTCTCTGTCTCTTATGTGCGTCTGCAAGTACACACATGTGCAGGGACACACGCAGACACAACCCCTTGAGGTTTTTTTTTTGATCTTTTTTTTTTTTTGTTCTTTGTTTTCAGTTTCTCCAAACCATATGATTTTCTATGGAAATTCTCTGTGGCTTGTAACCCTGTGAATAATTAGTGCAAAAGACTCATTCTTGCTTTCAGTGTTTTGGGTAAATTATTCAATATATTTGGCATCCCTTTCCACTCTGAAGACTGGCTATGTCCCCTGCCCAACTGAGGACAGGTGTGGTCATGTCTGGCTTTGTCCACTGATTTGTTTGCCTCTGTGATGTAAACCACCTCCAGAAAGGCACCAGCACACTTGTCCCATACTGTCCTTTCCACCCGAATTGGTGGCATCTGAGACACAGGCGCTTCCTCAGTTTACCCAGGACAGACCCCAGGGAACAGAGCTGCTGGCTGACCAGAACGGAATGCAGTACACAGGGTAAAATCTAGAAGAAACCGAGGTGCCACTATGGCTTCAAAAAGCTTTTGGTACTGCAGCTGTCTGCCTAGGCAGATTGACACAAACACTCACAGTTTACACTATTTTCGATTGCTTTCTACATCAGTAATTTCTGTGTTGCTGTGAGAAAATACCAGAAAAATGAAGAGGTTATCTTGGTTCCTAGTTTGAGGGCACAGTCCATCATGGTGGGGAAGCTGTGGCGGCGGGAGCCTGAGGCAGCTGCTCACAGGATATCCACAATCAGGAAGCAGAGGTGAATCCCTATACTCAGCTCACTGTCTCCATTTCCTCGGTTCAGAGTCCTTGAATATAGTGCTGCCCAGAGCTGGAGTGGGTCTTCCCACCTCAGTGCATCCAATCTAGATCATCCCTCACAGACATCCTGTCAAGTTGACAGTCAGCTTTAACCACCACAGCTCCTAACACTTTATTATTCTAGTTCCAAAACACCTTTCCTGTAGGACCTCATAGGCCTGCACAGTTTTACAAAATTGTTTGCTTTCTTCTCCCCCATCCCTTTCAAAAGCCAATCTTCACCCTCAATATCTACCCAATGTCATCTTCTGGGTTGGTGGTTCTCAACCCGTGGGCTGTGGCCTCTTCACAAGTGTAGCCTGAGACCATAAGAAAACACTGGTTCATTACAGTAGCAAAATTAGTTATGAAGTAGCAAGGACTATAATTTCATGCTTGAGGGTCACTCCAACATGAGGGGCTGAATTACAGGGTCACAGCATTAGGAAGATTAAGAACCACTGTTCTACATGAAGCCATTCTTTCTTCATGATGGCTGAGAATGCCCCCTCCTCTGAATCTTCTTCAAAGGCAACTTCTGCAACCCATTCAGTGCTGTCGTTTTAATATGTTTTTGTACAACATGCTTCTCTTCAAGAGCATCCATTGCTTGACGCTGAAGCATGTGTCATTCACTGATGCACTCCCAAAATTTCTCAAACACTTGCTCTCCCTACACAGATGTGTTGAATCCAATTACCTTTCTCAATGCGAGAGCTGTTATCTAGTATATGTATAGTGTTTGTACAGGTAGATTTCAAAGAACATTTACCACAGTCGTTGAGCAAGCAGAATTGAGAAGTGGGTAATGTTATTTATAAGAACAAAGGTGCCCAGTGAGTCAGCTGTATAACTCAAGGTTTCCGTCTATCTCTCCGTGTGTCTCCCTTCCTTTCCCCAGTTACACATGAGAGGTCATCTGCCAAAAAATAACCTTTCCCCCCCCTTCACCTTTATCTCCTGCTCTCCCTTAATTATTTCAAGCCTTCTTTAAAATTTAATTTTAAGATTAATTATGTGAGGCTATGTGTGTGGACATGTGTGTCACAGCACACTTCTGACAGACAGAGGACAGCATCTGAGGGTCTGTTTTCCTCTCATATGGATCTTAGAGCTCAAACTGAGGGCATCAGGTTTGGTGGCAAGTACTTTTACTCACTGAGCCATCTCAACCACCCATCAATCCAGATTTAATGGGTGTCAATCGGAAACCCAGAGCAGAGGCTCATCCTATGTGCTCCAGGACTGCCAGTGCCCTCTTTCAAGGCTCTGTATTGTAAAGGCAATGGGACAATGATTTTTCCATTTCTGACTGAATTATTTAGCCTATGTTTTTATGTTTAGGAAAAGGCACATCTCCACTTACCCTTCAGACTCAATTAATTGTAATTCCAATTTCAAAACAAACACACACTGAATCTCAGCAACAAAGGGAGCCTCATTCTCAATGACCAGTAGTCGAGACTTTTTAAAGCTCCCTTCTGCTTCTAACAACCCGATGCCCTCCCAGACATTTTGGCCTTAATTGCGACACTGCTTCAGCTTTTTTGGAGTCTATTTGAAAAGGATCGGAGACTTTTGGACTGCTTATAAGTATTATGCTACATGGTATTTTACTGCAAGCTAAAGATGCTTTGTACATATTAGGGGCAGAAACTTGCTTGCAGAGCACTCCGAGCCTGCTGAGAGAGCTAGAGAAATGGATTGTCTCTTCAGATTCCTCATTATCTCAGGAGGAGAAACATTTCTACTGTCAAAGCCTCAAACGACACACACAACAGAAAGACATTCAGCTTTTTGTCAATCACTAAGTCAGCATTTTTTTTTTCTAAGCCATGTTCTCTGGAATGGAAATATCTCTGTACAAGACAGCAAAAGAACAAGAGCTCGCTGATCAAATACATTTAAAGAAAATTAAATTGGACCATGTCTTAGCTTCTCTTCCCTTGTTGTGATATGATATCCTGACAAAAGCAACTTAAGGAAGGAGGGACTAATTTGGGTTTACGGTTCCAAGGAATACAGGTCATCATCGTGGCAAGGAAGACGCGGAAAGAAGCAGGGAAGGCATTTTGGCAGGAGCAGGGGGCTGGCTGATCCCATCGCACCCACATTCAGGAAGCAGAGTGAAGGCAAAGTGGGAGGGGACTACAAAGCCTCGAGCCCCGCCTCCCCAGTGACCCACTTCCTCCAGTGAGCCTCCACCTCCTAAAGGTTTCACAACCTTCCCCAACAGGAGGACAATTGAGCATCAAATGTGCAAACACATGAGCCTATTCAAACCACATCAGACCATACCCAGTTTAAAACTTCCTGATCCTTAAAATCCTCTTTCTGTATGCAGGCCGTTAATCATTTCATGGAATGCCGGAGTAAACTGGGAGCCTACAACAGATCATCCAGCTTAATCATGGAATCAGCATTTGTTTTGTTTTGCTTTGTAATTCTCATTAAGTCAACCTAGGGGACACTAGTGCTGAACAATATGTGTGTGTGTGTGTATAAATATTCCTCTTCATTCTGGGATGTAACATGGCTGAGTATGGCTAATTGTTAACCACTACTTTAACAAAAGCATAGTATAACTTATTTTGTGTAAGGTACAACAGCTTGCCTTTTAAGATTCTTTTCCTTAGTCTTTATGTTTCATACATTAAGGAAAACCTTCACAAAAATTACCAGGATAAGAGCCTGGAAAGACGATCTGTAAATAAGAGTTTGCTGCTCAATCACTAGGTCCAGGGTTCAGCTCCCAGCCCCCACACTGGGGAGCTTAAAACTGCCTGTAACTCTGCTTCCAGAGGAACTTGTATCTTCTTCTGGCCTCCACAGACATAAAGCATGAACAAACATGCACACAGACACAAAAATATAAACAATAAGGAATGTAATATGAACGTACAAAATCCTACACAAGAATTGGCTAAGCTGTAATGTTAAATCATACCTGGGCGCTTACTTTAGATTGTGATAGGTAAACTACTATCCTGTATTATATGGTGGCATTTATTTAACTTATTTTTGTTATTATCTAATATTTCATGTTATGTTAATAAAATGAATTAACATTTTAATGGCCTGTCTGCATTTGGTATAGCCTCTTTGCTCAGGTTTTAAAAAGAAAGACTTTTAAAACTCTCTCTTCCTCCCTCTCTCTCTCTCTCTCTCTCTCTCTCTCTCTCTCTCTGCATGTGTCCGTGTGTGTGTGTGTGTGTGTGTGCGCATTAGTGTCAAGCCCTATTGATCCTCCTTGAAGCTGAGGTAACAGGCATTTGCCATACTCCCAACATGAGGGTTCTGAGATCTCAACTCTGGTTCTCATGATTTACAAACCAAGTACTCTTGCTAGCTAAGTTATCTTCCCAGCTCAAAGGCATGTGTGAACTTGCATTCACATACAGGAACATAAGAATGTGTGTGTGTGTACATGTGTTTGTGTGTCTGTGTGTGAGAGAGAGGGAGAAGGAGGGAAAGAGGGAAGGAGGAAGGGAGGGAGGGAGGGAGGGAGGGGGAGAGAGAGAGAGAGAGAGAGAGAGAGAGAGGTGTCATGGTTTGAATATGCTTGGTCCAGGGAGTGGCACTATTTGGAGGTGGCCTTGTTGGAATAGGTGTGCCATTATGGGTGTGGGCTTTAAGGCCCTCATCCTAGCTGCCTGGAAGTTAGAATTCTGCTTGCAGCCTTCAGATGAAGATGTAGAACTCTCAACTCCTGCTGCACCACACCTGCCTGGATGTTGCCATGTTCCTTCCTTGATGATAATGGACTGAATCTCTGAACCTGTAAGCCTGGTCCAATTAAAATGTTGTTATAATAGTTGCCTTGGTCATGGTGTCTGTTTGAATCAGTGAAACCCTAAGACAGAAAGTAATTAAGGTCCCTTAGTTCTGTAAAGGGAATTTTGAGTACACTAAGGGAACTATGAATACAATTGAAGATATAAGCTCTAACTTAAAATCCTATAAGTCTATAAATTGACCAGGTCACCCATACCACCTCACCACTAAAAACTCAGCATACAATAAATAATGTACAATATTTTATGGTATAAGTTAAGTCCACAAATGTCAGATAATATTCATCTCTTATCTCTTTGAATTCTTCCAGAAATATTACCCACTAACAAAGCCTATTCTGAAAGAAGCTCAGGAAGGAATGACAACACTGAATAATGCTTAGGCTGACGATGGTTTTAATTCATTTGTTAATAAGATTGTAGAGAGCACTGTTTCCTAATTAGCTCCTGTGTCCTTTAGGGACATTTCATTTGTTGAGCAGGCATGCTGAGGATGGGTGCTATAGACCTGATGAGAAAAGTGGCTTCTAGAAACTTCCATCCCCAAGTTGGCTCAGTATGATTGATATCAAAGTGGACATTAGCATTCTTCTTGAGACAGGGCCGGATATCTCTGAGAACATTTGCACTTAACCTTGTGAGCTCACTTCTACCGAGACAATGAGCTCTATCCATCAGCTGCCAGGCAAAACCAGCTTCATGTGAAGAATTAATTACTCCAGGCAGTATCCAGTATCCAGACAGAAGCCAGTATCTCAATAAAAACTTTAAGATTTACTTAAAGAAGAAACATAGATGCACAACATAGCAAATGACCCTCCAAGCTCCTAGACAGATCCATCCACGTTCTCCTGACACTGCCTCATTTCCATTTTGTTACCCATGAAGTTCCAATTATCATTAACCTTGAAATTTTCCTGCCTCTAGGCTCCTGCCTTGAGCCCCTTCTCTTACTCCCCTCCATAATGGACAGAAATAAACTCCCATCACACACACACACACACACCCTCCCGCAAGTTTCTTTTGGTAAGAATGTTTTATCACAGCAGCATAATAGCAAACTAAGATATTTGTTAGGCTATGTTATACTAGCTCCCAACTCCAGGGTTCCAATAATCTTACCTCCATAGTAGGTGGTATACAGACTATGGAACCCAACTTCCAGCACTTTACTTTTGAGACAAGCCTTAAAATGCAAATCACATAGTTCAAGCATACACCTGTAACTCCAGCACTTTGGAAGTTGAGGCAGGAGAATTAGGAGTTCCAAAGACAGAATTAACTAGACAGTGATTCTGGGGCTATCCTGGGAATAAGACCATCTCAAAACAACAACAACAACAACAAACAAACAAACAAGAATGGGAAGGGGAAAGAAATAGGAGGTAAAAAAAGAGAGAGAGAAATAAGAAGGCAATGAGGAGAGGAGGAGGCCACAGCATAGACACCTTTAGTTGGAGAGATGACAGCTCAGCGTATAAGAGCACATACTGTTCCTACAAAGAACCAAGTTCATTTCTCAGAATCCACACTTAGTAGCTCACAACCACCTATAACTCCAGCTCCAGAGGAATCAATACTCTTTCGGATCAAAAGCACTGCACTCATGTGCATATATCCACACACAGATATACATATATCCACATCAAACAAATGGGTTGCTTCCATTTGGAGAAGAAAGCAGGAAAGAGTAGGGTCTTCAAATATCCTGGCCTCTGTTGAAACCATACATATTAGTTCTGAGGTCATGGGCTATCAGGGCTGGACCCATAACCCCTTCTTGTCAACTGCTAGGCCAGCCACAACAGAACTAGATCCCAGAATGGTATGGGTTCTGTCACATACACTATTGACCTAGCATCCCAGAGTACCCAGAACCTGCAGAGATGACCTATCCAAATGTGGAGTCTTTACAGGAGTTCAGGGTGGTAGGTGGGGTTGCCATCAATGCAGGAGCCAGCAGAATGGCTGCTGGGTGACACTTGTGGCCTGAAGCTGGGCTAGCAAGGCTGCTCTCACCGCTATCTAATGTGAGAGCTCAGCAAGATGTACTTGGAAAAGTTCGTCATGGGCCATATACTTCCCACCTGAAGAATATGTGAAGATCCTGCTGCTGAACACTCACATGCTTTGGAAGAAATCCTGCTGGAACTAAACTGAAAGCTTCCTTCCTGCTGGCTATCTTTCATTGGACTAGACGTGGTCTGCAAGCTCTGGGGAGAAAAGTCATCAGCAGGCTTACTCAGCTGTGGACCCTATGTGCTACACACAGACCTGCTAAGCAATGTACCCACCGGAGTAATAATGGCGTGACCATTAAGGGGGAGACTAACTCTGGCTGCATTGGAGGCTGTCTCCACCAGAGGGAATCCACTTGTTACTGTAAAGCTGTTCAATGGCCTTTGGATGGGGATCTAGGTCCTACTGAAAGGATCCAACTGTTGTCCTAGATTGGGCAGGGGCTCCTGGGGCCCTACTCCACCAGGGGAGATAGTAGTAGTGGAGAGCTGCTGGGGAAAAGGCAGTCGTTGTCATTAGTGATGTAGCCGTCACTAATGAGAAGTTACTTGTCAGTGGACAGCTTCACAGTGGCTCACAAAGCAAAAGGAAGCACAAGCAAATAAAACCTCACAGTGAGATAGGGACTTGGTGGAAGGATGGTGTGGGAGAGTGGGTTGGTGGGAGAGGAAGATGAGAATGCTAGATTATATACTCATATAAAACGACCCGGAATAAATCAATTTAAAAAATAATAAATCACCCTCCCAAAAAAACCTGAGGGGAAGGTGGCAGGTAGGGGAGTAAAGGGACAGTGAGTCACCCCAATATTCACCAGTACAACAATGTTTCCTTCCAGGGACCTGCTGCAGAGCCATCACTCAGGGTAGCTGAGACTTAGTCATTAGTCTCTAAATCCCAAGTGGCCATGATCAGCTATGAGACAGGAGCCCACCCACCCTGCCCACTATATTTTGATAAGCATCTGACGCTTGAGTTTTGGTTCCATGTTCTCAATTATTTCACCCTGGAAACTGAAGATTCTTGTAAACTATGATAGCAAATCCCAGAAAACAGGTATAGATAATAACCAGTCAGAATTAGTCTCTGAGTAATTGACGGGCTTGTTTATAGGTCTAAAAATTCCTCACCTCAGACACTGTGTGTGTGTGTGTGTGTGTGTGTGTGTTTGCATGTGTTCATGTCTGCCTTGAGGGTGTGTGTGCACATGTGAGGAATATATATAGGTGAGAGGTCGCTATCAACTGCCATTCTTCAAGCACTGAATATCTTGGTTTTTTAAATATTTTGTATGTTAATGTGCACAGGCCCACACAAGCCAGAGTGTGTGTGTTGATCAGAGAACACCACAAGTTGCTTGTTATCCCCCACCTTGCTAACAGTGTTTGTAACGCTGCACTAGATACTTTAGACTAGCAGCTTCCTGGCAGTTCCGTCTCTACCTCCCACCTCACCACAGGAGTGCTAGGATTACAGAAGCAGATCCCCACATCTGTTTTATATAGGGCTGCTTATATAGGTTCTTGTGGATCAAAGTCTGGTCCTCAGGCTTGTGCAGTAATCAGAGTCATCTCCCTGGCACAACAAAGCGATGTTTGAGTCAGGGTCTTCCTACCTTACTAACCGGGCCAGTAAGCTCCAGGGGTCCTCCTGTCTCCATCACCTCCACATGCAGGGGTATTTTTTTATATCTGTTCTGGAGATGCACTCAGACCCACATGCTTAGCAAGGCAAGCACTTTGCTGAGACATCTCCCCAGCCTTCCTTTGTATGGCTTTTACCCTGCCAACCAGCATTAGTTTTAGCATAAGAATTTCTGGTGGCCCCAAGTGAGAAACACAGAAGTCTGATATTTAAATTAATATAACACAGAGGTCTCAGAACTAAGCAAAAAGACAGCTAGATTTTAGGTTCAGGGTAACACTAGACCAGTTTTAAGAATGTGAACAGGATAAAGTGGAACTCTGTAAAAGGAATTTTTAAAAATGAAATTCATTAAGAGATTCAGAAAATGATTGTTACTTAACTTGAAACAGGAACGAATTCTGACTAACCAAGAGCCAGAGTCCTCAGACATGAGCTCACTGACAGTAGCAGTTCCAGAAGCACACACACTGCAAGTATGCCTAAGGCCTCAATTTAGGAGTCACAGTTAGGAATATTTTATAATTTTTGATACATATCTCATTCTCCAAGGCTGGCCTTATAGTCTCTAGGTAGGATGCATGATGTTTGAACTCCTGATCCCCTTGCCTCTGCCTCCTGAGTGCTGAGATTACAGGTGTGCACCACTTCACTTGGTTTATTCAAGCTGAGAATGGAACCCAGGGCTTCATCTGTACCAGGCAAACACTCTACCAACTGAGATGAACTCCCAGCCCCATGATTTAATAATGATAAGACAAAAAAATATCAAATGTCATCGTTAAAGCAGAGTTTTTCCTTGCCTTTCTTTTTTATTTTAAGCATTTAAATTTACTTAGGAAAAGTAAGATTATTTAAGGAAGCAGCACCCAGTTTTAGAGTAATTTAGCACATTTATATGTGAAAAATACAAAATTACTCAATACATCTTTAATACACAAATACATATACAAACATTTTATTCTAATAATATTCTTTATCACTTCAATTTAAACCATTCCATTATGAAAATTTCTTAATTGAAGAGAGAATATTCCTTTAAAACTCTAAATGAAACAGAGCTTTCTCAACTAATTTATAGCCACAGAGCCTTTTGAAATACATGATTTTCCAGTTTACAAGTCTTCCCTTTAAAACTGTTACGGCTTGTCATTTGTTTTAAGATAGAAGGCACCAGACACCAGGGAGGATCACAGAGTGCAGCAGGTCTTCTCAGATGTCGGCCCGTCCTCTAAAGTGCCACCAACCTTGCATGAACATACTTGTCACATTAACATTTCTTCTGTGTGTTTACTTTGCAATCTACCAAACTCAAAACCAGAACCTGCACCCACTGCAGGCAGCACAGACTGGCGCCTGCCTGTCAGAGTGTTTATCATACTTAGGTGGTCTCGGAAACTGAGAAGTATGTTTAAACAGAGGCTCCAGGGGAATTTTGTTCCTTCAATAGTTCCACTGATTTCAGGAACTGCACTGATATGTAAGGCAGGTTGGTCCTTTAGAGCAACTGGACTGCACACAACCTACAGGGAATGTCCTTCATTTTGAAAATGAAGCAGAAGTGTAGAAAATGTAGAGTTTCAAAGAACTGAAACAGCTCCTGTTCAGACTAGGCACTGAAACACTTCTACAAAGAACTTGCCAGATTGTCTCTTCACTGTAGAATGTTCCATTAAGCTAAAAAGGAAAGAATACAAAAAATGGTTATCATTTACATCATCTTAATTTCTATACTGTTGAGTCTGAGAAGTTCAAATAACACACATATTTATTCAATAATTGGTGCTTGAATGAGAGAAGAATTCAGGACAGGGCCAACAATATGGCTCAGGGGAAAAGGGGACTTGCCACTGAGTCTGATGACCTGAGTTCAATTCTTGGAACCCACATGTAAAAGGAGATCCAAGTCCCTCAAATTAGATTCTGACCTCCTAACACATACTGTGGCAGTGCACATTTGTGCACACAAACATCAAGTAAATAAATGTAAAAAACCCTTAGGAATTCAGGGCACGTTCCATGGCAATGGCAGGTCTGACAGTACCGCTGCTGCGTGAGAACTGTATGCCAGGACCAAGTTTTGCTCCTGGCATAGTCTACTTAGTGCTCTGTAGGGCAGCGCCTCCTCCCAGCCGGTCCGACTCTAGGCTACTCAGTGATGCTCCACCTTCTCTGGTCTTCACTAGCTCTACCTTCTCTGTCTCACTTTTCCAGCTACTGAAGCACCACCTGGGTGGGGTGGGCTTGAATGTGACTGAGAATAATGACAAGCATTCTATGGAAAGACAACCTATAAATAATGCAACAGCACTAAGAAGCTGTAAATACGTTTACACTCATTTATAATGTAAAGATTTTTATTTCTATTTGTGTCTGTCTTTCTGTCTGTGGGTGTGTACACACAAATGTATGCTTAGCTGAGGAGGCCAGAAAGGTCATGGGATCCCCTGCAACTGCTGTCACAGGCAGTTGTGAGCTGCCAGACATGCATGAACCAAGCTCAGAATCTTTGAAAGAACCCCAAGCACTCTCAGCTCCTGAGCCTTCTCTCCAGCCCCATTAGTTTGAATTGAAACATGACACACCTGTTTCCCACGACTCACTAAAAAGTAAACAGACAATAAAGGACAAGTGTTCTTAGAAGGAAACTATGTGAAAAAGAGAAGATCAAGCAACAGCAATTAACTCTTGTGGCTGTGAAGAAATACAAGTGTTACAGTCAGAAAGTGGGAGGGAAGCAACAGAAAGCAGGAATCTGCTTCAAAGCACATGGGATGTCAGCTACGCAGTCAGATAGCTTCCCTGTATTTTATACATCAGAAAAAGTTAAAAGTTTATTCTCTAAACACAGTAGCAAGAGACGTTCTAGAGAAAATACCAGGTAGAATTTTAATGATGTGATTATATCTTATTTAGTCATAAAAACAGAAACAGAGAATAGAGATCTATCCAAAGTTGTGCAGCAGCTACACAAAGGTGGTGGGAAACTTTTGTTTGTCTTGTTACTGGTGTTTTCTTTTTCCTTTGAAATAAAATAAAGTCTCATGTAGCCAGGCTGGTCTCAAACTCACTATATGGTGAAGGATGACGTTGAACTCTTCCTGCATCTGCCTCCCAAATGCTCGGTTTAAGGCATGTGTCACCATGCACCATCAGATGATGATGCCTCTCCAATCTGGCTAGAATGACATGCAATAGAGAGGGCAAGCATGTGGTGTGGGAGTGGAGATCCTGGTCTGTCTTAGTGAAAAGTTTTGTCAACTGGAATGCCTAAAGCTGGACAGACAAGCCACAGAAATGGGAGAATAATCTATAAAGAGACAGGAAAGTCTGAGAAAATAAGCTAAGACTTGGGGTTTACAGGCAGTTAAGACTTGATCCCACCTCTTCCTGAGGATCTACAGTAAGGTAATGGTTGCTGAGGAAAGGAGAGATGCTTTCTTCAGTGCTGAAGCCACAGATAGGTTGATCGTGCTCTTATCAAAGTAACTCCTCCCCCACGTACACACACACACACACACACACACACACACACACACACGGAAAAGGAGCAAACAACGTTGAAGGACAGCAGTATGGAAGAGGGTGAGGCTCAGCAGGAGTGGAGAGAAACAAGCAAAAGTAACAAGGAATCGATATGACCCAAATGCCTTCCATACACGCATGGAAATGCCATCATGAGATGCACTATTATATGTAACTAACACCTGCTAACAAAAATATCTTGGAAAAATAATCAGTTATTTGTGTTTACAATATGTAGGCATAAGCCCACACACTGGTTGCCCATACCTTCCCAGCTGTATTGTGGGCCCCATGTGATTTTCTGGGGTGAGCAGAGAAGCCAAGGCAGGGGAGGCTGCTTTGTAGGGCTTTGCAAAGCTAGACCTCTAGCTAGTCCAAAGATACAACCACAGAAAGTCAAGAAAAGTAGTTTTAGGGGTGAATTTACCAGGCAGATTACGCTTAGGCCACAGGCCCGAGCATTTGCTAGAAGCTGGAAGAGCTGCAGGATGTTGTGGGTGGGAAGGGAAAGTCCAGCCACAATCATGAAACATTTCAGCAGGAAGTGTCTAGGGATAGCCCAGAATAAAAGGCCAGGATCCCTGGCATTTCAGGAACTTCCTAGAACTTCCTATTCTAAATAAATATATTGGATTTATACCTACCAAAAACATGCTGACCTTATTCCAAGATCTGTTAGTCAACTAATATCTGTCACATATACTCTTAGTCTTGTAAGAAACATAAAGGGCACTAATTCTTTAAAAAATTAAAGTAGGAAAATGACTCTGAAACATTAACAAAAGCAGCTCACTATCAGTCATATAAAATACACACACACACACACATAGTCTCATGTACCCACATGGTGGGGAACAGGAAGAGAAGATGTAATTCTTCCTATAGTGTTCTATCTTTCTTAGTTTTATAACGAGAAAATGCTTTTCCAAAGTACATAATTACATAAAATGATTTAGCATATAGAAGAGTAATATATGAGGCTGGAGAGAAGGCTCAGCTGGTAAAGTGTTTGCTGCTAAAGCATGCGGACCCGAGCTCAGATCCCCGGCATCCACATAAGAAGCCAGGCACAGCAACACACACCTGTAAACCCAGGGTTGGGAGATGGAGACAGGAGGATCTCTGGGATTTGCTGGCCAGCCAGTCTAGCTTAATCAGTGAGCTTCAGAGTCAGTGAGAGACTGTCTCAAACATAAAGTTGAGAGTAATAAAGGAAGACAACAATGTCAACCTCTGGTCAGAGGCCACATACATGAACACATCCATGCACATGGGGGAACAGACACATGTACACATCCATGAGTGTACATACACAGACAAAATGACTTAGAACTCACTAATTTGAGAAAAGAACTATTGTGATACTTTGAACTCGATACCCGTAAGGTGGTTTTATTATAATGCATTTCTCAAGACGCTCCCAAAGTATCACTCAGTCAGCTATGGAAGAACCTGGAGACCTGGAACCCAAGTGGTTTGACTCCAGAGGCTGTAGCACCTTTGGCCACCTCAAGCAACTCATTCGAGAAAATCTCTTGCAGGGACAGGGTGTGGCATTGCCCACTCCCTTTAATCTAAACACTCTAGATGTAAGAGGCAGGTAGATCTCTTTAGCTTTGGGTTAGTCTGGTCTACATAGCAAGTTCCAGCCCAGCCAAGGCTATGTAGAGAAATCTTGTCTCAAGATGAAAGAAAGAAAGAAAGAAAGAAAGAAAGAAAGAAAGAAAGAAAGAAAGGAAGGAAGGAAGGAAGAAAGAGGGAGGTAGGTAGGTGAGAGGGAGCAAGGGATGGAGGGAAGGAAGGAGGGAGGCAGGCAGGCAGGCATGCAGGCAGGAATAAGAACACCATGAAGCACTAGTGCTGGCTCAAATACACACCTGGACTACAGACCACAGCAGCTAAGTAGCTCCATCCTCCTGAGAAACACTGTGCATAGAAATGAGGCTCTCACACTGTTCACTGTCTTCTGGAACTCTAAGAAAAAAGGCAACAGTTAACAAAGCTTTAGAACTAAAAAGAAACCTGAGAAATGTCCCACCACCCTATGTAAAGCTGGGTGGTCATGATACAGCTTGTGGTAGAACCAATCGTTTCCCTCATGTTTTTGAAGCACAATACAAAAGTTTAAAAAAAAGAACACTTAGAAAAGAGCATATAAGACAGTGTTAACATGTTCTATTATGAATTGCACCCAAACCAAAGTTTTCTACGTTTAATTAATTGTAGACCATCAATAAGTACTCGTTTTACCTGTGAATCAAAAACATTTCCTTCCTAAAAATTAGCAGTAGAGAAATTATTTCATCATCCTACAGATCTAAGCGCATTTCTTTATTCTTATACAATATGAATTAAATAATTTGTTTTTTCAATAATTCCTGTCAAAATCCCTAAAGCCAGGCGGCCACTGTGGTGATCCTTCATTGACCTAGCTAACCCATCACTGTTGTCTTTTGAGACAGGGTCTCCCTCTGTAGCCCAAGCTGGCTCCAATCTCCGAATCCTACGGGTCTTTCCAAGCTGCTGAGATTACAGAAAAGCACAGCCACGGCCAAATGCAAACATAGTTCTTAAAAGCAAAAACTAAAAAATCTATGTTGTGATCCCAGTATTTAATAGGCTAAGGCAAGAAGATCAAGAAGAGTTCAGGGCCAGCCAGGGTTACAAAGTAAAACTATAGCTCAAAACAAAACCAAAAACAAACAAAAAATAAAAACAAAGGCTCGTGATGGCTGGTTGGTAAAGTACTTGCCCCAAAGCATAAGGACATAAAATCAATCTCCCCCTAACTCGCATAAAAAAAATAAAAGTAAGACAGGCAGATAGATCCCTGGGGCTCACTGCCGGCCAGCTTAGTCAAATTGGTCCAGGCTACCCAAATTGGCCAGTACTAGTACAAAACTCAAAACTAAGGTGGAAAGACATCTGACATTGGACTCTGGTGTCCACTCAAGCATGTGTACACACATGTAGGTTCATGCAGACAGTAATGAATGGATGAACACATGCACGAGCGCACATGTACGCACACACACACACACAAAGAATAAAAAACACTATGGGATAAAACATACCTCTGAATTCGATGTTTTCTGCATATAAAGGCAAAAACTCTTCTGATGCCTACCATCACAGGATCCCAATTATTATAATGGCATAGGAGAGTAACAATAAAAAATGAAAAAAAGACAGGGATAGCGCCTGCAAAAAACAACCAAGAAAACTGCACCTAAAACAAAAGATTAAAATAAAACCCCAAAATTATCATTAAGGCAATTTTTTACCTTTAATGTACATTAACATACAAAGAAGACAGGCTAAGCACTGATAATATGTTATAAAGTATTACTATATAAGAAGATTCAGGACCACAATTTACAATTCTACTTGCCTAAATAACCAATAGCAATACTTACTGCTATAAAAAGAAAAACAGGCAAAAGAAAAGCAACAAAGGTATGCCAATAGTTATTGGCACGCTGCCAGAGAATGGCAATGTCCACAAACAGAGTTTCTGGGTCAGACTCCATGTGACCCTCATTTCCTCTGTCATGCTCATCTCCTGCTCATAAATGGAGTTTTCTTCCTCAATTTCCCACACCATCTTCAAATTTTCACATTTGAAAATAAATATTATGTTACAGCTGTGTTAACACAGTGTTAACATGACACTTCTTAATGTTAAAACCAAGTGAAACCATTTAAGACAACTTTTGCAAGTGAACGTTCTGTAGATCACTTAACCTCTGTGTATATACTGTGAAAAAAAAGACTGCATGCTAAACACTGTTGGAGGGTTATTTTTTTGTTTTTCAAATGCACTAGGTCTCCTTAGTAATGTCCTGCAGTATCTCAGGAACTTACCTTCTGCATGCACATGTCGGCTATGATGGAGAGAGGTATTGTAAGGCTTAGTGCAAGTGTGCCTATCAATGATGAGGTAAGAAAGCAGCCCCTGAAAAGAAGAAAGGAAACAACTTCTACATTAAAAACATAAGAAAATTCCACCGAACAAACATTTCATGTCCTATAATATGTGCCTAAGAGGGGAACACTGAGAACAGACAGAGATACAAAAATAATAGCTACTAAAATGACTCCAAAGTTTATCCTTGAATATTAAAAATGCAAACATGGAATTATAGTGTTCTGGGTACTTTATGCTAATTATGAGATCTGCTTGTATATATTATTCAACTTTGGATATATAGTTTAAATGTCATAGAGTTTCTAGTTTTGTACAGATACCTAACGAAACCACATAATCTTTCTTTAGATTAAAAAAATAAATTTTAAATTATGTGTATATGTGTGGGTTTGTACATGTGAATGCAGTATCCTTAGGAACCACAAGAAGATGTAGGATCCCTCTGAAGCTGGAGTTACAGGAAGTTGTTTGCTCCCAACACGGATGTTGGGAACTGAATTCAGGTCCTCTGCAAGAACAGTATGCACTCTTAAACACACAGACCTCTCTCCAACTTCCAAAACAGCATTATTAAAATTGGAATCTCATACATCAACTTTAAGAAGCTGATAAGCTTGTGTCCCACAAAGGCCATCTCTTAAATCTTCAATCTGAGAAACAGCGCTAAGTCTAAGACTATAATGGAAGTCTCACAAACTCCATGTAGGATACTGTGTTTAAAAGTACTTTAAACTTATTGTCATTAAAAGAGAAAAATTGTAACATATGCTAGCATTCCAAGTTAATGCATTCATGATTTCCATATCTAGCTTATTACTTTACAAAATATTGAATAAAACAACAACAACAACAAAAACCTTTGAATAACCAAATATTCCCCACTCCTCCCTAAGTTAGCAATCCCAGAATCCCACAAAGAATCCATGAATTCACATTGGCACTCCCAGCTCGTATGTTTGGATGTCTATTCCTCCATGGCAACTTTCATTTGTATAACACTACTCTTTATATGGCGTGGACACATGTGTGCACATGTAGGCCAGAGGTCAACATCCACTATCTGTTTCACTCTTCACCTTGTTTCCAGATGAGTTCTCTCACTGGACCTAGAGCTTACTGACTCAGTGAGGTTAGCTGGCAAGCAGCTTCCGTGGGTGTCTCCATCTTTGTCTCCCGTTTTAGTGTTAGAAATGGATGACACCCTGCCTAGGGATCCAAACTCAGACCCTCATGTGTGCAGCAAGAACTTATCAACTGAGCCATCATTATCCCAGCCCCCAAAACTGTACTTTAAAAATAAAAATCTTTTATTTTTTGACAGTTCCATACATGTAAACCAACACCTTGAAAGCATTTTTACAAATTTAAATGATTTGTATTGTCCTACTTAGCTTCCACTGTCAACTTAATACAACCTAAAACAGTGGTTCTCAACCTTCCTACTGCTATGACTCTTTTAACATAAGTTCCTCATATTGTGGTGACCCCCAATTATAAAATTATTTCATTGGTAACCTGATAACTGTAATTTGCTACTGTTATGAACTGTAGTGTAAATATCTGATATGCAGGATATCTGATATGAGACTCATGTAAAAGGGTCATCTGACCCCCAAAGAGTGGAGAACTGCTGGCTTAAAGTCATCTGAGGGAGTCTGAATTGAGGGACTGGCCTGGCCTGTGTCATGGAAGTTACAAGATTGTCTTAATTGATGATTAATATGGGAGGGCCTGCTCCGACTTCCTCAATGATGGGCTGCAACCTGAAGTGTAAGCCAATAAGCCTGTCCTTGCCTAAGTCACTTCTGGTCAATGCTTTCTCACAGCAGAAGGAAACAAGGAATATTCATTCACATATTTGTATTCATTCATTTATTAAACAGACACTTTGAGCTTCTTTCTATGTGTCCTCTTTGCAATGGGCCCAAGGAGCTGAAAAGTTTGAGGCCCCATGAGGAGAGCAACAATACCAACCAACCAGAGCTCCCAGGGTCTAAACCACCAGCCTGGGAGCACATAGGAAGGGACCCATGGCTCCATCTGTATATGTAGGGGAGGATGGCCTTGTCCGACATAGGTGGGAGAGGAGATCCTTGGTACCATGAAGGCTGGACACCAAGTGTGGGGGAATTCGAGGGTAGGTGTGGGACTGCGTAAGGGTATTCTGGGTCATGGCTGGGCAGTTGCCTAGAACCCTGAGACTCTGCATGAGAACTGGCAGGAGTTCGGTGTACCCCTAGAACCCAGGGTCCTGAAAAGCAGTCTAGTCTCCATAGAATTACATTGTTCAGTCACGTAGGCCAGCCATTACAGCCCCTCCCAAAGTGCACAGGTAGAGGGTGTGACTAGAGGCCTCAGGGCCAAGGGATTTACATACTAATGAGGGCTAGAGGGCAGAGCAAATTAAGCATGCCTCCTCAGATCCTCCCCCATCCTCTCCCTTTCTCCCTCCCTATATAACTTGGGACTGCCCTGAGTTTTACGGGGTGGGGGGGTGGGGGGTGGGGGGGTACAACAAGATCCATCTACCATCCGCCATGACAATAAACCCTTTTGGAACCAAGGACTTTCTCGTGTCATTGGGGCCTGCTGCCACCAAAGCCTCCAGGCTGCTGGAACCATAGACGTTCGTTGTGCATGTGGGACCCACCGCAGCATGAAAGCCCACTGGGACTCCACAGCTGTGGCCTATAATATTTCCCCACAGGTAGGGAGGTGGGAGGTGGGGGGGGGTAGGGGCACATCCTCATAGGAGGAGGGGGGATAGGATGGCGGTTCCTGGGCGGTGGGGGGGGGGGTAATGGGGTAAGGGGATAATATCTGAAATGTAAATAAAATATCCAATAAAAAAATTTTTAAAAATCAAAGTCCAGACGTCGCAGGGCCAGAGGCTTGGGGATAGAAGGAGCACCATGTCCGCAGAAGTCCCCGCAGCGTCAGCAGAGGAGCAAAAGGAAATGGAAGATAAAGTAACTAGTCCAGAGAAAGCTGAAGAAGCAAAGTTAAAAGCAAGGTATCCTCACTTGGGACAAAAGCCTGGCGGTTCTGATTTTTTAAGGAAAAGATTGCAGAAAGGGCAAAAGTATTTTGATTTTGGGGACTACAACATGGCAAAAGCAAAGATGAAGAACAAGCAGCTTCCTGCTGCAGCCCTGGATAAGTCAGAGGTCACTGGTGACCACATTCCCACTCCACAGGACCTTCCTCAGCGGAAACCATCCCTGGTTGCTAGCAAGCTGGCTGGCTGATTAAAAGAGCTGAACTGAAAAAAAAAAAAAAAATCAAAGTCCGTGCTGTATCAGAGTAAATATATTCAATTACAAGTATGTATGTGGAAGGGAAGGGCACAGAAGGGACCATCAGAACTCAGAAGATCCAGAAATGTCCAAAGTACTCAAAAGTCAGCAAACTGACAATGAATGAACCACAGAAAAAATAAGAGAGCGTACCATAACCACAGAAACTCGGACAGAACTGTTCCGATGAGGCCGTTGATAATGATACACAACAGTACCACTTTATTGGGAAACTCAAAGTCTTCAAAGCCAGTATAATGCAGTAGGAAGAACCCTGGCCATAAGAGCAGCAGATTAAACAGACCTACAAAACCTGAGGGTAAAAGACACACAAGTTAAAATCATGACTGACTTCAATTTTCCAAACTTGACAACACTATGAGAAACATGAGACCTCCCAAGGGGCTTGAGTTGTTTAACTAGAACAGGTGTTGGCTGGTTTGAGTATCAGTTTCTACAAACAGATCAATAGCAGGAAAATACAACACCAAGCACCTGGTAACTGTTTTAAGTGCAGTTTGGCTGGGGAGCTGGCTCAGCCAGTAAAGCACTAGATGCTCAACCATGAGTGTAACCCTCAGCAGGCAGGTGCTGTGCACTTGTATCTCAGCTCCAGGACATGTAAACATGGCTCCCTAGGAAGCCCTGGCTAGTTAGTCTGGCTGAATCATGAGCTTCAGAAAGTTCAGTGAGAGAACTTGGAATCCATAATTAATTAATAAATTAATACACACACACACACACACACACACATATATATATATGTAAAAAACTTGTGGAGGAAAAAAAAGGCCTCCATAGTCTCTCAAAAAATGACCTATGAATTTATAATGTCAAGTAAATAAACATGTACTTGCCAAAAAACATTGGAATATCCAATTTATCTTCTCTGTCTACCTTTCTCTTGATCATCACAATGTAGACAGCATAGAACATAGCTCCAGCAAGGGACCAAATGGAACCTGTAAAAACCAACCCATGATTTAGACTGTTGCCTCCATTCATGAACTCATTCAACATATACTGAGAGTCTGATAATACACTGAGACTAAATAAAGAAATGAGCATGCACAGATGAAAAGCAAAGCCTAGCTCGTTCCATGCAGATCCTCCAACAGGATAGAAGGGACTGAATGAATAAACAAATATAAGCAAAAGCATTTGCTTGGTGACCCAACCAAATACCCACACAAACTGACAGTGAAAGTCAGATAAGTAACTGTTTGTCCTTATTTTAAAGCACACATACACTTCCTTTTTTTCTCTACATCACTGATTCTCAACCTTTCTAATGCTGCTACCCTTTAATACAGTTCCTCATGTTCTGGTGACTTCCAAGCATAAATTCATTTTGGTGATACTTCATAACTTTAATTTTGCTATTGTTCTAAGTCATAAATGTAAATATCTGCATTTTTTGATGGTCTTAGGTGATCTCTGTGTAAGCATTATTTGACCTCCAGCAACTTACAGGTTGAGAAACAGAGGCTCTACCTGAACCACTTTGACACATGCTATTCTACAATGTAACAAATGCTTCTTCACATCTTGAAACCATTGCTTGATCTTGTTCTTTCCATCCTTCCATATGAACTCACAGCTACTCCACCACCACATCCATAGGGCCACACCTAGCATCCTCTTTCTACTCTGCTAAGTTTCCCATTGATTTGTCTTCTGTTTTAGAGAACGGAACATTTACTAATGTTGAATACAGTATTATGGGTTGGGGAGATGACCCAGTGCGTAAAGCACTTGTTACACAAGCATGAGGATATGAGTTTGAATCCCCATGACACACATCAAGTCGGACACAGAAGTACATGCATCTTTAATCCCAGAACTCCTGCAATGAGATGGGGGACAGAGACAAGAGACTCCCAGGAAGTTTATAGGCCAACAGCCAGGCACACACAGTGACAAATAAAAACCCATTGCAAACAAGGTAAAAATCAAGGACCAACACCTGGGGTTGTCCTCTGACCTCCACACAAGCCTTGTGTGACACATCCACAACCACATGTATACAAAACACACACCATATATCCAAAGATTAAAAATATGTCATTAACTTCTCTAGTGGCTTTATTTTATAATTCTCATATCTTATTTTAAACCAAGAACTCTTTGAAAACTACAAACATAAGGCATATAATTGATTAAAATGTACAATATAATGTGAATCTCACAGTGTGTGAATAATTACTACTGTTTTCATTAACTGGTGTTCAATGACCCTTATATAAGCCTTCAAAAACAATTCAGCAATGTGCCAACTGACCAAACTCAATAGTTTAATCTACTTGAAAGAACAATATTTATTAAGCCTATTTTTATTATTATCAAAAATTTTAAAGCCTGTTAATAAAATCTCGCACTAAAAAAACCAAATGTATACTGTGGTTTATATACACAAAGTGGCTCTGAGTCAGAAAGAGGAGATGTAAGTTAAAGCACAGGTGACTAGGCAGTAACCACAGAGTTTGGAAAACACTGCTCTATTCTATAAACTTCAAATATCTTGGGCTCTAGTTACCTTTGTTTCTGCTAAATCTAGGCAGTGGATCAAAATTAAATACTTTCTATAATAGTGACTGCTAAGGAAAGGAACAAGAGTAGATGTGAAAGCTAGTATGTAAAAGTAAGACATGCAGGCATGGGAGAGGGAGCAGAGACTGAGGGAACGGCCAACCAAAACCAACCAGCCCAACTTGAGACCAATCCCATGGGCAAGCACCAATCCCTGACACTATGACTGATACTCTGTTATGCTTACAGACAGGATGTTGCCCTCTGAGTGACTCCACCCAGAAACTGACTCAAACAGATACTGATACCCACAGTCAAACAGTAGATGGAGCTTGGGGACTCCTATAGACGAATAGGAGGAAGGATTATGGCCTGAGGGGGAAAGAACTCCACAAGAACAGCAGCAGAGTCAACTAACATGGATCTATTGGGGCTCTCAGAGTCTGAACCACCAACCACTGAACATACACAGGCTGGACCTAAGGATCCCTGCACATATGTAACAGATGTGCAGCTTGGTCTTCATGTGTGTCCTGAACAACTGTAGTGGGGGCTATCCCAAAAGCTGTTGCCTGTACATGGGATAAGTTCTTCTAGCTGGGCTGCTTTGTCTGGCTTCAGTGGGAGAGGATGTGCCTAGCCTCACAGAGAATTGATGTGCTGAGGCAGGGGATGGGGGGGTCGGGGGTGTCGGATGATAGCTGGGGAGGGGGCGCATACTCAGAGGAGGAGGGGAGGGGAATAGAGGAAGGATTATGGCAGGGGGTAACCAAAAGGTGGGCAATGAGCAGGATGTAAAGTAAATAAGTAAAAATAATAATATTATAAAATAAATAAATATAATTTTTCAAAAAGAGATCTTCCTAGATTAGGGAATTGAATCAGCTATAGTGTGATTTCTTACTCTACTTTGAAGACATGGGAACTTATTTTCTATTCCATGTGCATTTTGTGCAAAGCTATATTCTTAGTATAATCTGTTTGCAAATTATTGGATTTGTGATTAAATGATAAATAATACAACTCTCAAAAAAAAAAACCTCCAAGTATCTCCCCACAAGATGCTTACTACTTCACCAATCAGTCACCTCATCCTGGAATACCCTGACAGACATTATTTTAGTACCTATATGACTAGCACTAGGTTAAAGCAATGTCATGGGTCCTTGGAGAAAATGCAGCAACACCAATCACATCAGGAAATATTACTGTTGTAATATTACTACCAATTTGGACAGCATCAATTTAACTAGAAAGAATTCTAGACAAAACCCAACTCAAATGGAGAAACACTGTAAAGATAAATTAGCTGTGCCCTCCAAAATTGTCAAAGTCATAGAAGACAAATCAGACTGCATTAGGGCTCCTGCTGAAAGGACACTAGGGGACCAAGAAAACCAAATAGAAATCAATAAACTATTCCAGGCCAGTAAAACAAAACAAAACAAAACAAAAAAACAAAAAAAAAACACTGTGGGAGAGATGGCGGATGGGTCTATAGCAAATACTATCAAAATTAAGTGTTCACTATAGTAGTAACTGCTCATGAAAGATACAAAAGTGGATGAGAAAATTAGTAGGTAATGCTAATTCTTGAGTTTTATATTTGTTCTGTGGTTATGTAAGTTCACATCTGGAGAATCTGGGTGAAGGTCATATAAGAATTCTATTAACATCCTTTTTTGTATCACTTACAAAGGAAAAGTTCAATTAAAAACAACTTTTTAAAAGACCCTGTTACTGGGTCAGCAAAGTGGCTCAGCCAGTAAAGAGGTGCTTACTTCCAAGCCTGAAAACCTGAATTCAATCCCTTGGACCCACAGTGAAAGGACATATTTGATTCTTATAGGTTGTCCTCTGACCTCCACACATAAGATGTGGAATATGTGCACACACACATCACATGCACACACACAGATATGAAATAAATGTAATAAAGCTAAGTACCTGCTAGTGCCCACACTGTGTGTGCATGTATCTGCATGCACTGCAGAAAGCACAAAGCCTAAATGCCCTAGCAGAGCTGTTAGGTTCTTACCTATTGTGTCTCTTCCAGCAGACTTCTCAGACCCAGACAGGTTCACTAGTACCACGCCTCCAATGCTGTGAGAGTAACACTTATTACTGATGAGCAAAACAGTAAGCTCCTGAGAGATTAACCATCTAGATTAAAAACTAAGAACTCATCTTAACTTGGGGTAAGACTGTCTGAGACTTGAGTGATTTCCCTGATGAGGGCTCATGAGCTCATCAGCACAGTAGAGTAGAGATGCACTGACAGCTAATCCTCACAAATGCACACTGATGACTTACAGGAAGGAATTCTTACTACCAGCCCGCTTTGTGTGGGAAAACTGAGGCCTCAAGAGGTAACATGTCTTGACCAAGACCACATAACAGGGCAGTCGGTATACTGGTAGCCTAGCCCCAGAGTCCGTCATGCTTACATGTCCCTGTCTTTTAATCAGGGAGAAGGGATAATTTGTCATCCCTTTGTCAAGCTTTCTTTCAGAGAGAGAAATAAGCCAAACCCATCTAAATCTAGAAATGGCTCTTTTCCTTTAGGTGAAACCTAAACAGAAAAGCTGCCTTACACATTGGCCAGTCCTGTTAACCACATGGTTTTAATGGGCAAAAGGAAGACAACAGAAAGCTGCTGAGAAGCCAGAGGAGGACATTGACTCATCTAACTGTTACTTGCTGAGAATCTAGAATGAGCAAAACAGTGTGGGAATAAGATGAGTGGTTCTGGTCTTCAAAGTGCTTGCACAGCCTTTTGACTTCTGAGGAGCTTATTAGTTGTGTATATATTTTTTCAAACAAACTGAAATGCTGCAAATTTAAAAGCTAGTCCAATTCTCTTGCCTACTACCCAGAGGACTCTGATGCATTTGAGGAGCAGTAGAGAAAAAGAATATTTCATTCCCTTATGGAATACTGTGATTAGAAGTTAAACAGAATACTCCTTACACTGGATCCTCCTACTCTTAGCATCAGGTTTCCTGCTATGACCACTGTTTGGAATAGAGTCAGCTGTTGTTTACCGGTTCCCACAATATAACAGAAACCACTTCTCTATCCAGAGGCTGGTGCCATGAAGGTGCCTAAATATACTGAGTACAAGCTGTTCTTTGAACAGTTTAGAAGTTTGACCTCATCCATCTGCCTAACATTCCCATGAGACAAATTCTACTGTGATTCCAGTTTGCAGAGGAGGAAACAGGCAAAGGGGTTTTAAAGTAATGTACAAGATCTCAAAACTAATAATAGAAGTGGGACTGGATCACAGTCAGTGAGATTTCCGAGCTCATCGAATGTTCTTCAAGGCTGTAGCTATATCAGATTCTATGTGCGGTAACAAAAAATCTCATTATTTAAGGTAAATTCAAAACAAAGTATTAAATAGTGCTTGTAAGAGTATTCTTAAGAGTAAAATGACACATACAAAATAAGTTTCAATTATCTTAAACTACAGCTCAAATTTCATTTTATAAAGGATAGAAAGTAACTACTTTAGACATGTGGGACATGTGGTTTCTCTTACAACTCTACTGCCCCATGGCAGCCACAGATTATAAGGAAATGAATGAAAATGACTGTTTTAATAAAACTTTATTTGTAAGAACTAGCAGGCAGCTGATTTAGTTTCCTAGTCTCCATTCTTAGCCTACTTTAACAATAAGTAGTATTCTGTCAAAGCACCTGCAAGTTCAGCATTTTATATCCATTTCCTTCTATATCACATGATACTAAGAAAACTTGTATCACATGGTACTAAGTTAAAATTTAGCATATATTTCTGATAAATTTAAACCTCATTTACTTCTTCAGTATAAATATATTATATTTCCAAAATACAAAAATATGTTTGGTTAAAATACTAGGGATACAAAAGAATATATCCCTGGTAGTTATGAAGACTAAATGCATGTTAGTTGGGTCAACCAGAGTAGCACTTAAACAACCTTGGTCAGCTTTCCCCTGTGTTCACAAGCTGTAATATAGAATACAATAAGAGCAATCAGTTTTCTACACTTGCCAAGTTCAAGTCCCTCAGATACTTTAAAAATATTACTCCAAACTTTACAACAAGGAGAAAGCTACAGTCTTCCTTCCTAACTGTGGCAGGGCATAGGGGAAGCAGCAGAACTCTGACTCAGTCTCAGCCACTACTAAAAGAAACGGTTTCATCATTAAGTGCTTCTGTTACCTCCTTTGCTGTCTCATTTTCTAAAAATAGCAGCTTTGTCAAACTAAAGCAACTCCTTTGAGTACTATCTACCGGAAAAGCCCTCTGCTAGGCTCTTGGCAACTCACAGACCATGAAGCCAAGTTTTGTCCTTTAAAAATGTACAGCCCAGTAGAGAAGACAGGAGAAAACAGCTCACAGTTACATGGGAAAGACTGAAATGTAGTTATTAACAATGTCCTGCTGTGCCCTGAGATAAAATTGTCAAATGAATTAAATAGAAAGTGAAAGATCACTACAGGCCAAAATAACTGGGAAAGACTCAATTTGGTTTCTAGAAGAAAAGAAGAAAGAGAAAACAACATAAAAGGGGGGTTGTGTCAGGAAAGCAGATAGACAACTGATTACATTTACTGCTAAATGAATGTGAAAGTGAGTCCAATTCTTAATAGTTTTTCAGTCAGTGTGAACCAGTGAGTGGACACCGCAGCTGTCGTGAGATCTTTCCCTACAGCTATCCTAAGAGGACACAGTGCTAAACAGCATCATATCCACAGGAAGCCTTCTTTGGTTTCATCTTTCTTTGCTTATCCATTATAACATAAATTAAATTGTTTCAACATCATATTTTAAAGACCTTATTTATGTTTGTGTCTACATAGGTGTATGTGTGCATATATTTACAGGTATGCATGCTTGCAGGCAATGAGAGGCCAGAAGAGTGTGTTGGATATATCAGAGAAGGCACTGTAGGCTTTGTGGAATGGCCAATTCGATTCATGGGTGCTTAAATCTGAATCCCAGTCTTCATGATTGTCCTAGTAAGCTCTCTTAGCTGCTGAGCCATTATTCCAGCCCTAATAGCATATTTTTAAGCAGAGTAAACTAGCATGTGTTGTTCTTACCTTAAAATTACAGCTAATAATTTAGAGAGGGTAAACCTGTCTCCGCTGTTACTCGGAAATACAGCTGCAAGGATTAAAGTAAAAAGTCCTATGGGGAGAAAGAGAAGGACAGGAAAAGCTGGTAAGATTACTTACTACCCACCTTCCTCATCCCTAATACCAAGGGTGACATGAGTAAATCACATACCAACCTTTTTTGTTTTCTTTTGGTTTGGTTTGACAACACAAGGTAACTCTGAGATGAGGTTTCCCCTGTGAGGCCCTGGCTGTCCTGGAACTCATTCCATACATCAGGCTGACCTCAAGCTCATGTAGATCTGCCTGCCTCAGTCTCCCAAGTGCTGAGACTAAAGCTGTGCACCATATGGGGAGCTACACTACCTAACTTTTAAGCTAACTGCTTTTCTATTTTAAACAACTGATACATACTGTATTTACTTAAGTGGAAATGTTCAAAGGTCAAATTAAGAACAGCTTCTAAACTAAGTCACATTTATTCCAGCAGTACAGATAAGGCTAGGCCTACTTATTTTTAAACTAGCAAGTATGAAGTTGAGCCTACGGAGTAACTCTATGAGCTCATCACAGTCATGCCCATGTTCTAAGGTTATTTCCACGGCTTCAAAAATACTTTTTATCTTCCAGATTTGGAAGGTGAGTCAATGTTAAAAATAAAACCCCCACTAGAGTGCAAATTTTAGGTATGAAATAAGCAGTAGCATTTAACCAAAAGTATCTAGAAAAAAAGATCTCTGAAAAGGAAAAATGCAGGGCAAGACTACCGTCTGGGGAGGCTAGGTAAGAAACCCTTCATACACAACAGAGGGCCAGGTGTAGGGTGCACGCCTTCAATACTAACACTTGAGAGGCAGAAGCATGCAGTTCTCTGAGTTTGAGGCCAGCTTGGTCTACTGAGTGAGTTCCAGAATAGTCAGGGCTACACAGAGAAACCCTGTCATAAAAAATAAAAACAAACAAACCAACAAAACCCACTGGGGGCCAAGGGAGGTTACATGCCCAGCATGCACAAACCTAGAAGATGTTCATGCATTTCAGGATAAAAACCATAGACGGCCATGCATTCATGGGAAAGTAAGTGGCAAGCACGTCACGTGTGCACAGGCTGAGGACTAATCCGCAGCACTGAACATAAAGAAGACCCAAACACAGAGCCATGAAGTACCTGAGGGGTCTCCAACAGTGTCAAGTTCAGGCAGTAAACTATAACCATGTAAACGTGCTTATACATGCCTGTAACCCTGCTTGGAAGACAGGCACAGACAGGATTGCCACAAGTTCAAAGCCAGCCTCATCTACACAATGAAACAGCCAGAGCTAAATAGGAAGTCTCAGCAACAACCCCTCCCCCTCACCTGCAAAAAGTTAGTTATCATAACTAATGTAGAGAATTAAAAACTTAGAAAATAGAATTGTATCTATATAATACAAATATCACTAGAAATTCATGCATCAATTCATAAAGCAGATTCTGAAGACACGCTTCTTACCAGAAGTCGAAGACAAAATATTCACTATGGCAACCTGTGTGTCTGAAAGTGCTTCTTGGTATGACAAATTTGCCAAAAACCACTGAACAAAAAACAAAGAAAAAAGAAAGTGAAACCTCATGGAAAATATTTATATCTGTAAATCCAATTTACAGTCCCTTCCTGACCCTCCTAAGCACTATTATATGAGGTTTGTTTGTTTTAAGATTAATTTATTTATTATGTATACAGTATTCTTCCTGCATGTATGCCTGCAGGCCAGAAGAGGGCAGCAGATCTCATTACAGATGTTTATGAGCTACCAATAGCTGCTGGGAATTGAACTCAGGACCTCTGGAAGAGAAGCCAGGCAAGGCTCTTGACCTCTGAGCCACCTCCCAAGCCCATTGTTTTTGTTTTTAAGATTAAAGAAAGCAATCATGGGTGTATGTGTGTATCTGTGCTGGGGTGTGAGAACTTGCATACAGTGCCAGCAGAGGTGAGAAGAGGATGTCAGATTTCTCAAACTGGAATCAGGTGTTTGTGAGCCACCCAGTGTAGGCACTAGGAACTAAACTCTAGTCCTCTGCAAGAGCAGTATGTGCTCTTAACCCAGAGCCTTCTCTCCAGTCCCCATAAGTGGTTTCAAAAACTGTTCTTTGAGAAGAAAAAAAAAAAAAATCTCAGGCCCAAAAATAGAAACAAGCATTAATAGTCATACCTAAGATCTTGCTATCTGATTCTCTGAAGACACTAAGTCAGACACAGCGGCACAAACCTGTGACCCCAGCATTCAAGATCAAGAAGATCACAAGTTCCATAGGTTGAAGACTAGCCCATGCTAATGGGACCTTGTCTCAAAAGACAATTTACATTAAATTGCAATAAAAACAATAAATTTTTTTTTTTTTTTTTTGGTTTTTCGAGACAGGGTTTCTCTGTGTAGCCCTTGCTGTCCTGGAACTCACTCTATAGACGAGGCTGGCCTCAAACTCAGAAATCTGCCTGCCTCTGCCTCCCAAGTGCTGGGATTAAAGGTGTGTGCCACCACTGCCTGGCAAAAATTTTAAAAAATTAAAAAAACAGAACTTGTCTAGCATGCAGATCCTGGGTTCAATCTCCAGCACTACCAACAAAAAAATGGAAGTTGGTAAAAAATAAGTCTTCAGAGCTGGAGAAAAGGCTCAGCAGTTAAGAGCACTTGTTGCTCTTACAGAAGACCTGAGTTTGGCTCTCAGCACTCACAATGCTTGCCTCAGAAACTCTTGTAACTCCAGCTCCAGGGAATCTGATACTCTCCTCTGTGTTGAAGCACATGCACACACTGCATGTGCACACATAAATTTTTTTTTTTTTAAAAAATCAGCCTTCAGAGATTTTGTGTGTGTGTGAAAAGAGGTAAAGGAAATATTGAGTATCAGTTCAACTTTAACAGTGCTTTATTCATGCACTATTCCTGCTTTATTTATTAGGTTTATCTAAGTTAAGTTCAAATTTTGGGAATCTCTTACATTAAAACACATGGACCCTGGAAAGACCAGTTAGTGAGTGAGGGTGCTTGCCATGCAGTCATTTGGACCTGAATTCAGATTGCACATTCATGTAAAGATGTAAAGCATGGCCATACCTACCCCTGCAATAATAAATTCAGAAGTTCCCAAATTGTGTGCAGGTGTAGGTGTGTGTGCATGCAGGTGTTGTGTTCCAGGCCTGCTGGCTTCATATCTTTATTATATGGGGTGCATGCGGTTTATACATATGCAGCTAGAGGTCAACTGTGGCTGTCATTCCTTGGGTGCTGCCCCTCACTCCCCTCATTCACTGAGACAGGCAAGCTCTCTGGAACTCACTGAGTAAAAAGGCTAGCTGGTCACTGAGCCCAGGGATCCATGTCCCTACCGCCCTGGCACTGGGAATACAAGTGTGCAGCATCACACTCAGCTGTTTTACAGGGGCCAGCAATGGAACTCAGCTCCTTGTGATTGCAAGGGAAGCACTTTACCTACTCAACTCTCTCCCCAACCTTAACTTATAGTCTTTGATAAGTATTTACCACAGTGTTCCAGACAGCAGATAAAAGGGGGAAAAAAAAAAACTTTAGTAGCCTTACATTTCAGTACTGCATTGCTGGTATGTGCACCATCTTAAATAAGGAAGAAAGAAACCAGGGCAGGATGGCTCAGCAGGTAAAGCACTGCCATGCAAGCCTGACAACCTCAGTTCAATCCCAGACCACACCCAGATGTGAAAGGACATAAGTGACTTCCCTCAAGGTGTCCTCTGACCTCCACATGCATGCTGTCGCAACCCCTCACTCTCCCACCCACACAGCACACACATGCACAACAATAATAAATCTTAACAAGACACTTACCACAAAGCAAAAAAAGAAGCTAATTTTTGCTACTTGGGTTGCAGTCAATTTCCCTACAGTCTTCAGTATGGATTCTTGGTCTTTCACAGTGGGATAAGACATCCGAGACAGCTTGGCCTCTAGTGCATGGCTTGACGGAAGCTGTCGAATCTCCATGATGTTGCTAAATCTTACACGGGACTTCTTGGGAGCTAAAAGAGAAAACGATACAAAACATTAAATGTACCCTCAGATGCAACAAAAATTAAACAGAGTGTTTAATTTCATGACAAATGCAGACTATTCCGTTCACTTATGATCAAAGTAAGACAATAAAAACACTAGTTATATTATTTCCTGGGGCACCTTTGCTTAGCCAAAAGAGTGAATAGGAAAAAAAAAAAAAAAAAGGATTTCATCTACAAAATGTTTTAAAGAGTTTAAATAGGGTGAGAAGGATGGTTCAGTGGGTAACACCTACCATCAAGTCTCATGACCCACGTTTGATCCCCAGCACCCACATGGTGGAAAGAACAAATTGACTCTCAATCTCTATGCAGACATAGAAAACAAAGTTTAAAAGTAATTTTAAAAATTTAAACTGCTTAAATTATTAAAAGCCCAACAAAAGGTTTATAGTAGTGTATATACATGGTCACCTGGTTCATGATTTTACTATGCTTATTATTTTAGCATTTACAGTAAAGCATTATTTTGATTATTCTTCATGGCTAGCTAATTTGTGAGAACTGTTTTCCTAGGCAAGCATTCAGAACACTTCTCTGCAGTTTCATACCTTGGAAATGAAGCAACAGATGAATGCTGTGCCTTACACTGAGCCTGACATTCTGAAATAACTCACAAAGCCAAGTGATGGTGGCACAGGCCTTTAATCTCAGCACTTGGAAGACAGAGCCAGGTAAATCTCTGAGTTCGAGGCCAGCCTAGTCTATACAACAAGCTCCAGAACAGCCAGGGTCATACAGAGAAGTCCTGTCTCAACAAACCCAAAAAACAAAGCAAACAAACAAAAAAGTCACAGAACTAGCAAACTTTTGTATTGTATTTGGGTATTTGAGGACATGTTTATAAGAATATTACTCATTAATATAAATAAATAGAAAGCACATATGTGTGCTTGTGCATGTGGCATGTGCGTGTGCCTGTGTGTGTGTGATTGGAACTGTGGCTCCATTAATAGCTGATTGAGCACTTCACTAGCTGGGTTCCTGGGTTCCATTCCCCAGCACTGACTAAACCAAGCACAATAGTATATGCCTATAATCCTAGCATTCAGGATGCACAGATGGGTCACCAGAAGTTCAAGATCATCCTTGGCACACAGTACAATTGAGCTAGCCTGGGCTTCATGAGAGACTGTCTCAAAGGAAAAGAAATATATGAAATATACATATATATTCATATGAATATATATTCATTTGTATAAATATATTTTCACATGACATCTATATAATGATCATGATGAAACCATGGAGGTTGCTGGTATTTGGAGAATATTTCCAGTTGAATTAATATAGAAATTACATTGTATCAGATTTATAATCCAGTCAAACTTCAGAAGACCAAAGGCCATGTCAGCCCCCATACAAGTCAAGACACCATGTGAACCTGGTGAATCCACAGTGGCTTAAAGAAAGCTAAATTTCCACTCACTCTCAAGCATGGAACCCTAAGTTTGACTCACTTTTTTCGGTCCCAATGTTTGTGCTCTCAAGCTTCTCACTTGGAAGATCATGAAACTTCACAGGAACATACAGAGGTTCACTCTGGAACACAATACAAACAGAAACAAACATAAGCAGCAATCAACTGGGCAGATTTAAGTGCAATGTGCAGACACAGGAACCATCATAACTTGTTTGTTCCCAGCACACCTGTCCACTCAGCACGACTTTCCCCAAAGACTGGGAAAGAAAACTCAGTCCACACAGGGACAGGGACACAAAAGAATTATTTAAAAGCAGAAATGTCAGCCCTGAGATGGCTCAACAGGCCAAAGTGCTTTCTGTGTAAGCCTGATATGGTGGTTTGAATATGCTTGGCCCAGAGAGTGGCACTATTTGGAGGTGTGGCCTTGTTGGAGGAAGTCTGTCACTGTGGGTGTGGGCTTTAAGACCTTCCTCCTAGCTTCCTGGAAGCCAGTCTTCTGTTTGCCTTCAGAACAAGATGTAGAACTCTCAAATCCTTCTCTGGCACCATGCCTGCCCGGATGCTACCATGTTTCCTGCCTTGATGGTAACGGACTGAACCTCTAAACCTGTAAGACAGCCTCAATTAAATGTTGTCCTTTATAAGAGTTGCCTTGGTCATGGTGTCTCTCCACAGCAGTAAAACCCTAACTAAGACACCTGACAAGCTTCAGTCCCTGAATTCCACAGTAAAAGGAAAGAACCAACTCCTCCAAAACTGTCCTCTAAGCTCCCCATGCACATACACATGTGCCTCGACACTCCCTCCACTACCACTAGTAATAGTAGCAATAGTAATAGTAATAATAATAATATGTTTAAAGTTGAGAATTAATACCTGTGTATCATAAAAACAAGCCTCTGTTAGGCAACAGAAAATGTTCTGCCTCTTTTCATTCTTCAGATATACATACATAGCACTCTACGCTGGAAGAGGTACATATAAACGCCCTACTACCTGGGCAGCTGAGGAGGGAGGAACGTGGAGCCAGCCCATGCAACAGTGTGAGTCTTTGCCTCTCTGCACAAACAAATCAGAACAAAATCCCTCTGAACACTTCCTAAACGGGCACTGTTCTAAATCCTATGAATGGGAGTGAGTAAACCAAGTTCCTTCCCCCAGAACCATGCAGTCTAATGGGGAAGGCAACTAAGTAACAGATATTCAAAGACATAGTATATCTGTATTTGTCAAATTATTTTACTATACATAAGATTCAACAACAAATATTTGATGAGGGAGTAGGGGTGTGAGGTATACTTGTCTGTATGGGTACAGGTATGGAGGCCAGAGATCCATAGCAGCTGCTATTTTTCCAGCTGTCCATCTGATTTTTGAACTCTCTCTCACTGGGACATGGTGCTCACCCATTAGGCTGATTGGTCATTAAGCTCCAGCTATCTTCCTGTCTCTGCCCCTCAGTTCTGGGATTACAAACTACTGTTAGTACACCTGGCATTTTCTGTAGGTGTTGGAGACTGAACTCAGGTGTTCATGCTTATGTGGCAAGGACTGTGGCAACTGAGCTTCCACCTGGATCCCTAATCAACAATTCTTGAAATAAACGATTAAAAGATGGGGTGGGGGGGTCCTGCTACCGATTAGTTCTTACAAAAAAGCTAAAATGTCTTTCTCATTAGTCAAGGCAAATGATTTTACATTATATCACTGATGCTTATGATCTCAGACAACAAACAGCTTTTTCTCCAGTCTCATAAAGCCTTCACAGTATCTGCTAACCCCTTTGATGCACAATTTAAAACTCATAAATCAACAACAATACAAGAGCCATGTTTTCAAACTTGTATTAGAAGGGCCAGTGAGATGGCTCATCAAGTAATTATGACCTAAGTGTCATCCTCAGAATTCAGATGGTGAAAACAAATAAATGACTCCCAAAACCCATCCTCTGACCTCCACACACACATACTGTGAAACACATATGCACATGTACACACAGAGAAAATAACTACATAAGTGTTAAAAGGAAGCAAGCAAACAAACAACATAGAATAAGTGAATGAACAATGTACCTACTATTCTTAGTGTTGAGCACCAATACTTGATTCCTAATGGTAATAATAATGTGAAATATGCATTAAGTTGAAAGTTGGTAGAAACACAGGCCGAACCTGGGCTTTATCCTTTTCCTTCTGTAGCTAGCTTCGACCCTCCCTCTCTCCTCAAAGGCAGCTGACCTGCTTACCCCAGCCCCTCAGTCTCCCCAAAAAAAGGAAGTATTCTCAGAGAGCACACAATACAGATTTGGATCTCTCATATAAGTGAGGTAGCATCAAAGCTGTCCGGGCTCTTCCTGCTATGGCTGAATGAGAAAGGCAGCACTTACCAAAGAACTACTCATACTTGTATCTGTTGTGCAAGCAGCAAAGTAACCTTCAGCATCTGCAAACTAAATACAGAGAACAGGACATCAAATTCATGGAAGCTTGTCATCACGCCTGACTACTCAGAGATCAAATGAACACAAACTATAGTCCAGAATAAACTTATGCATCTAACTATTGTTCTCAATAACAGCAGCCAATGCAAAGGGTGCAGCCATGCAAAGTAGATCTTATCACCTTGTCTTTCCTGATGAAGAAATTGAGGCTGGTTATTTCATCAAAGTAGCAGAGCCTGGATTAAAAGCTCAGTGAGTCATGTAAGGTTAAAGCTCAAGCAAGTCCTTTCATTACACTGCTGTAATATTTCAGACAGGAAGAGAAAGACGGGTGAGTTAGTGAAAGAAGACAGCAACCCCTGGGTAGTGTCACGAGACTAGGGCTGACCTGAGGAAGAGACTGACAGAGCTCAGGGACAGGCCCACACTGTAGAGCTACTTAATACTGTAAAAGTACAGTTCCACTTCATAACCCTGCTACTCTACTACTACATAAGCCCACAGAAACTAACAGAGAAGTAGATCACAGCTACTAGGGACTAGGAAGGAAGACCAGGGATGCTTTTCTCTTTTTTGTGTTCTAATAAAACTGTATTTAAGAGGATATCAGAGAGGTTAGAGAGATTAAAGATTCTTATTTAATAAGCACAAATTTTCTGTTTGGAATGATTTAAAAAAAAAAAAAGTTGTAGAGATTGACAGTGCACAGCAAAGCAAATGTGCTTAGTGCCACTAAACTGTACATGAAACAATTGGTCCAAATAATGAATTTGATATTACATATATTTCGTAATAATAAGAAGGGAAGGAAATGACTAAAATTTAACATTCCTTATGTTTACTACAGGAGTGAAGAAAGAGAAATTGTTTCTAAAGAATGAATAGAAATGACAGTTTTATACTCTTCCTTCTCAAAACTGTAAGGTGTTCATTACAAAGAAGGTAAGTTGCTACTTACATATCATATTTATCAACACTGTGAATGAGCACCTTACAAAGTATGCTTGAAGGAATATCATGTGATTGGCCAAACATCTGACATTCTGAATAAAAAATGTTCACTTATTGTATGAAACCGAATTACTTCATTTACAGTTCACTTTACAGGTCATTACATGACTCAACCAAACTGCAAATGACTAAAGACATTAGACACTGTTCCTATGCCTTTTTTCAACCTCTCCATAGATGCTGATGTAGTCTACTTCAGCAATCATTAACAACTCAAAGAGAAATCAAAACAAAACGAACAAAACGTGACATGCACTCGTGATTCCTCACAGGATATTCTACTGCCAAGTGGGAAGAGTATGTTTGAATCTTTAGACATGGGCTAAAGAAGTGAGGCAACAGTTAAAAGTGCTTTCTCCAGAACCCTGAGGATGGGAGTTCAGATCTGAGCACTGATTAACTAGTAAGGCTTGTTAATATATGCTTGTTAACTCCAGCTCTGTTAACTGCACACCTAGTTCTGACCTCTGCATGTACATCTGCACACAGATGTGTGCACACTTGCTCTTCTCTCCCTCCCAGACACCCACAAATAAAATCCATCTTAAAAATAAAATAAAATTTCGGTCACAAATAGCTTTTGTTTTTTATCTTTTGGGGGGAGAGGGGATGTTGGCTGGTTTTGGTTTTTGGTTTTTTCGAGACATAAGTTTCTCTACGTAGCTCTGGCTGTCCTAGAACTTGATGTGTAGAACAAGCTGGCCTCAAACTCAGAAATCTGCCTGCCTCTGTCTCTGGAGTGATACGATTAAAGGTGAGTCCCACCCCTGTCTGCCTTTTTTTCATAGTCTACCATCACATACGCAAATGAACACTTTAAAAATCTAACTTTAAGGAAACTGATATACCACTAAACTTTGAAAACATAATACTTAGACAAAATTGAAAACTTACAAAAGCAGCAGGCTTTCCTCTAAATCCTCGAGTACACTGTTGCCTCCAAGGCTTCCAAATAATGAAGCCCAAAAGGTACAGAACAAACATGGATGTTTTCGCAAAGGTGCTGAAGAATGGCTTGTTGTATTGCGTGAAGACATACTGTAGAGAGACATGTTACACAAACAACTGTAAGACGTTTAAAATCTTTCTGCCTGTCTCCACCTGGTCATCTTTAATTCTCAGAAGTTCATATGAGTACGAAAGGCCAAAGGAAAAAAAAGACTTGAAGTTCGTCTCTGAATACTCTATGTGCCTTGCACATAAAAGGTAATGTTGTCAAAGGAAGCAGCAATAACCATTTAAAAAGGCCAGGGGTGGGGTCCAGTCTACTGAAAACCTATTATACAAAAGATTCTGTGTTAGGGGTTAAAGAAAGCTAAAGCAGTCTTTCCAGCTCCTAAAGAGATACTCACATGAAGAAATGTGCTAAGTATCACACAGGAATTTCAGGGGTCAGGGAAGGACCAAAGGGAGATAAGAACAGGTGTAGGTTATGGAAGTTTCCCAAGAGGTTTCCTCTGCTTCTCTCCCTCCCTTCACCACCAACTCCCCTGCCCTGTCTCTACTGTGTGTGTGTGTAGGTGTATGTATTTGTGGGTAGACATGTCAGTGCGCATGCACATGGAGGCCAGAAGACAAGCCCCAGTGTCAGGTGTCATCTTTCAACACATCTGTTGTGTGAGCCATGGCCTCTCACTGGCCTAGAACTCACTGAGGAGACTAGGCTGGCCATTGGTCAGTTGCTGAATTTTACTTGATCAGCCAAGAGCTTGTAGGAATTGGTTCTCTTGGTTTATCACATGGGTCTCTGGGATAAAAATTACGCAGTCAGGCACGGTGACAAGCACATCTACCTACTGAACCATCACCCAAAATAGCTGTGCAGCCATTATATGCCTCCTGCCCTGAGGTCATAAAGTACCCAGTACTACCAAGATATTCTTGCCCAAGAACTGAACCTAAATCAAGACCTAACTCCATTTTATATGAAGTGGAAGAACAAACTAAATGACAGGACAAGGAAGCAATGAACAAGAGCAAGGAGGTGAGGTGTCTCACAGGATAAATGACCTAGTTTCTCCAATACACAAAGGAAAAGCAAACAGGGAGTGGTATAGACTTCAGAGGTACAACAAAAGTCGTGCAGATCTAAGCCTAACTGAGCTCTGCGTGTGTGTGACCCTGATACATCAGGAAGAATGTGACTATGAACTGGTTAGCATGTGACTTTAATGAATGATGGATAGATCATTAGATATATATAGATATAGTAACAGCAGCAATTACGCTTTTAAAAGAAAAACAACGTGATTTCCAATGAGATAAGTAGAAAAAAATGATTATAGTGAGAATTTGCATAAACTGTTCCAGGAAACATGGGATGAACATGGTTGATAAGATTAGAAAGACTGACCACTGTTCAAGCGATGAGTCATGGGGACTTATTGCACCATTTTACTCTCTCCTTTTTCATGTGTATGTGTCTCTAGTGTGTCTGTGGTGTGCACATGTGTATGGGTACTTGAGTGTACAGGTGTGTATGCAGATGTCTGAAGCTGACATTCCATATCTTTCTCCACTCCTGAAACTAAAGCTTGCCTATTCAGCTAGTCTAGCTAGCCACTTTGTCCCTGGGATCCCTGGCCTCTGTCTCCTGGGTGCTGGAATTACAGGAGACCACCACACCAGTCTGTTTTTTATATAGGTTCTAAGGATCCAAACTCTGGTCCTTCTGCTTATGGGGTAAACACTTTGTCCTGAAGTTTGATATGTCTACCTGGCTGAAGATTTAAACCTGTTATATATACTCTAAAAATAACAAGCTTATAATTTTTTTCAGTAAAGCATGTTATGTGTTTAAAACCTAATTTCTGTTCTAGCTCTTTTGAGGTATAATGACAGATGAAAACTACAGCTCTGTACAGTGGGACACTCATAGAGTCCCAGTACTTAACAGGAAATTGCCTGGACTAAATAGTGAGTTCCAGACCAGCCTGGGCTACACAGGGAGAACCTATCAGAGAAAATACTAAAAAATGAATATGCAGAAAGCACCATAAATATGTATTGTATATAATATAATGCTTCGATAACTTTTCTAACTTTTGAATATATATTGCTAAATTATAATTTAATCTACTGTGTATGTGTTCTAAATCCTTCCTTTGGGCAGGAGTAGGGGAGAAGTCAGGGTGACACCGTCTAAGGAACTGACTATGTAGACCAAGCTGATGTGGGAACTCAGAGAGAGCTGTCAGCCTCTGTCTCTTGAGCACTGGGATCTAAAGACCTGCCTAACCTTGTCCTAAAGCTTTTTATCTTAAAAACAAAACTATTTATTTAATGCTGCAAAATTTAAAAGTGAGTTTTAAGATCTCATCAACACTAAAGACATCTCTCTGAAGCAAAATTATGGAATGTTGATCTAAAAGGAGATTAGAGACGAGTTTTCAAGTGAAAAACAAAGTGTCTGTGGTATTTCAGAGCCAAATCTCAGAAGGGCAAAAAACTTATTTACTCACAAGCTATAACCTCAATTATTGACTTAGCTATAATGTGAGATCCACGATATCAAATGGCCTGTTCTGACATTTAAAGCTATCTTATAAACATGTTGCCTTGTAGATATTTCCTTATGACTGTAATATGTGAACCCTAAGTGATTAATTCTGAAAATAAAGGTTGTAATAGCCAGATGGCTAAGTAGGTAATAGTCCTTGCTACCAACCCTAACAACATGAATTTGATCCCTGGATCCACATGTAGAAGGAGAAAACAGACTTCTACAAATTGTTCTCTAAATAAACAAACTGAATTTTTTAAAAGTGCCCTAAATTACATATCCTGTGTACAATATAATGCTTCAATAACTTTTCTAACCTTTAGATACAAATTGCTAAACTATAATTTAATCTACTGCTTCCATGTTCTAAATCCTTGACACGTGTACACATGTATACACTCTAAATAAATAAACAAGTAAATAAATGTACTAAAAGCTATAAACAATAAAATTGTCATCCTCTTACAAAGATCATTAGCCAAAAAGAAGTATACAAATTCAAAGTAAAATTAGCTTATAAACCTAAAGTATCACACTACTACCAATGAGACACAATTAAAAAGCTTAACTGAAACCAATCAAACGCTGATTTTGATAAAAATGTGTGGCTCAGTAAACACACAAATGTGGATTCGCCAGTGTATGCTTGTGGATAACAGTGACTTGTACATGAAAAAAATCTGATGACTTATGTTTACTTTTCCAAAAATGCCCTCTTTTTCAAATGTATTCTTATGTAGCAAGAATCTACTAAGCTATATATATCCAGATACTTACTTTCTACTGTCCCTCAATGTTTGGTCACTAGAAATAAGTATTTGTGAAGAAATAAATTCAATTTTGACTAAAACAAAACCACCTTTAATAAGCAAATATATTCTGAGATATATTCCCTACAAAAGTGAGAAGACTTCGGGTAGGACTGTAGAAATGGATCCATGGTTCACAGAGTTAGTGTTCCTTCAGCATTCAGTCCCCGGTACCCATGTTGGGTGGCTCACAATTGCATCTGAGTTCCAAGGACTCCGATGACCCCTTCTGACCCCCACAGGCACATGTACACATGTGCATACACACACACAGACACACACACACACACAAAGCATTTGTAAGTTCAGGAAACAACAAAGAGCATTATGTCAATTTTCACTTGAAATGACACTAATTCAGTACCAAAGAAAAACAAAGAATTCAACAATATCTAAAATACTGATGTTAGAAGCATGAGGCACTAACAGAGAAATACTGCAGCTTGACACTACATGTTATCCTACATCATTAGCAAAATACTATAGGTCAACGTTAATTCTATCACAGTGCAACATCATTGGTGGAGAAAGACATACCGAGGTGAGTTCTGAGGATGCCACCCATATCACATCAACCAGCAGGAGAATCACTATCCCCAGGGCCATTCGCCTGCGCTGACTGAAGCCACTGCTCTGGGAATTCACACGGTTCATGATAAATACATAAACCATTTGCAGTCTGTTAATTTAGAAAACAGAGATCTCATTAGAGTCTCTTTTAGAAGAACTACATAAAAATTGTAAATCCAGTGTAAGGAAACAAGAGATGTTTGCTGATAGTCTATGCTTTTAATGATGTAAGAATTTACCTTGTTGCAAGGGCGTCTCTGAGATCCTCAAATGCAGTGCCTGCAAATTGGGCAGATCTCAGTCTAAATAGAGGTGAAGAACTCAGCCCACCTAAAACAGCACCACAGAAATAATGCTTAGGGAAACTTCAAGTACAAAAATCACATCTTTTTCATACTTCACCTTCAAAATGTACAGAAGCCACACTCTGGGAATGTAGCTCAGTACACTAATGTTGCCTAGAATGCATTGAGTTCTTGGGATCCATCCCAACCACTTCCCAAACTGGGCACAGAGGCACATGCCTATAAATCCTAGCACTTGGGAAGTAGGGGAGTGGGAGAATCAGAAGATCAAAGTCAGTCAGAATACATAGTGAGTTCAAGGCCAGCATGGGCCACATGAGACCATTATCACAAAATAGTAACAACAACAAAACAAAAACAAACAAGAAACCCAGGCTGAGGGTGTAGCTCAGTTCGTTGAGTGCAGGCAGATAGCCCTGAGCTCAAAGGAAACAGTGCATAAATCAGGTGTGCTGGTGCATGCCTGTAAGGCAGAAAACAGAAGTTCAAGGTTATCTTTGGCTACAAAATAATTTTGAGACCAGTCTCGGATATGTGAGACCTGTCCCCGACGGGACACACCCTCCAGCCCCGCGAGTGAAAAAAAGGAGGAGGAGGAGGAGAAGTTTCCACATATGGCACATTAAAGAGTGCCATAAACAGATCCTCAAAATCTCATAAACAGAACTCTCTAGATCCCACCCCCAGGACATCCGCCCCTGGCAGTCTAGACACGCGCGCGTGCATCAAAAAAGTGTCCTTATCCTCCATCTCCAGGGGATTTGGTCGCTGACAGGAAGTGATGTGCGAGGTTCCACTCACCTCACGTGAGGATAAGGATCATTCTCACTCCCCACCCGCCCAGTCACTACACCGCGGCTGCAGTCTGAGAGGACGATGGAAAACAGCTGGGACAGGGAAGCCGCCCCTTGGCGAGTTAAAGACATGAGGAAAAACGAGCCTCTTGCCTCCGGAGGGGCCAGAGGACTCTGACCCGTCCTCCATGGCCGCGGACGCCGGCCCACCGCCTACCTGGCCTTCCTGCCCCTCGATGGAGTCGTGGCGGCACCATGAGCAGCCCCGACCCGGCCCGCCGCCCAGCGCCGCCGCCTCACACCGCACGCACAGACCCCAGCATCGTGCCGCGCGGCAGGCCCAACTTCAGAAGCCGCGCCGCCCCTCGGCGCAGGGCCGCGGCTGTCAGGCAGGCCAGCACTCGGCCCCGACGGAGGGGAGTGACCCAGGCCACCGGACACCGCTGGCAGCGAAAGTCCTGGAGGCCCGGATTGCGGCCGAGGCCCAGGCCCCGCCCCCGGCCGGTCAGCCAGGCAGGCCACGCCCACTGATGGCCAAACGGCAGGCCCCGCCTCCTGCCCCCTCAGCCAGCCAGGACCCACCCCCGACCACCTAGATCAGCCCCCGACCAATTAGCTAGTCTACGCTCCGAGCTCCCAGTCGTCAAGCTCCGCCCCTGGATAGCGAACCTGAGCGCGCATCCCGGTAGACAGGAACCGCTCCAAGCACCCTGAACCCCATCCTAGAGACTCTAGGCCCCCAGCTTGTCCACCAACTAGGTGTCATGCTCCCCATCACTCAGTGAGTCAACTGGTCAAGCTCAGCTGTCAGTTCGTCCAGCAGGGCTCCTCCCCCAGTTGACAATCCCTACCCTAGAAAAGGGTGGTCAGCACAGAGCCCCGCCCCAGACAAGCCAGCAGGCCACGCCCCTGCCTAGTCAGCTTCTGCGGTCCCGCCCCCTAGCTCCAAGACTGCCGGCGCGCGGGTTACGTCACGCTGGGCGCGACTTAGAGCCAGCGGAGGGCGCGACTCCAGGTTGAATTTGCGGTAGTGTGAACTCCAGCCGCTAGCAGGCTTCTGGCTTAAGAGTCGTGACGGTGGCGCGAAGGAAAAAGAGAAGGGAAGAAAACGAAGGGAAGTGGGCGGGGATGTCTAGAAGAGGGAGAGCCCAGCCTTGGCAAGGCTGCCTTACTTCCCCACAGACCCGCCCTGAAGCGAAAGCTGACGGCACCATTTCCTCCAAAGTTTAGGCAAGCATTTTCCAGTAGCCCTTTCTAAAAACAGGCAGTGTAGCTTGGCACCCGTTGGATTCCTAGATCGTATTTGTCCGTAAACTAGAGCTTCATTTTTGCAGTTAGAAGTTGTCTAGTTAGTCATCTCCCTGGCCCTCACTTTTTCTAATCCCGAAAAAAAAAAAAAACAATAAAATCATGTGAATGCTTCGAGTGTATATTTACACCAGGTATGCATAAATTCTCAAACAGAAAGGAATCAAATCAGCCTGTGACACATAAGACCTCCACAGATGCTAGTTTGACTAAAGTGTGGGTTTTTTTTTTTTTAAGTATATTGAAGCTCCCATAAAATAGAAAAGTTGGCCAGGATCCTGATTTATATTTGGAAAACGCAAAATCTGTAGCCAGAATTGCATTATTGGCATTTTTATCAAATGATGTAAAGAAATAATTTTTCTTTTTTATTTGCTTATGTAGTCAGAATGTGGTTCATCCTTTCTCTTAACTCTTTGTCTACATAGTCTAATGACTACAAATGTGATCTGGTCAGCTTCTTAAAAACGACTGGCATCAAACACTTCTAGTTATTGAGAAACCTACTGCTGGAACAGGAGAGATAACTCAGTGGGCAAAAGTCCTTGCCCTGAAAGCATGAGGTCCTGATTTCAGATCCTTAGCACCCATGTAAAAAGCTGGGCTTGGTCATGTGCACATTTGTAACCCAGGACCATGAGAGACAGAGGTGGAAAGATCTACCTTGCCTGCTGCCAGACACTTCAGGTTCAGTAAGAGATCCTTCTCAGAGGAGTAAGAAAGAATAGTGACAGAGCGGATACCTAATGCTCTCTGGCCTCCGTCTGTACACTCCTACACTCAAACAAGCACAACTTGCTTGGTCATTCAGTTAAGAAGAAATGATTAAGCATTTAGTGGTTTGAATATGTTTGGCCCAGGGAGTGGCACTATTTGGAGGTGTAGCCTTGGAGTAGGTGTGTCACTGTGGGTGTGGGCTTTAAGATCCTCATCCTAATCCCCTGGAAGTCAATATTCTCCTAGCAGCCTTCAGATGAAGATGTAGAACTCTTCGCTCCTTCAGCACCACACCTGCCTGGGTGCTGCCATGTTCCTGCTTTGATGACAATGGACTGAATCTCTAAACCTGTAAGCCAGCCCCAATTAAATGTTGTCTGTATAGGAGTTGCTTTGGTCATGGTGTTTGTTCACAGCAGTAAAACCTGAACTAAGACACATACTGTCTGTTCTTACCTGTTTAAAATCTGGTCTGTCCTCTTTCCAAGAACAATATTGTAAACGGACCTTGGAAGCAGGAAGACAGAACTTGGGCTGGCTCCATCAACTCCCAAGAATGTGTGCCTTCTTAGGGATCTTAAAAAGGAAGGGGAAAAACTTATCATTCAGAGTAGAAAAAACTATAGCCACAGTGTACCAGATACTTGAAATTACTATACTATATAGTGGGGATTTGGTTATACCTGTACATCATATTATTCCAGCACAAGTGTTTCTCTCTCACTAACATCGTTAGTAGACTTAATTTTTTATGCTTAATGCCTGATATAGTTCACAATAAAGCATGGTGAATCAGTCTCTCAAGATCAAGTCAAGGCCAGGCATGATGGCACTGGCCTTTAATCCCAATACTTTAATTTCAAGGCCAGTATACATAGTGAGTTACAAGACAGCTAATAAGACTTGGAGTCAGACAGAAAGACAGACAAGAAAAGTGGGTTCTGGGTTTTTTGTTTGTTTGTTTTGATACAGCATCTCACTTAGCTGGCCTGGAAACTAGTGGGATATTTTCCCACTACATTTGTAATAAAGCTCAGCGATTAGGCTGTATGAGAGGTAGGCAGATTGAGGAGTTGGGAGGAGAGAAGAAGAGGAAGGGGAGGAGACTAGGAAGAGAGAGAGGAGACTGGCAACAATGGAGGGATTGGTCGAGAGCAGTCCTAGGTAACAATTTATATCTAAAAGTTAGGTATTGGGTAACAACTCTAATTGTGTGGGCATCTTGTTAATTGAGCATTTCCAAATATATAAATCCTTTGGATAATATTAAGCTTTAAGAGTCTCATTTCTACCGGATACCACGAGAATGGCGGGTATTTTCTGGGGTTCAGCCAAGCTTTGTGGAGACAGTGTGGTGGATTGGAAGAGCTGTCCCTGACACTGGCGTCTTGAGGGTGCCAGGGCTGGTGTTTCTAGATAGCCAGAGCTGTGGTCCAGATCTGTGGGAACAAGCTGGACCGGGCACCATTTTTTTAAATATACCCAAAACAAGAAACCACTGTGAGGGCCAAGCTGGCCTTGAAATCACATAAATCTGCCTGTTCCTCCATTCTGAATGCTGGTATCAAAGGTGTGCACTACCACACACCCAGCACATTGGCTCTAATTCGGAAATCTGTTAGAGAATATTGAGGATTACCTACAATGTGCCTCGGTTTCTCCATCTATGAATATGGGTTGCTTAAAATGTTAGCACCTGCACATGTGCTACTATTATTACCATGTATTCCCAGAGCATCTGCTAAAGGACAGCGGTGCCAGTGTTTGTGTGTGGAATAAAATCATTCTAGGTAGATTATCTTCATGTATTCTTAAAACTAATTTAACTCTTCCAGTAATATTTTCCCCCAGCTGTCTTAGGGAAATTCTCCAAGACTATTGCATAAAACTAGGCTGATCTGGCTAGATATTTTTGTTGTTGTTGGCTTGGCACAGTCCAGGATCATCTGGGATGAGGAAGCTGGGAAAATGCCCCCATCAGATTGCCCCATAGGGTATTTTCTTGATTAATGACTGATGTGAGAGAGCACAGCCCACTGAGAGCAATGCCACTCCTGGTGCATGTGGTCCCTTGGTTGTATAAGAAAACTGAGGAGTAGGTCAATAAGCAGCACTCCACTGCCTCTGCTTCAGTTCCTGCATCCAGGTTCCTGCCCTGCTTGAGTTCCTGTCTTGACCTCCCTCAATGATAGACTATTGTTTTAATTCGAATTTTCATTGCTGTGATGAGACACTATGACCAAGGCAACTCTTATAAATGACATTTAAATGGGACTGGCATACAGGTTCAGAGCTTCAGTCCATGATTATCAAGTCAGGAACATGACAATGTCCAGGAAGGCATGCTGCTGCATGAACTGAGGTTTCTACATCTTGTTCGGAAGGCAGCTAGGAGAAGACTGATTTCCAGGTAACTAGAAAGAGGGTTTCTCAAAGCCCACCCCAACAATGACACACTTCCTCAAAGAAGGACACACCTCCTAATAGTGCTACTCCCTGGGCCAAGCATATTCAAACCACCATAACTATGAAGTGGGCATGTAAGCCAAATAAACCCGTTCCTCCCCAAGTTGCTGTTGGTCAAGGTCCTTATAAAAACAGTAGAAATGTAACTAGAACACTGGCCCTGCTATGGTTTTTCTGCTACAGCACCAGCTTGACTGTGTTAGCTGGTTTTATGTCAACTTGACTCGAACTTGAGTCACCTGAGAGGTAGAAATTTTAATTGAGAAAATGTTTCCATAAGATCGACTGTAGGCAAGAGAGCAGGGCATTTTTTTCTATTAATGATTCATGTGGGGTGGCCCAGCCTATAGTGGGCGATGCATCCTTGGACTGGTGGTTCTGGGTGCTATAAAAAAGCAGTCTGAGCAAGCCCTAAAAGGCAAGCAAGTAAGCTGTACTCCTCCATGACCTCTGGATCAGCTCTTGCCTCCAGGTTCCTGCCCTTCTTGAGTTCCTGTCCTGATTTTTTTTGGTGATGAATCCTTTGATGATGAACTGTAATATGGGTCATGATATTTCATCACTACAATAGTAATCCTAAGACACTGATCAATTCAGGCATTTTCCCCCATGTATACACCAAATGTTTTACTCATTAAATCCTCAGTCACTTAAAAGTCTTAGAAAATATCTGTCTGTTGCCTGGTCTGGTAACTTCAAGTTCTGATTGGTTTGTTTGTTTGTCTGTTTGTTTGTTTGTTTTTCCTTCAAAGAGTTAGAGATCAAACTTAGAGTTTGCATATGGTAGGCAAAGACAACTATCTCTAATGTCTGCTTATGGCTGTTCTCAAACTCCTGAACTCAGGCGACCTTCCTGGTATAGAGTAACTGGAACCACCATGCATAAACCACCATTCTTGAACAGCTCCATCTCTTAATTATATGGGAGATAAGTCTTAGAAACTTGTGTCATTGCCTTTCCCTTCCCACAAAATTTCAATGGTATGCTTTCAATATTAATTCCACAACAACAAGGATTTTCATTCTGTTCTCCATTGTGCAGAATAGCACCAATGGCTGGTAGTCAACATTTCTTAAATGAACTTGAGCATCCTTCTGCCCCTTAATCATTCTAGTATAATGAATCACTTTCTTGTCTTCATTCTTATCTGCTTATATCTCTTTACCTAACTTCGTGGGCTTGATTTTTTTTTATTAATTTCATTTTTACTCTCTGAAATTGATCACTCTAAAAGGCCTTGTAAAGTCTATTATAATTTGTTAAGATCTATCTGATATTGAATGTAACACCTTTCAAAACATTCCCAGAAATGCAACCTGGAAAGTTCAATCCTCTCAAACTATGTGTGTCATAATGTAAAATCAAATTTATGTGTGTCCAGCCTAGTCCTCCATTGACTAGTCAGTATACCAAGTCTCAAAGGCTGCAATTTAGGTTCAAGGCCTAGGAACTTACAGAGGATTCTGCCCCAAGACATTAGACCTCTATGTTGGTAGTTGAACTCTGCTTTCAAATCCATGAATTCCAAGTATGGGAATAAGTGAGCACCCACATGCAAAGAAACAGAGATATTGACAGTCCTTGTGTCTATAGGTTACATGCCATGGATTTAACTAGCCACAAATATAAAATGCTCAGAAAAACTACACCTGTATTGAGCATGTGAAAACTTTTTCTTATCGTCATTTCCCCTAAGCAATATAATATAAAAACTTTATATTGCTAGAGAGATAAGTTAGAGGGGAAAAATACTTGCCATGTAAGCACAAGGACCCAAGATCTATCCTCCAGAGCCCACATTTAAAAAAAAAAAAAAAGCTAAGAATGGTAGATAGCACACTTAGAATCCTAGTGCTGGAGGGTCAGAGGTAGACAGATCCCTGTGGTTTTCTGGCCAGCCAGTATAACCCATTTGTCATGCCCTGTGCCAAAAATTAAATGGGGAGCTGGAGATATGGCTCAGTAGCACCTATTGCTTTCTTTTTTTTATTTTTATTTATTTATTTATTTATTTATTTATTCATTATATGTAAGTACACTGTAGCTGTCTTCTGACACCCATATGGAGGCATCAGATATCATTATGGATGGTTGTGAGCCACCATGTGGTTGCTGGGATTTGAACTCATGACCTCCAGAAGAACAGACAATACTCTTAACCACTGAGCCATCTCACCAGCCCCCCACCTATTGCTTTCATAGAGGACCTTGGTTCAAATTCCAGCACTCACACAGCAGCTCACAACTGTCTGTAGCTCCAGTTTCAGGGGATGAATCAACACCCTCTTCTGGCTTCTGCAGATACCAGCCATGCAAGCTTCTACCTACTTGCACAAGTGCTTGTACATTTATGAACTGCACACATGAACACAGAGAAAAACTACACAGCATTACATTGTACTGGGTACTATAAATAATAGAGAAATTATTTAAAGGAGACAAAGGAAATATAGCTGAGCTTTGTACAAATAATATATCATTTTATGTATGGGACTTGAATATCCTCAAAGTTTGGGGTTTGAATGGAATCTTGGGATTAAAACCCCAGAAATGCCAAAGGGTCCACCTATATTAATAAGGCTTGTTCCAGCCAATCAGATAGCCAACACAGCTTGTATTTGCCAGTGACTCAAAACAAACAAGGCAGTAAAACACTTTTAGTGGAAGTGGAAAAAAAATATAGGTATGCCCTCTGAACCTGAGAAGCCATTAGTAGATATAATTTGGTTGCCAGTTAATTAAAAGTAAGCATATAGAAAGATTGGCTAGGGTGTGTAATTGACTTTCTCTGGTCTAGTCTAAATGGACATGAAAGATCCAGGAAAGCTGGCAGTTATTTGTCAAGTCATGGCCACCTGATTTGTTGCAGATTGTGGTGGGTCAGAGTCCTATTTTTATACAAGTCCAGCTAGGGTCTGTCAGCACATTCACCCTCTCACAAATGTCAAATGTATGACATCATACTTCCTGCAGGACCTATCAGCATGCTAGGCACATGGCTGGCTAGGGAAATACCAGTTTATTTAATTTACTTCTGAGAAATGATTAAGTGGGTTATTTTTTAAAAGTGTGTATTGTTTGTTTATACAATATTTCCTTTAAATCATGAAATATACTGCATTTTATGGGTATATGACAGATGTCATAAACTTGGGAAGTTCTTAGACACTTAAAGTATTAAATATAATTGTATTCATAAAACTATAAATTCCATAAAGTTTATGGGCAAGTTGGAGGAACAAGCCCTGTGGGCATTTTAAAAATAGGTCTGTGTCACTGTACTTAGCTCATAGTCTCTAGTCCTTACCCTTTCTTGAACTATGTTTCCCACCGGTCTTCTTCCTGCCCCCACATAATCTCCCTCTTGTGTTCACATTTTGCATATAAATATTTTACTCTAACTTCCACACATAAGAGAAAATATGTGATACTTGTCTTTATGGGTCTGACTCACTTCACTTAAAATTAAGAACCCCAGGCTCATCATAAGTTTTCATCCGTCTTTATGGCTGAATAAAATGTCACTCTGTGTGTGTGTGTGTGTGTGTGTGTGTGTGTGTGTGTGTGTGTGTGTGTGTGTGTAGTGTGTAGTGTATATGTATGTAGAATAGGTGTCCCTAAGCCCAAGGTATGTTTCCATATATGAGCTTTGTCTGTGTGTGTATGTCTGTATGTGTGTATATGTCTGCCCTGTGTGTGTGTGTGTGTGTGTGTGTGTGTGTGTGTGTGTGTGTTTCTGGAGATTGAACCCAGGGCCTTAAGCATTCTAGCCAAATGCTCAATGCTGTTGTGTAAAATTTTTCCTCTAGTTGAAACATTCCCAGCAGGAAGTTGGGGAAAGGGTTCATGAAACTCAGAAAGTAAACACACCTCTCCTGTCTGGGAAAGATGAAACTTAGAGAGTTCAGGAATGCCCCTCGTCAGGATTACAGAAGCAATAAATAACTGCTGGGGAGGAGACTGACCAGCTGAGCTGCTGATAGGAGAGTCTAGGACCTGTTGTGCTGCTTTTAAATCCTGCAGCTTTCTGAGTGGTTAGCCTTAGTGAGGTAGGATTCTTAGTAATGCATTTGAGTTTTCTCTGCTCCTGAAACACCACCTCATACTCCTGTCGATAACCCTGATAAAATCATTGTTTCACCAAGTTGAACTTTATAGAATCATTACTTTGACCTATTTTGGCTTCCTTGTCAGGCATGAGTAGACATGTATGCATATGTTGTGTGTCCCCGGAAAAAGTATTTCACACCACAACCACTGAGCAACCTCACCCTCACCAGCCTTGGGCTTGATTTTAATAATGAAGATACAATGTTAGTAATGGGGAAAGTGTGGGGTTATTTAAGCCAATAAAGAATGTATGAGAAAGAGGAAAAGGTGTGTCCAAAGAGAGTCATAAAACTGGTTTGGCAGAGCAGAGCGTGTATGTAGTGAAGCAAATGAAAATCAGGTTAGTCAGGTGAGCTGTGGGAAGTCCAAAGTGTGATCTGAAATCAAGACAACCGAGTTTAGACATTAAATCTGTATGCAGTGAGAACCTACAGGCCTTGATGTAAGACATGGGCACCTGTGGGCAAGCTTTCTGCCACTGAAGCACCATGCCCAGACAGAAAGACCAAAGCCCACGTCATTAAGTGTCCACTAGAAGTTGAGCAGCATGGAGATATTGTGGGAACACTCACTGGCCCGACCTCAAGGAATCATCCAAACAAGACTTATAATCAAGTCAAGGTGGTATTTGCTGAGCTAGAAGACGATGAATAGTCATTTCTCAAGGTCCATAAATGCCCAACAGATACATGAAAAAATTCTCAAAACCACTAATCACTAGGGAAATGCAAATTGAAAGCAGGTGAAGGCCAGAGCCATGGCTCAGCAGGAACAAAGCACGTACTACACAAGCCTGAAGACCTGAGTTCAATCACAAGAAACCTTGTAAAAAGCCATACAGGATGGCAAGTGCCTGTAATCTTTGCAGTTTTATAGTAAGATGGGAGACAGAGACAAGAATCACCAGGAAGGTTGCAGGCCAGACAGCCTGAAGTACTTACAGCAGAAATAAGAGACACACTGCCTCAAACGTGATGTGGGAAACAGACAGGAGCTACTAACTGCCAGAAGCTGTCTTCTCACATCTACACATATGCCATAGCATGTATATATCCACCCTGAGAAAATAAACACCAGCAGCACAGTGAGGCAGCACTTCACACACATCAAATGGCTAATATAAAAAGACCATGGGGTCTAGAGAGATAGCTCAGCAGGTCAGAACGTGGTACTGCTCTTGCAGGGAACCCAGGTTTGGTTTCCCGTACCCACAAAGCAGCCCACAAACATCTATAACTCAAGTTCTAGGGATCCAGCGCCCTCTCCTGGCCTCCATGGGTACTGTATGCATATGGTGCAGTTACATATATGCAGGGACGACATTCACCATACACATAAATATAAACCAATCTTTAAAAATTAAACATTAGAAATGTATCCTTTTAAGAAAAAGGACGGTAATTTTGGAACCATACAGAGAGAAAATCATCTCATCACTGATGAGAGTATAAATAGGTGAGAGTGGAAAACATAATTCAGATTCCTCAAAAATTTTAAAGTACAGCTGTGGGACAATCCAGCACTCCCATTACTGGATGAAGCAATCAAAGGTAATTGAAGCACTTTGTTTGCACTCTTGGGTTCATTCAAGTTTTATTCACAACAGCTAAGATGTGTAACCAAATTACTTATCCATCAAAAAATACACAAAGAAACTGGGTATCTATATACACAGCAGGATAGTAGCCTTTAAAAGTTTATTCCTTTAACAGGAGGATTTTATCCTTCATGACATGAATGAAGTTTAAGATTAAGAAAGGCTGCTTAGACGTAGATCGGCAAGTGCTACATCATTCTACTTCTATGTGACATCTAAAAAAGCTGAGTTCATAGAGTGGGTAGTGACTACTAAGATGATAGAGAAGGAAATGGGGAGGCTGGCCCAAGGTATAAAGTTCCTGTTAGATGGGAGAGAGCCACGGTACACCATAATGACTGAAGTTAATTATAATGTATTATAGCCTTGAAAATTGCTAAGATTTTAGTTGTCACAAAAGATGTACAAATGTCATAGGAAGTAATGCATGCATGTCAAGTCAACTTAGCCATTCTACATTATAAATACTCAAATCAATATGTGCATGGTAAATTCATGCAGAATTGAAGATTTATATGAATAAAATGTTAAAGAATATTTCAGAAACAATTGCCGGAACTTCAATATGGACTCTGCAGTAGACGGGTAATATGGTGTCTGAGTCATGCTTACTAAATTTGTTAATGTTCTGAATTCTGGAAGAATATTCTTGTTTATAGGAGACACATGAGGAAAGACAGGGACTTACAGTGTCTGCAACCTCCTCTTAACAGTTCATTGCTGAGAGTAGCAGTAATAGGGGGTGTTGGTTTACATACCTAGACAGAGACACATGATAGATAGAAGACAGAGGATAGATAAATTTACGTGATAGAGATAGACAAATAGATAATTGATAGATACACATGATAGAAGATAGACTTGTATCTAGATGATATGTTGCTGCAGGATAGACACACAATGGACTTATACAAAAATCTTATAGATAGATAATAACTAAAAGCAATAGAAGTTTATGAAGAAAGATGGGATAATAGATGATAGATAATAGAAACAAATAACAAGTAGAAAGATATAGGATAATGGAGTTAGACGACAGATGGATAGGTAGAAAGATAGATAGACAGACAGATAGATAGATAGATAGATAGATAGATAGATAGATAGATAGATAGA
>NW_021604653.1:2624469-2638800 GCF_004785775.1 Grammomys surdaster
AGATAGATAGATAGATAGATAGATAGATAGATAGATAGATAGATAGATAAAAAATCAACTATGGCAAGATGCTTCTAATTAGGCAATCTAGAGAAACAATGTGTCATAGTTCACTGTATTAGGATGTGCTAGAATAGTCTTAGAAACTTCTGTAATTTTAAATTATTTTTAAAAGGAATTAAAATTTGACACATATACTTCAATATTGTGAAGAAAATTCGCTTAGGGTTGGCCAGTTGCAAGAAGAAACTTTTACAGCGGAGTAAAAATTTCCTGAAACAGAAACGACACATTTCTCATGTTCTATAGGCAGGATTTACTTAGTTGGGCTTCAGCAAGCAGGATTTACTTAGTTGGGCTTCAGCGTGGCGTCTCTGCAAGACGGAACTAAGCCAGTAATGAGGGCTGTTCTTTCTTATCAGCAGCATATGGCAAAGCTACATTGGACACTACTCTTAAGAAACCTGAACCGAGACATGCTCTAGCTTTCTGCTCCAGCTGAAGGGAGAGTGTCCAATGTATATCCCTTCATTATTTTTGCCCATCCCTTCTTCACTGTCTAAAATAGTAGATCAATGAAAGAATGTGGTCAAAATTAGGCAGTTTAGAGGGGAGACTAACATTTTTTCTATCCTTTACTCCAAGCTATGAAAATGTTTTTATTTCCTGCCCATTACAATTCCCCTTTAAATACTTGTTTTTTTGGTTTAGTTTTGTTTGTTTTTTTTCTACCATGACACTCCTACAGGCTCTGTATTTCTTCAAAGTTTTATATGATCCAAAATACTTTCTATATAGCCAACGCTGTCTATCATGATCTAAAATGACTATAGACCATTACACATGTTTATAGTCTCATAATAAAAGAATCTATGCAATTTATCACCTAAAATTTGTCTTCTGATACAGGGTCTCATACCCTACACTGGGATTGAACTCACTATGTAGCCAAGGTTGATCTTCCTGCTTCTACTTCCAACTATTGGAGTTACAGCTTTGGGCCACTTATGCCCTGTTTTATGCAGTGCTAAGGATACAATCCAGGCCTTCAGACACTTGGGAAACTACACCCCCACTTCCTCATTCGGCAAGTACTTATTGAGCACCAAGTATCCTCCTTTAGCAGCCTTTCATCATCTTAATGGGTCTGCCCTACAACCCAAAATCAGGGACATCACCCTTTTTGTAATTCACCTTTCTTCACATTCCAGTACATCAAGTTCTGCCACTTCAAACTGAAAATATCCCCTGTCACAGACTCTGACCCTACATTCTGCTCTAAACATCACCCATCACCATGGCTCCCCAAATGCCTCTGATAGATCCATTTTCATTCTTGGACTACACAGACTGTTCCCAGAGCAGCACCTAGAAAAATCCCAAAATAGAAATTAGGGCTGAGAATGTAGTTCAGTTGGGAGAGTGCCAACACAGCATGCATAAAGCTCTGAGTTCAACCCCCAGCACCTCATAAATGAGGTGTAGAAGCACATGCGTGTAAATTCAACATTTGGAAATAAGAGTCGGGGAAATCCGAAGTTTAAGGGTATACCCTCAGCTACATAGGGAGTTCAAGGCTACCCTAGGCTAGAGACTCTATCAAATAGAAAATAATAAATAAATAAGTAAATAAATAAGAGCCAGATCATTCTGTTTCCATTTGAACACTATCTGTAGCTGTGATCATAATGACTAGTCCACACTTCTATGAGGCCCTAAGTCCATTGGCTCCTGTCTCTACTGTCAGCCCCTTAATGCCTTAATTAATGTTACTTAATTAAGTGACATTAAGGAGTTAATGTCTACCTCCAGCCTTGGGGTCTTTGTATTTGACATTCTCTTTCCTACACTGTCTGTGATCATCCCCTCTGTCATTATTTCCTCAGAGCAGTTAAACTTCAGTGTATTCAATCTAAAATGATGGTCTCAACCCACCTCTCTCTCCTCCTCTTTCCTCTCTCTCTCTGCCCTCCTCCCTCTCTCTCTCTCTCTCTTTCTCTCTCTCTCTCCCTCCCTCCCCCTCCCTCCCTCGCTCTTTCCCTCCCTTGCTCCTTCACCCTTCTCTTTCCTATGTGCTATCTACTTTTTTATAGTACCCATAACTAACTAAGAATGTAATGTGTGTGCGTATTTCTGTGTACACGTGTTCAGATCATCTCTTACACATATGACTGTCTCAAAACAACACACAATAACAATTCTGTTGGTGGTCTGAATAGATGAAGAAGGATCAATATATGGATGTAGTTGAGTTAATGATTAAATGTTTAAGAGTAGAATTTCAGGGCTAGGATGACAGCCCAGTGGGTAAGGTGATTACTGTGCAAGCCGGAGGACCCGAGTCCAGATCCCCGGAACTCACATATGAGGAGGGCAGAGTAACATGCACTTGAAACCTCAGAGCTGGAGGATAGAGGCAGAGACAGCAGGATCCTCGGAGCTTACTGACCAGCCCAATTAGTGAGCTCCAGATGCAGTAAACAGACCTTGCCTCAACAATTAGTAACTAATAAGGCTGATGAGATGGTTCAGTGGGTAAAGATGCTTGCCATTGAGCCTAATGACCTGAGTTCTATGCCTGAGTTCCCCATGATTGAAGGAGAGAGCTGACTTCTACAAGGTGTCCTCTGACCTCTACCTGTGTGCCTACATGCACCCTCAACTACACACACACACACACACACACACACACACACACAAATAAATATAGAATAATTAAAACAAAATAAATAAAGGTGGAAAGGGATGCAGGAAGTAGGATAGAGTAAAGAAGGGAGAGAGAGCATGTGCCAGTGTGTGTGTGTGTGTGTGTGTGTGTGTGCAGGTGATGTGTGTATGTGTGGTGATGTGTGTGTGTATGTATGTGTAGTGGTGTGTGTGTGTGGTGGTGGGGTTGTGGTGTGTGTTTGTGTGTGGTGTGTGTGGTGTGGGGTGTGTGTGTGTGTTATGTGGTGTGGTGTGTGTGTGTGTGTGTGTGTGTGTGCATGTGTGTGTTGTGGTGGGATTGAGGCCATAATTTTAGATTGAGTAGAACAAAGAAAATGCTCTGAGGAAATAACGGCAGAAGGCATCACAAAGAGTGTAGTAAGAGAATGTCAAGTACAAAGACCCCAAGGCTGGAGGTGGGAGGGTTGGTGCGAGGGAATCAAGAAAGTGGCATGGCTGGAATCGTGAGAATTGAAATTAAGTGACATTAGTCATTAGTTAATGCCACTTAATCAAGACATTAAGTGACAGTGGAGACAGCTCAGAACAATGGATTTAGGGCCTCATAGAAGTGTGGACTAGTCATTATGATCACAGCTACAGACAGTGTTCAAATGGGACCAGCGTGCTCTGACTCCTCCTTATTTACTTATTTACTTATTATTTTATGTTTTATAGACAGGGTCTGTAGCCTGAGGTAGCTTTAACTCCCTATGTAGCTGAAGATAACTTTGAACTTCTGATCTCCCTGACTCTTATCCTGATTACAGCCATATACAGACTCTTATCCTGACCTAATCCCGAAGATTACTGGCATATTCGGCCACACTTCATTTATGAGGTGCTGGAGACTGAATCCAGGGCTTTGTGTGTGCCATATAGGGAGTCTACCAACTGAGCTACCGTCCCAGCTATATAGAAAGTTGGAAACCAAGGATGACCTAGACCTTTTGCTTCTCTTCTCTAAATTCTGAGTTCACAGTCCTGTGCCACCACCCTTGGCTCCAGTTACAAGTACTTGAGAAAGTGCCTTGTTCTCTATAGTAAGTACCTTGCTCACATTGGCACAAAGAGGCTCTTAGTAAATTCTTGTGCAGTAAATAGATTCCTGTCTCTTTGTTTACTACTTTCTTTCCCTGGCCATCCATTTAAATTTTTGCTCCCAGAATCTTGCCTTTAGCTACTCCAAACTCTCATAGTTCCTTTCCAGCATTAATCACATGCCTGGATTTTTTCCAGAAATAAATGCACCAGCTCCTGGTTAACAGCAGAGCCCTTGGCAGCTGAGGCGAAGGACACAGATGCCATTCTGAAATCTAATCTCTTCAGCCTAACAGTTGGGCTTGCCAAGAAAGAAACTGACTCCAGCCCTGAGCTCCCAGCCAGAAACTTCCATTCCAAGGTGGCTGGCCGTCCCACCAGGTCCCAGGTCATTTTCATTGGCATTTTAACTACTCCTGTGATCCTTATTCTGCCTTTAAAATCAATACATTCCTTGGAGTTTAGATTAAAGAATAGCCCCTGCAGAGACTTACTTCTTTTATAATTTTAGTTTGGACTGTGTGTGTGCTATATGTGTTTGTGTGTGAGGTCATGTGTACATACGTGCATGCAAAGGGTGCATGTGCGTATGGGTGTGTATGTCTGACAAGTCCAGATGCCCGCACTTCAATAACTTCATTTATTTATTTATTTATTTATTTATTTATTTATTTATTTATTTATATGGTATCTTTCTTACTGTACCAGAAACGTGCCAGTTTGGCTAGTCTGACTTTCAGCAAGCTTCGTGGATCTCTCTGTCTATGCACACACAGCACTAGGTTTATAGGTACATACCCACCGTGTCCAGCTTTATGTGGGTTCTGGGGAATCCAAACTCAGGTCTTCATGCTTTCAAAACATACAATATGCCAACTGGAGTCATCTCCTGAACCCTAATATTTTATACTTATAAAGCATTTTTTAGACGTAATTTTTCTGATAACAATATAATTTAATGCCTTGATATTTAAAAGTAGTATCTCTTCAGTTTTCAGACTTCAAAATATTTGGTGCAAGATAGAGACAAACATCTTATGAATAGAACATAAGATCAACCAAGTATCTATCACACCTGGGACTAGATGACAGATACCAGGGACGGTATTACATCAAACTACTTTCATATAATTCTGACAATTTTCTTAAGAAGAAAGTCACATACATACATACATACATACACACACAAACACACACACACACACCACAAGTGGAAGAGAGTCTTAACTAGGAATTACCTAGATAAGTTGTTCTATGGACATATTTATGAGGGATTGTTTTTACTATTAATTGATATGCAAAGACGCAGCACACTGGGAGCAGTGTCATTCCCTAGGCAGGGCATTTGGAGTTATTTGAGACTGGAGAACACTGAATAAACACTAGCTGATCAGCAGCAGTCTGGGGGGGGGCATTTGTTTTTCTCTGTTCCTGATGGTGAATGAGATACAATGTGGTATGCTCCTTGACTTCCTGCTATGTTACTGAAACACTGGACTGTGACCTGGAATTGTAAGCCAAATAAATCCTTGCTCCCTTAAGCTGCCTTTTGTCACAGCATCAGAAATGAAACTAGGACACAGCTTTTAAAAGGTAGAACCCAGAAATACCTCTGGTATATCTAGTATGTAATATGTTTTGTACTAATATTAAACATTAAGAGAATCTAAGTGAGTTTCTGCTATGAACAGATCCTCTGGTATTTAGAAGGTGAAGGAGAAAGTTTTATCTTTTTTATATTATTAGTGTGCAATTGTGTATGTGATATATACTACGTATGCTCCTGTAACCACAAATATATGGCTTGAACTCATAAACTCATTTGAAGTGCTGATAGGCATTTTAGCAATCCACTCAGTGCCTTTAATGACTAGAGTGGTACAAATCTCACCTGGGAATTTGCTTCTGTGGTTTTTGGCATTGTTGGTTGGGGCTGGGGAAAGGGTTCAATAGTGAAGAACACCTGCTGCTCTTGGGGGAAAAAAACAAGAGTTTGGTTCCCAGAACCCATATCAGGTGGCACCTGTAACTCTAGGGATCCAATGTCCTCTTCAGGTCTCAGTGGACACACATATGTTGCACATACACAACATGTCACACACGTTACACATATTTGTTGCACACATATGTCACACAAATAAATCTTGTGTGGTTTTGTTTTGTTCTTAGAGTGGGTATTGAACTTAGGGCCTCCTTCATGCTAGGTAAACACCCTACTGCTACATCCAAAGGGCCTCCTCTTTGCATATTTTAAACTAAAAGAAGTCTGTCATAGGATTTCTGTAGCTGTGATAAAAACATCATAACCAAAAGCAAGCTGGGGAGGAAGGAGTTTATCTCATAGACCCACCTAACAGTAGATCTACCTGCACTACCTAACAGTGTGTCATCGAAGGAAGTCAGGGCAGGAACTGAAGCAGAGGTCATGGAGGAATGCTGCTTACTGGTGTGTTCCCCATGGCTTGTTCACCCTGCCTCCTTGTACCATGTAGGACTACCTGCCCAGGGTAACACTACACACAGAAAGCTGAGCCTTCCCACCAAAATGATTAATGAAGAAAATGCCCTATAGACTTGCCCATGATTGAACCATTTTCTCAATTAAGATTCCCTCTTCTCAGATATGTCTAGGTTTGTGTCAAGTTGACAAAAACAAAACAAAACAAAAACAAAAAAACCCACAGATCTCAATAAAGCTAACCTTGAACTAGTGATCAACCTGCCTCAGCCTATGGTATTATAGGCCTATGTGGACAGGCTTGCCTTAAAGAGTTTAAATACTGTTATATGCCAGATTCTCTCCAAGAATTACCTCGTCTTCGGGGAACTATTAACATGCCTTCACAACAAGACTTTCCCTGAAGGCAAAATACCATGAGCAATTGTTTTCCTTTACAGTGGACTCACCACTCAAAAAGTCTTTATTCCAGACATAGTAAAACTGAGTAACTGAATAGAAGAGAAAGAATTGTATGACACCTGAATGTTTCCACCCAGTGTTTCAGCTACCACACACTATGTCTTAGCTTCTCTCAGTTGCCCCAACTGAAGGCAGCCTTGGCTTCTCTCAGTTACTCCAAGTGAACACTGTGTTCTAGCTTCTTTTCTGTTGCTGTGGTAAAATACTCTGACAAAAGCAACGCAAGGATGGGTTTACTTCGGCTTCAGTTCTAGACACAATCTGTCATGTCTGGGAAGTCAAGGCAGCAAGAGCTTGATGCACACAGCTGGACACATCAAAACAGAAGATGGAGTGAACACAAGCTGATGCTCAGCCCACTTTCTCCTTCCTATACTGTCTAGCACGCCAGTCCGAGAAATGATCCTAGCCATAATTGTGATGGAATTTCCAGCATTAATTACTGCGATCAAGATAATCCCTGACAGACATCCTCAAAGGCTAATCTTGATTCTACATAATCACTGTGTGTCCAGAGGCCTGACTCCTAGGCAATTCTAGACTCTGTCCAAGTTGACAATTACACCAGTAATTGTATTCTATAGAGACACTGATTTTCATATTGACAGTCTATTATTGAACCATCTTCAGCTGTAAATAACTGGATTCTCTTGCTCTCTTCAAACACAAACATGTAAAAGCCAGGCTGATAACACTGCCTTTGTGCTTAACCTCTACACTTGTTGCTACACCTCAGTGACAAGATACCAAATAGTAGGTGGGGTGATTCCAGCCCTTGCTGTCCACACAGTGATTGAGAGGCAGAACAGCTTGGTGGGAAGGCTGTTGGCTTTGTCAATCGGGCTAAGTTTATAGCAGCTTGCCACCCATCTCATGATGGTGGAAGCCATGCAGGGAGCACCCTCCACCTTACAGTGCTCCGACATGAAACTAAAGTGGAAAGAGATATAAGTGAGAACCAGCAGTCATGTAACCTGGAAGAAGATGCTCTTCAGTCTCTTAGTTTCATCTTCTATAAAACAAAGATCATAACTGCCCTGCCTGTGACACAGGGCTGTTAGGACCATCTCACGTATGATGTTCCCGGAGATAGAATTGAAGACAGTCTAACTCTAAGATAAGGTATTATTAACACCGATATTATATGGGGTAGGGATTTCACAATTTCTAGTACTTTCCACTGTTTCTATTTAGATAATCAGATGCTGTAGGGTTCTTTTTCTTTTTCTTTTTTTCTAATTTTTGTTCTTTGAGACACAGGCTTCTGTACTTCTAGCTGGCCTCAAATTCACTGTATAGCCAAAGAGACCCTGATCTTCTAATCCTCCAGTTTCGACTCCCCTGGTAGAATTTCAAGCAGCTACCACTACACCAAGTTTATGTGGTGCAGGGGATAAAACTCAGACCTTCGTACATACTAGTCAAGCCTCTACCACTGAGCTCCATCCCCAGCACATTCACTGGGTTGTGTGTGGGGCTCACAGATTTGGCTGACTGGCCACTGAGCCCCAGGCATCCACCCGCTTCATCTCCTCAGTTCTTGGATTATAAGTGTACAGTAAAACTGTTTAATTATTGATGAGCTAAGTGTAATTTTTCAATTTGAAGGAATAAAAAGATATTAAACACATAAAGTTTTTATTTGCCTAACATAAATTTTTATTATCTAGAAGAAACACATGCAGGAAGAACTGTTTGAACTGACAAAGCATAGAAGCATCTAGGGGTCATTTCAAGTCTTCAGAGCCATGTGCTAGTAGCCCTTTAGAAACCCGGAGCCAGTGCCACCCTGTCAAGTCACTTTCAGATTCCCAGCCCACAAAAAGGTACAGAAATAAACATGTATAATCATCATTTTAAACACTAAGTTTTAGGATAATTCATCTAAACCAGTAGTTCTCAGCATACGGGTTATGACCCCATTGATGATCAAATGACTCTGTCACAGAGGTTATAGCCCTCAGCTATAACACCTTATCTCAAAATTCCTACATGATTCTCTGGGTACCTTCCTAATATCACTTTAGATGCCTTTCTCTGTCTGGCTACATAAAAGAGCATCCCTCCCCCAATTACACCATGTTCAATCCCCATCTCCTTCTTATACCATCTTACATTGCCATTTATAACAACCCGACATACTACATATTTGTTGGGTTGTTGACTGTCATTATCCCCACACTCAAACAAAAGTGAGCAGAGAACAAAGACTGTCCTGTTCATTGTGTATCTCCAAGGTTGGCAATGGCATTTGTCCTCTTTTATAAGAACAACAAATATTTGTTGAGGGAAAGGGAAAATTTAAACTAATAAAGGGGCTGGGAGGAGGTCTCAGTAGGTAAAATGTTTGCCATGCTAGCATAAGGACCTGCAGTCAGTCAACAGAACTCACAGAAAGAAAACAAAGAAGAAGCCAGGAATAGTAGCATGTCTGTCTGAGATCCCAGCAATAGGGAAACAGTCAGGAGGACACCCAAGGGCTTACTGGCCACCCAGCTAGCCGGTTATCCAGCTCCAGCATCTATGAAAGTTCCCATCTTGAAAACCAAATTTAATGGGAATTCTGAGGAACAACAGCTGAGGGTGTTTTGTGTGCTCGCACACACACAAAATCAGAGAAGGAGCATCATAAAATCATGGGGTCATGCCAAGCATGTCTGAGTCAATTTGGCCTTGAACACCGTAACAGATTGTCTTTGGAATGGTGTATTCCAACTCGACCTAGATAATGAATGGAAGAAAGATGTGTGGAATAGAGCCTTTCTGGAGTAACGAGAGAATGAATAACCAGAGATTGAATTACATAGGAAAGCTGTCAGTGACAAGAGATGCTAATGACATCTCTGAATATCACAGAACATGAACGGGGACTCCAACCAAACCATATAAATGTCAAAGACATATGCTGTTATGAGTTCTACAAAAATCCTACTTGATCTCCTGAGAGGATATTTCTATCATTTGATGGTATTCTTGGTGGGTAACTTAATGCCTGCTTTCCACAAAAGGAGAGAAACATATATAAAGGCATTCACACTTCTGCAGTTTGGTCTTGACTATGTTTGTTAACCAGAGGCTATCTTTCAGCAGAGGGTACAAAGAAACATACCTAGTAAATCTAAGTCAGCAAATTAGCTCAGTGGGTAGACACTCATGATTTGTGCAGAATCCCCAAGACCGACGGAGAGAATGGAGAGAACTAACTCCCACACAGTCCCCTGACCTCTATACATCATATAATACCTCCATACCCATCTACACATAATTAAAAAGTTAAAAAGTGTATATAGCAGGACATGGTGGTATATGCCTTTAATCCCTACACATCGGAAGTAGAGGCAGCTGGATTTCTGTAAGTTCCAGACCAGCTTGTTCTACCCAGTAAGTTCCAGAACAGTCCCAGATACATAGAGAGACCTATCTCAAAGCAAAACGAAGGGCACATTTATAAACATAGTCTCTCTAACTGGCAACTTCCCTTAACTGAACATTAGTCTCTGCTCACAGCAGATAGACATAGAGAAAAATGTCAAAGAGGTCAAGATCTGTGAACGATTAACCTCACAGAGGCATTCAGACAAATGTATTATACTTAAAAGTTTACAGTATGATATCAAATAGGGATGCTTCCTTAGGCAAAATAAAACCTATGTCACATTTACAAATATTCAAGTGGGGAGTCTTTTTAAAAAAAACAAACATGTCTATGTGTTTGAATATATATCTAGTATCCACCATCCTTAAAAGAAAATACACTACAGATTGCCATCATTTCTATCTAGACAATATGATTAAAGATCATTTTTAGTTTTAGGTATATCTTCAAATGTTCCTTGTTTAATATGTATTTTTGTTATAGAATAGACAGTTAACATGTGTGTTTATATACATAGCTGACAGGAAGAGATGATATTCTGGTACAATAGGCTTTCTCCCATAATACAAAATGAAGACAGGAGACTCCCTGGTGGTGGTGGAGAAATGTAGGAAGGAAATAGTTGCTGAGGAGACAAAAAGGAGGGAAATGGTACCAGCAGAACCCATTCTCTTGCTTGCCTGTATCTGAGGAGAACTGCAGGGGGCACTCAGAGAACACTGAGTCTTTTGGAGGAGCAGTTTTTAAGGGAGGTTCCACAGGATGCCTGCTGAGCTTTCAGTGTTAATACCTGCATGAACCGGTCCCATTGCCATCATTTCACAACACTGAGGAGCTGTGCCTCTGTGTCCACAACAAAGGTCACCATTGTTCCAAACATCTAAGTTGTGCTTGGTGTCCTAATTTCTGCCGGTTTTTGACTTCTTGCTCTCTGTATCTTTCTCTTATTTTATAACCATCCTCCTAAATTCTTAAAGGCTTGACTTCTTCCAGTACTAGCTTCTTTTGAACTGTGCCTGTGGTCCTGAGAAACCACTGTGCTCCTGGGACCTTATTTCCTCCATTCCTCATCAAAGAAACAGGATCCAGGTCCCCTCCTATGCCATGGACCAGAGATGTTGTGACAGTGAATTACCATAGGAAACTGGGAATTCACCCAAGTCATTCTTCCCAAATTTCTAGAAAGTCTCCAATAAGAAGAAGCAACTTCCTTCCTGCTTTCTTCTATCCCCAAACACTGAAGGACTTTTGAGATGTCAGCTTAGATTTTTTTTTGACTCACTTTTCATTTTTTGTCATTTTATTATTAAATTATGAGTTCTTTATATATTCTAGGTATATATCCCTCATATGACAGAGGTTATCACCTCACAGTTTCTTATGGAGTCCTTCAAGGTACAAAACTTATACGTTTGTATTATCAAATGACTCTGTTTTTTTCTGTTATTTGTGGTTTATGACACCGAAGCACTACCTGCCACACTAATGAGGAAACAAACCTTATTGATGGTGGTTTAGATGCCTCAGCTAAGAACTTTTTGCCTTTTAAAAACTGTAAAAATGTATGTCTATTTTTTTAAGGGCTAGAAATTGAACCCAGGATCTTATATGTGCTAGGAAAGAACTTGCCCATGGTTATGACTATACTGTAATTCTTATCCTGTTAATTCTGTTTCTTGGTTTTCTTCTTGCCATTCATATAAGTACAGACTGTGCAGTGAGCACATTCCCTTCACATCTCCCCCTTCTGTCAGTCCCTTTGTTCCTCTAGACACTTTCAGTTCACTTTCACATTACAGAGATGTAGGATTTTATGACTCTATATAAACGCTAAGACCCACCACAAGTAAGAGAAAACAGTATTTGCCTTTCCCAGGCTGTCTTAATTCTCTTAGTACAACTATCCACAGTTATGTACCATTTCTGGTAAACATAGCTCTGGTCTATTTTATGGCTGAAAAACTGTTTTGCATCTGTAAACTACATCTTCCCTACCCTTTCTTTTATTAATAGACACGTAGGCTGGTTCCACAACCTAGCCTTTGTGACCAGTGTTGCGGTGAATGTGGATGTGCAAGGGCCTCTGTGACATGTTGACTTAGTGGCCTTTGATAGATACCCAAGAGTGGAGACCTGGGCCACATGTAGGTCTTTTTGGATTTTGAGGGCACTAATATTGATTGTCACAATGCTTGGAGTAGTTTACATTCCACCATTTATGTGTGAGGGCTCCTTCTATCCACATCTTCTCCAGAATTTCTTTTTTATTATTATTAAATCATTTTATCTATTTACATCCCAAATGCTGACCCCTTCTCGGTCCTCCTCCCCGAGTTCTTCATCCTATCCCCCTCCCCCTTTGCTTCTGAGAGGGTGGTCCCCCACCCACCCTGACCTCCCCTCTGCCCTCTCCAGCTGTCAGCATTCCCCTTCCCTGGAGCATCAAGTGTCTACAGAATTAGGTGCATCCTCTCCCACTGAGGCCAGACAAGGCAGTTCACTGCTACATATGTGCTGGTGGCCACGGACCAGCCCATGTATGCTGTTTAGCTTATGGCTTAGTCTCTGAGAGATCTCAGGGGTTATTGGCTTTCTTAATGATTGCCTTCTGACTAGGAAGAAATGAACACTCCATGTAGGTTCAATTTAATTTAATGATTATTGAGGATGACAGCTTTTACATATTTATTGGAAAGGCACAACATTTTTAAAGTTTTGGTTTCTGGTAATAATTTAGAACAGATTGCCCAGTAGTTCGCTCTTCCTGGGGATTCAAGTTCATTCAATTCCTAGCACCCATGGCAGGTGCTTGTAACTACCTGTAACTCCGTCTCTTGCCAGTAACTCCAGCTTCAGGGAATCTGACATGCTCAACTCACCTCTGTGGATACTTGCTCAAATGTGGGATGCACACATATGTACATTTAAAAAAAATAAAAAATAAATTTTAAAAAAGGAAAGAATTCTGTGGCCCACGTGCTCTTTTTATTGGCCAATGACTGTACTGTCTCAGGGAATCTCCTGAGACTGTCTGTATTGCTTAGTGGTTATATTGCTTTGCCTTCAAACCACTGGAAACAACCATGAAGTCAGAAGAGTGACTCACAAACAACAAATTATGAAGAGGGATGAACAAATATCTGATTGCTTAACCAGAGTTGGACTAGACATTATACTATGACATTGATTTCAGTTGTATCTGATCATGTGTGTATACATGTATCTATACATGTATGCACATGTGGAATGAATTAACATAGAAAGCATATTCCTGACATTTTATTGTTTTCAAACTTATGAATAAATTTGGAAAAAAACATTAATTGGAAGTATAATGTCTCTTCCCCAAATGGGTGATCATTCAGTGGGTTACATGAACTAGCCAAACCTGAGTTTGCTTTCCCATCCTGGAAATTCACCAACTGGACACATAAAACTGGAGTTCCAAATGCCAAGGGTCTCATTTACCTAAATTTTCAAGTTAAGAGTAAAATTGTGATGGATCATACTGACTGTCAAGTTGACAGAATCTGGAATCACACAGGAGACAAGTCTCTATGCATGTCTGTGAGGAAATTTCTAGGTTAAGTTAATTGAAATGGGAAAACCCACCCCAACTACGGGCAGCATCACACCATGGGATAGGCTCTTGGACTGAGTAAGGTGAGTGACTGGGCTGAGCCCAAGCCTCCATCTCTCCCAGTTTCCTTACAGTCAATGCAGTGTGACCAGCTGCCTTACGCTCCTGTAATCATGCCTTCCCCGCCATGCTGCACTGTACCTTTGAAGTGTAAGCCTAAATAAAAACTTCCTTCCTTCACATGCTTTTATCTGGAATTTTGAATTCCAGGTCAGCAATGAGAAAAGTAACTAATAAAAGAATAAACACTCTTGAAGCTCTGTGCAAGCAGGATTCAACTTGCCCTTCATCTCTTGTATCTTCAGGTGCTGATGAAGATTTCATGCAGATACCCAACAGGGGCTTTGGCTCCCCTCTGGCTGCTCAAATAAAGTAATTCTGATTTCAGGTATGATATGCAGTCTGAGTCACAGACCTGGCATCTTTGATTTTCACAGTGAATTTTGTCAGCTCCTACCATTCCAACAACAATAACCCTCCCTTAGAAAAGTAGCTTACTAATTATAGTAAATAAATAATGTGAGATTAATATTAATTAAAGTATATACACAGGTATAAGAATAACTCAAGAGGCCCCAAGAAATATTTAGTACACACACTCAGAGAGAGAGAGAGAGAGAGAGAGAGAGAGAGAGAGAGAGAGAGAGA
>NW_021604653.1:2638810-2649395 GCF_004785775.1 Grammomys surdaster
GAGAGAGAGAGAGAGAGAGAGAGAGAGAGAGAGAGAGAGAGAGAGAGTCATCTAACAGTTTAATAATATCACATGCCTTTATACTTTAGGTAAATAAATATAGTAACATATAATCTGTGGTGTTGCATGACTTTTCTCAGGAGACATGATATAGCACAAACAACAGGCCAAAGAAGTGTCTTCTCCACCCTAGTCTGGTGAACCAGTGAGGTTGTTGGGGTTACTTACAGGAATATAGGTGAAGGGTTACTCACAGGAGCATGGATTACTCAAAGGCAGCTGCATCCAACCCTAGAATGGGGTTGTATCTCTGGTACAACTTGCTACAGGCAGCTCAGCAAGTGAGAGCATCATCTCCCAGCAATTCTTTTTGTTTACATAACCCTGGGAAGGAACCTTGAGAATCTTGTAGGTTTAAGGAACATCCTGAGACAGGCAGCTTGTTTACTTCCTTGATGTTCTAAATGTTCTTTGCTTCCATGAAGATGCAGTGTGTCCATTGGAAAAAAACTGGCTGTCAGACACGTGGTGTCACACATTACAGTTGAGATTCTATTCTATCAGCTACATTTGCAAGAACTTGGAATCCAAACTAACTAGAAATTAGGACAAAGCATAAGCCACTGATCAAGAACTTTAGCCCGAGCATAGAATTCAGCACTTTAGATTAGTAAGAACTTGCCCAACGTTATCCGCTTCCTCCACCAAGGGCGAAACTAAAAGCAGAGGCCTTCCAGAAGGGAAGAACACTCCCTTCTTACTAAGCTCCACTTTTTTCCTTAGATTCTTCTATACGCTACTTTAGTGAGGACTCAGTTATTAACTCATAATACCTTCATCAAAAAACTCATACAATGAGGATGTGGCTTAGTAGATAGAATGCTTATCCCAGCATGCACTGAGCCTTGGGTTCCACCTCCAGCATTGTATAAAATGAGACTCAGGACGTAGAGTCAGGAAGATGAGAAGGGTTATCCTTAGTTACATGCCAGCAGGAGGCTAGCCTGGGACATCTGAGAGTCCCTAACTGGAGAAACAGAGAAAAGGGGAAAGAGGAAGGGAAAGAGAGAAAGTAAAGAATAAAGAACAACATTGAATTCTCGCTATTTATCAGGTAATCTTTCTGTGAAGACGTCCTGCCTTCATGAAATTCACTTTAGTGTGGGGCGCGGTAATAGAAAAAGAATGAGTTACTAATGGGAAGCAAATTGAAGCTCTTCCAAAGGTGGTGTGTAATGGAGCAGAGCCTTAGGGTTTCAGTTAATAGAAAGTGCCGGGTGTCTTTACACCTTTCTAAGCAGATGGTGTACCTGTGTAGAGTATGAAAGTTCCAGTTCCAATCAGACCTGCCCTCTTCCCTTCAGGCACTTAAGTACACTCTAAAATCAGAAAGCATTAAAGACTTAGAATCTTTGCTCTCTATGGATATGTTCCATCTCCATGAATGGAAGGACTTCCAAGGAATGTCTTCATTGCTCTGGAGCCACAGTTACCTTTGCGATTAGATGTACTATGTTTTAAACCTCTGAATAAGAAAGGGGTTTACAAAACAAATACCTCACGATGCTCCACCCAGACTTTTCATGCTCTATCTTCATTTTGCAGTCAATAACAGCAACCTTTCCTAAAAAGTGGCAAATACTATTTGCAAGTAGTATATTGTTTATTTGATATTTATTTATTTACCATGAGACAGGGTCTCACATACCTCAAGCCGGTCTCTACCTCAGTAAGGAGCTGAGAGTGATCTTGAAATTCTGATCTCCCTGCCTCCATCTCCCAAATGCTGGAATTACTCCTCAATGCCAGGTTTATGTGGTGCTGGGGATCAAACCTAGAGATTTATTCATGCTAGGCAAGCACTCTACAAATGAGCTATATCTCCAGCCCCAAATAAATTGTGATGTGAGATAATTTGTCTTATTTCAACTCCTGTGCGTAAAGGCGGACATTAATAATGTGTTTCAATCCTTGGCGCTTTGAATTTACTACTGCAAATGAGGATGCAATATAACTGTACTGTTTATTCAAAGCCCACTGAACATGACAGAAAAGCTAGGGTAAGAAGTGTCATAAAGGGAAAGATGCATATATTTCAAGATATGCTCTAAGAAGAAAGTGGGAAGAGGAATAGAACCTGAGACACTCCGATCTACACTCTCGGCATTTACTTTATAACTCTGAATGAATTTACTTTATAACTCTGAAGCCAGAAATAGTTAAATGTCGTCTACAAAGAAAACTATGGAGGAATGCAAAATGATGGAAAACTAGCTTTCTTTCCCCTCCCCTCCCAAGACATTTGACGGGCAAAAGAACAAAAGTATGCTGAGAAACTCTCACCAGCCTGGGCCAAAGCTAAATTCCTAGTAAAGATTTGAGTGTGTCTGCAGGATCTTCAGTCACACTCTTGTATCTCTGCTTCACAAAGGTGGACAAGACTCCCCGGTCAGTGGCCTAGACTTCAGACTTCACCCACAAAGCTTCCTCTCTGAGGACACACCTGTCCAAAGCTCACTTGGAGCAATAAGCTTTTACAGATGCAATTGTTCTATCAGGACCCTGGAAGAAGAGTTGAGGGAGATAGGAGATTATTACAAATGGGAATTTCCTTTAGCTTGATTCACGCTTAGATCTCTGACTCTTCCTACTTCTGTTTCCAGAGCTGGGCATACAGACTGGGAGGTGACTGGAGTTCAATCCCCAGAACTTGTCTAAAGGGTGGGAAGAGAAAAGTGATTCCATAAAGGTGACCTCTGACCTCTGCATGCATTTATGGCATGCATGTGCTCTCACAATATATCCTATGTACGTACACACTAATAAACCTTATTAACAGGTCATAAATGTATAACTGATGTGGCAATGTGGTAAGTTCTAACAAATTTATTCTAATAAGTCTATGGGGTTTATTCTAGAAGGGTAAGTAGCAATCTCAGAACATACTCACATGATATTGTATAGCACTTTCTAGGGCATATGTTTAAATATGGTCTTAGGGAGGGTTGGGTTGGTTGGTTTGTCTGTGATAGTGGATCTCACATAGCTGGGTCCAGCACCAAACTCACCAGGTAGCTGAGATAACCGTGAAATTCTGATTCTTCCACCTCTTCCTCTCAAATGTGGGAATTGCAGGCATGCACCATGACATCCAGTTTATGCGGTCATAGGGATGGAACCCAGGGCTGCATGCAGGCTGGGCAAGCACTCTACCAACTGAGCACCATCCTCAGCCATTTAGAGGGGGAGGTAAAAAATTAACTACTGCAGTTCATATATAGTTTGAACTCAGGCAGGTAGTGGTGTTAGGGGTTGATGAGAACCTTCAGGGACTTACCCTTCAGTGAGTTCTCATTTTGATGGGACTGAACAGTCACCAATGTAGTGGGTTATTACAGAGGCCACTCCTGGACTTTGCCTCCTTACGTTTGGGAATAATTTTAGATTTATGGGATGGTTGCAAAAATAGAATAGGGAATTTCTGGGACATTCGCACTCAGTTTCCCCTGTTGCTAACATCACACGTTATCAAGCAAGGTAATTTGTTAAAATTACAAACCCTGCATTAGTGAGCAGGGGAGCAGCTTAGCTGGTAGAGAGCTGGCCCTGCAGGCACAAAGTACAAAGTCCTGGTTTCTTTTTCTGTCCTCAGCATCATAGTAACTGGGGATGAGCAAGGTGGTACAAGTTTGTAATCTGAGCACTTCAGAGATGGAGGCAGGAGGATCACGAGTTCAAGATCAGCTACCTAGGGAGCTGGAGGTTAGCTTGGGATATGTGAGGGAAAGAAAAAAGGTAAGAAAGGAAGGAAGGACTGGATGAAGAAATGAACTAACTTATCAATTACTATTAGCTGACCTCAGGACTGTTTTTGGAGTTTCATCAGCTTTACCGTTACTCCACCTTTGTTGTTCTTCCAGAATCCCATCCAATTAAGTCTTTCTTAGTTTGCATAAGTATGCAAAGTTATAGTTTTTTATCATGTTATCAAATTTGCGAATTTATACATTGATGTGAAATTTAAGTGACTGTAGATGCCAGCACATCCCAATGTTCCTAAGACAAAAATGACTTAACCCTGATCCTGTGATGGTGGCCTAAAGCACCTGCCAGTGGCGCTCACAGCTGTGCAGCAGGGAAACTGAGGGAGTGTATTTTGTTCAAGGTGTCAGGTGAAGATGTCATTTCAAAAGAAGCAGTAGTAGAGAAGTATCCAGGGGAAAATGTCTAGAATAATTTAAGAAATCTTAAAGACCAAAAGAATTGGATTTGATCAAGTTCACTGAAAAATCACCCAATGAAGCACCATGTTTTATGTGAACAGTTTCAAACTCTCAGACATTGATTTGCTTTATGGTTTAGTCATCCTTTGAAAGTGTGTGTGTCATGTGTAGGAGTGTGCACAGCAGTGTAAGTGACTGAGGGGGGGAGGAGGATGTCAGGTCTGAGCTGCAGGTAATTGAGCTGTCCAGCTTGGGATCTGGGAACTAATTGGATCCTCTGCAAGAACACTGAGTTCTCTTAACTAACAAACCATCTTTCCAGGCTCCAGTTCCAAATTCTTACTACAGAGACCATGCAAGTCAACAACGTAGTCGTATTTTCTCACAAAACATTCCCAATTTACTATTTTTATTATTACTATTATGACATTATAAAAACCCTTATGAATCATTAGAAAAGTTAATGGAGAACACAGTCGATTTATGGCTAATAAAGGTATAAAAAAGTTTCTTAATAAGAAGTCATCATGGTAGTTCAGTGGATGAAAGCATTTTCAGAACACACATGACCAGAGCTGAATTCCTAGTAGAAAGTCCTCTGACTTCCAAACACCCACAATGTACACACACATTAGACACATACACACAGAGACATTCACACAGTGACACACATGTCATACAAACAGACTCACATACCCATATCACATATACCCTTCACACACATGCATAAAGACATTGACACACATGTCACACAAACTCACAGACCCATATCACACACACACATCACACTCATGCATATCGACACTGACACACACATACACACACATACACATCACACATACTGACACGAACATCACACATCCAGACACAGATACCTCTCAAACACACACATACCTCACAACCACAGACATCACACACACATCACACACACACACACACACACACATCACAAGCACACATTCAAAGAAGAGCAGGTGTGTTACAAGTGGTTATGGTCTGGGTCAGGTGTTTCCAGGTTCTTGACCTTTTATCTAAAGAATTGAAGATAAAAGCTCACACATATACGAAAGAGAAGCAAGTTAACTTTATTTGGAGCAAAGTAGTAGTGCAGGTTAGAGAGGAAGACACTGCCAAGCTTGGCAGCGGGACACGTGAGAATTCTCAAGTCTCTTTATGAGGTCTAAGGTAAGTAGTGGCTGATTATAAAGTGGCATAATTTGGGTGGAAACATTAGGAATATTTATTCCTTTCTTCTTACAGTTCATGACCCTTCCCATGATTCATCTGGTTTTAATCATGTGCACGCCCAATTATGCATAGCCATAGGATGGTAGATAAGGGACTCACCCTGAAAGTTTATTAGAGGGCACAGTTTTGCCTTGGTGTTCAAGTACCCAAATCAGTTCAGGCCAGACAGGTCCTTCCATTCTTCAGACCCAGATATACTCAGACTATATTTGAATATAGAAATTGTCTAACTGTGATTGTTTCTCAGCATGGGGAGAGCTATACTATTTATTGATCAAAGATGGGGGTATGTGCAGCCCTCCAAAGTTGGGAGTGGGCTGGAGGGTTCTGAGATTGATAGCTGCATTGCTTGTCAAGAAATGTATGTGTAGTGTGTAAAGGAACCAGGTTGCCAGGGGACATTATGACAAGAGGGGGAGTACTGCATAACTGTAATCAGACGTGGGTTTCAGAATAGAAAACTGCTTCCTATGCCTGTCTGACTCAGGTGCTACCAAGTATTGCCAATGGGATTGAAACAGAACTTTTTAAATAATGGCAGGACAACGTATGTGCCGTCACCTATAGCTAATTAGTAATCGCTCTAAATGTGAACTCCACCCAAAGCAACTCAGGATTGAGTTCTTGTGAGTTGACAAGACAGTCATTTGTTCAATGTGGTGAACTCAATCACAGCCATCCTCAGCTGGGGGCTAGCTGCAGGTGGATCTGCATGCACTTCCTTTTTCCTCCTCATGGTCTTTGTTTCCCTTTGGCCTGATGTCATTCAGGAGCCACACCCAAGAATGCTTCAACTAGGCTGGGTTCCAAGAAAGCAAAGACGGTCTGAAGCAATGAGAGAGTGGGGCCCATTTGTGCAGGTTCATGGGAGCCAACTGTGCCTGTCTCTTCCCAATGTCACGATCAAGGAGATTATATGTGTGCCTTGGTGTCTTAAACCTGAGCTTTAAAAAAAAAATGGAAGAAAGTGAATGAGATTGCTTAGTGGTTGAAAGCAAATACTACTTTTTTCAGTTCAGTTCCCAAGTGCTGATATCCAGTGCTGCATACACAAGATGGACATTCACAGACACATATACACATGCAGGGGGTCATACAGCTTTCTGATAGACATTTAGTTTCTTTCACCTGCTTTTTTGTTTCAAACATGGTGCAACATATATGCCATCCTTATATAAATGACTTTTTTATAGAGAAATCACAGGTATGGAATGATAAAGTCAGAGGAAAGGGGTTTTTACTACTATATTACCATGAAGAAACGGCTGCACTTGTTCACACTGGTAGTGTGTGGAGTTTATATTTCATTTTCTTTTACACTTATGTTATTTTTTAAAGTATATTTATGTAAGGGAGTATCTTAGTTAGGGTTTCCATTGCTGTGGATAGACACAGCAACACTTGTAAAGGCAACATTTAATAGGGGCTGGCTTACAAGTTCTGAGGTTCAGTCCATTATCATCATGGTGGGAAGTATGGCAGTATCCAGGCAGGCATGGCAATGGAGGAGCTGAGAGTTCTACGTCTTGTTCCAAAGATAAACAGGAGAAGACTGTCTTGCAAGAAGGTAGGAGGAGGGTCTCAAAGCCAACTCCACAGTGACATACTTCCTCCAATAAGGCCACACCTCTGAACAGTACCACTCCTTATGGACAGGCATATTCAAACCACCAGAAGGAGGGAGAAGGTTTATCTTCTGTGGCCAGAAGATGGCACTGTATCCCCTGGAGCTGGAGTTGTTGTCACCTGTTCTACATAGCTGACGGCAACTAAACCTAGGTCCTCTGCAAGTGCATTAGGAACTCTAACCTGCTGAGCCATCTCTCCAGTAAATCTTTTTAAAAGAAAAAGAAGCTGTAGCAAGACAGGGACTCATATAGCCCAGGCTCATCATGACCTCTCTGTCACCAAAGATGACCTTGAACTCATGATCCTACTGTCTCTGTCTCCCTAGTGCTTGGATTGCAGGCATGTACCACCAATTATATGGTCCTGGGAATTAAACCTAGGGTATCTAAGCAGACTTTCTATCAAGTTAACCATATTCCCCAACCCTAGAATCATCAATATTGTCATTCACCATCACCACCACCACCATCACCACCACTACCATCATTACCATCAACATCTTCACCACCACCATCATTAGAAACCACTGTGGTCAGACTTCTGGCTGGGTACCAAATGCTCCACCTGTTTCCACCTTGCCTGCTCTGGGATTACAGGAGCATACTATTATACCAGCTTTTTTTGAAGGTGCTAAGAATCTGAAGTCAAATCCTTATGCTTGCATGACAAGCTCTTACCAACTGAGCCCTCTCCTCACACCCTAAATAAGTCTTGATTTTAGGAGAACTATGTCCCATTTTTTGTTGCTCTCTCTGATGGTTAGGTTTTGTTTTGTTTTTGTCAATTTGACACATGCTAAAGTCATTGGGGAAGAGGAAACGTCAATAAAGAAAATGTCTCCATCAGATTGGCCTATAAGCAAGTCTGTGAGGCATGTACTTGATTAATCATTGGTATGTGGAATGACCATATAGGCAGACCACTATATGTGGTGCCACTCCGTATAAGGTGGCCCTTGGTTGTACAAAAAAAGCAAACTTATAAACTAGTTTTGTATGGTTGAGGCCTGTGTGGAAAAGGCTTTCCCCTGTTCATGTTAGCTTGCCTAATTATTGCTCTTTTTTTTTTTTTTTTGGTTTTTTCGAGACAGGGTTTCTCTGTGTAGCCCTGGCTGTCCTGGAACTCACTCTGTAGACCAGGCTGGCCTGAAACTCAGAAATCCTCCTGCCTCTGCCTCCCAAGTGCTGGGATTAAAGGCGTGCGCCACCACTACCCGGCTCTAATTATTGTTCTTATTTAGTTCATATCTAGGATTCATATTCATAAAACTTTATGATTATGAATTCTGACATTGTCACAGCAAACTCTATGTCCTTCTTGTCCTTAGTCTTTCCACCCTCTCTTCTGTATGATCCCTGAGCCTTCTTGGTCTTAGAGTCTTTCCACCCTCTCTTCTGTATGATCCCTGAGCCTTCTTGGTCTTAGAGTCTTTCCACCTTCTCTTCTATATGATTCCTGAGCCTTAGGTATGACAGTTATATTGTAGATGTGTGCACTGTGCTGGAGAAATCATCTTTCCCAAAGAAGAACACACCATTTGGTTATCTAGTACCAAATAGTCAACCCTGAAAACAGTTGTATAAGTAACATTATATAGGCTGAGGAGGGTTACAGCACTCAAGAGGCAGAGTTAGTAGATCTCTGAGTCCAAGGCCAGCCTGGTCTACAGAGAAAATTCCAAGGCAACTAGGGCTATGCAGAGAAATCCTGTCTTGTTAATAAAAAAAAATCTAGATATGTATGTAGTGACAATTAATGAAAAAAAGAGGCATAAATCTGAAAAAGAGAAAAGAAGGATCTATGGGAGAGTTTGGAGGGAGAAAGGGGAAGAGGAAAAAATAATTATAGTATCAAAATATAAGAAATAATTAAACAAAAAGAATAAAAGGTATGGCTGTTGTTGTAATAAAACATTGAAATGCAAATAAAATAAAAAAGCAAGCTGAACAAGCTATGCAAACAAGCCAAAAAGTAGGCCTCACTATGGCCTCTGCTTCAGTTCCTGCCTCCAACTTCCTCTCTCAGCTTCCCTGGATGTTTGGCTGTATGTGAGTGTTATGTGAGTGTTATGGGGTCTTCATCAGAGATGGCTGGAGACAATAGTAAGTCTTTATTAGCCTGTCAGCGACTACCCAGGGTATTCAGGACTGCAGTGTATCCCTGAGCCTCTCTCAGGGTGAGCATTTAAACACAAAACCCATGTTCTGGGTTGACATACTTCAATTAGCAAGAACAGTTAGCCAGAAGCAGAACTACAAAAACAAAAAAAGCAAGGTGAGTACATCTAGAGACTTTCCCAGGACTATGGGCTTTGATTGATTAGACCTCCGTTTTAGTTTTGCCAGGTGGTGCTGTCTACTTGGTAAGTTTTACAGCCTGAATGACATTTCCATCATGGAGTCAGTTCTGCTTAGGTCTTGCTGGGGGGAGGGCTAGGGTGGGGCCACCAAGGTCTGGGGCCCTATTATATAATCTAAATAAACCCTTTCTTCCCCAGGTTGCTTTTGGGTACATCTGGAATTAGCTAAAATCCAAGCAACTGTGAGGGATTTTCTGGATTGAATTGTTGGAGGTGGGAAGACCCACTCTAAATCTGGGCCACACGTATATTTAGAAGGAGATGGAATAAAGAAAGAAGTTTTGCTTTTTGCCTACTTGCCCTCACTCTTGTTGGCAAGTTCATCTCCTCCAATGCTGAGGTATTCTATGCTGGTATCAGACCTTCTTCAAGATTCCACGTAGACTGAAGAGCAGTAGCTTTTTAGAAATTCCCTGGGCTGCCAGCACCAGATTGGGGCTGCTGAGACTAGATGTTTCTTGACTGAACAACTACTGTATGCATGTCTTTTCCATTGACAGACCCATTATAGACTACCCAGGCCATAGCCTGTAAACTACTCTAATATAACACACACAGACACACACACACACACACACATTCATTTTATCAGTTCTGTTACTTTAGGGAATTCCGACTAATTCAGTCTTATTCAAATTTAGCTGATAAAAGGAAAAACTACCATTTATACTAATCACACATTTCTGAGACCAAAGATGAAAGATTTCCTTCCCTATATAACTATCTAATTCTTACAAGACCAACTGGGTGTGTAGAATTAACACAAACCCTACCAATGGGCTCAGTCACACACAACTGTCTATAGGAGTTTCCCATCTTCCCCTCCCCAAGTTAAGTGATTTGCTAGAAAGAATTGCAAACCCAAGGGAAGTTTGCTTCACATTACCAATTTATCATGAAGGAAAATATAAAGACTGCAAGTGAAATTTGAGGGGGGAAAAGATTTGCAGGGTGATATGTGTCGGGGCTCAGGCTTCCCTGTTCAATCCAGGATCACCATTTTCTCAGCTCCTGTATGCACTCCCCAGAAAGTATCTGGCCAGCCCTGTGTTTATCCATGTACCCATCTATCTACCCTTCCTTCCTTCCTTCCTTCCTTCCTTCCTTCCTTCCTTCCTTCCTTCCT